>NW_022103968.1:3431794-3455075 GCF_000313985.2 Echinops telfairi | reverse complement strand
GGGCCAAGCTGCTTCCACTTCACTGCTTCTTTGTCAGGCCCAGGTGGCCCAGGGGAAGTCAGGGTTATTGACCACACACACACACACACACACACACACACACGGCGGTAGTCATCTTGCATCTCCCTGTGGAGAAACTGATGTCCCCACAGCTGAAGCTGGGCTTCTTCTTGTTGCCCAGTTGTGATGAAAACAGGGATTAGTGGGAGTTAGGACGAAGCCTCACTCAGTTATGAATGAGTAATTCTAATTTCTCCCCCAGTTCTGAGGTGCCCGTTGGCTTTACATAGAAATGCAATATGCTCTTGATCTCTGCGGATGCGATTAGAATCTCTCCAGTCGCTCGGCATTTGTTTCATTACCGAATGAAATTTTGAGCTTATATTTTCGGGTGTATTTCACCTCATGCATTTCAATGTCCGCGGCCCCGCGCCCCTGGGTGTCTGTAGCACGTGGCAGCCCGGCCTGCTCTTCAGATTAGCTCGAGGGGGGGGGGGCGCTTTTAAAGACTCTGACTCTCATCAGAGTAGACACCCAACCATCTCATGAATGTGTTGGAGGGAAGGTGCTGATGTTTAAGACAAATGATGATTGCTCAATGCTGCTAAGAAAAATGGGATTCTCGGGCCCGCCCGGGCGCTGCTGGCAGCCTCGATGAGGCTTACTGCATGGAGAGGCAGCACATCTCTAACACCCACTCTGAGAAGGACGGTCAAGGTCACAAGTTCAGAACACAGTCAGGCTTTCAAGGAGCTTGGGCTAGCGGGGGCCCTGGCTCCTCCGTGGGTGGCTGGGGGTGGCAGCAGAGAGCAGGGGTGCAGGATGGTCAGCTCTGTGCAGCAAGAACAGGTGCCTCTGGACAGACCTGCTCGGGCTCCAGGTAGCAGCTGAGCTCGGACCAAGAGGGAAAGCCCAGGTGAGGTGACCATGTCCACTGCTCCATCCAGGGGCAAACCTGGGAGAGTGAGTGGAGCCTCTTCTGCCTGCGACTGTCCTGATGGCCAGGAGCCCATGCCCCCTGAGCCCAGTGCTGCCTCTCCCTGCAGCCTTCCCAGGATCGGTTGTGAGTTACCATTGATTGATTTTGTTTTTAACCACCATGCCTTCTTTCTTAGCCCGCCTTAGTCTGGCGCACCCCGGAAACCTGCTCAGCCTCACTGCAGACAGACAGCGGCAGTGGCTGACTATGAGATGCGTTGGCCAGGAATCGAACCCAGGCCTCTCTCATCAAGGAGGAGCCTGACCCCCCTTTCAGCAGATGCTCAGTGCTCTTCTTGTCCTGAGCTGGGGGAGGCGATGTCAGGGCTGGGCTGAACATTGTCTTCTTTTCAGCTCCTGGGGTCTGCAAGGAAGGTGGCAATGGGTGGGTAGGGTGGGGTGAAGACCTTGGACATGCAGACAGGACAGATGGGGCCGGGGTTTTGTCAGACTTTCTGTGCACCCCCCACCCCCACCCCCTGTCATTGTGCAAGGGTGGGCTGCCAATTTGCAGCTTCCCCAAACCTATCCTCTCTGCCACCTCCTTTGGCCACACTTCCCTGTTCATTAGTGAGGTAGCTGGAGGAAGGGGCACTGGGGGGAGAGGCAGGTGATCTATATTTCAGCAGCCTGGGTGGCTCAGGGGCCAGAAGGGCTGTGTTAATGAAGCCGAGGTCAAAGGTAAGAGCCCCAAGTGGGCCCGTTAGTGGGGCTGTCTTGTCCGGCTGCAGATAAGCGGGCCCGCCCACGACACCGGCCTGCATGTGCCTTCCTGCCGGCTGAGAGTAGTGGGGTGGCATTGTCTAAGATACTGCCCCAGTGCCATCCTCAGGGTGAGTGGTCCTCAGTTGCCCCTTGGCGTCCCCTGGGTGACCTTCCTGGCTGTTTCCGGGGAGCAGATGGGGTGCTGCGTGGTAGTGATTATATCATTGAGACAGTTCGTCCATCTGGGGTGGGGGCTTCTGCACTCAGAGACTCCTAAAGAGTTTCCATATTTCATAAGCGGTGCGCCCCGTGGATCAGAAAGGACAGCAGTCCTGCTTTGGCCTCTCCGCCAGCCGTGCCTGGGTTTCTAAAAGACCCCGTCCTTGGGGCAGGGATGGGGGCAATTTCACATGGGCGGAGCAAAGCCCTATTTTCATGTCTCTGCATCTTCTCGGCGAAGAGGTACCGAGGAAACACTGACTACGACCTTCCGTCGATGAGACCGCCCGTGCTGACGGCCCGCTAGCTCCCTCGGGGGCCTGTGGGTGTCCTCTGAGTAACAGTCCAGGCCAGGGGACATCACAGGTGAAAAGGGACACTCACAGCCGGGCATGTTGGCGTGTGAGCAGTCGCTGACGTGTCTTTAGCGGCTTCAGACCAGGCGTACACCGGTCATCCCTGAGCTTGTCGGCTAAGTCCCCTGTGGCCGGGGTGTGTGCACCCCAAGGGCAGCGTGGAAAGAAAATGACCCGAGACAGGTGAGGTGTTTACAAGAAAGACCAGCGACCCTTTGACCCCAACCTGCTGTGTTCGGGAAGAGACTCTCTGGAAACACCTTTTTCCTTCCCGTGGGATGATGTCCTGATTCCTCGGATTTCTCCAGCTGCAAGCCGGCCAGACATGGCTCTGGAGACACTATCGCATTATGATCCTCCTGCCCTTAGCTGTCGGCATTCCACTAGCAGCCTCGCATGGCAGGGGTAAACCTGCCCGGCAGTGTCGTGTAAGCAAGGCCTGGCGATCCATGTCTGGAACAGAGGGTGACCAGGAAGATGACCGGCATCGGAATGGCTCACTGGACATGGCGGTTTGCTTTGGCGTGGCCTCTGTAAGGGGGCTCTGGCTCTTCTTGCTGGCGGCTGTGCTGCAGAACTGCTCTCTAGGACTGATTGGCTGTTAAATAATATCTGATTTCGGTTTCGCTGCAGCTTGACCCAACAATTGAGGTCTCCATCCGACAATTCCTGCACGACTTGCTCAGGGGCATCCGTCGCACATCTAGTACTGAGCCCGCTCGTGATTTTCATCCCGGCTGCTCTTCCCCTCTTAACCGAGCTTCCCTTCTCATCGTTGTTTGAAAGTCGCTCACCAGGAGCTCTCTCGGGCTGCTGCGCGGAAGCAGGATGGCGCAGCCTCGGTGGAAACCAGTAGGGCGTTTCCTCCCACAAATGCAAGTCGATGCAGCACACAGTCCTCCAGGCTCTCTCCTGGATCTGGACCCCACAGGAACAAGGGACAAAATACAAACAGGCACATGCACGCCCATGTTCCTGGCTACACTAGCTAGCCTCCCAAAGAGACAGAAACACACACACACACACACACACACACACACACACACACACACACACACACACGAGTATTATGCTTCCCAATAAACTGGTAATGAGACTGTCTAATGCTCCCTGACATGGATGAATTTGGAAGACAAGATGCTCAGTCAAGGTAGTCAAAATCCTAATGACCAATGCTGCGTGGCATCAGTATCTTAAGAGGGGGGAGAAAAGGCTCAGGGTGAAAGGTTCTCCCCCACAAAGAAGCAAACTTTGAAGACTAGGGTAAAGCTGGTGGTGGGAGGGTGCAGGGACCGGGAGGGCAGGTGGGCAGAGAGCAGGGGGAACAAGGGGATAGGGCCACACACAGGTGGGGCTCACGGGGACACTGTCACTGTTCTTCTGAGATTGGCTGTGCCACTGTGCTGCACCCACAAATCAAAGGGGGAGGGGACAGGGAAAGAAAGAAGTTCACGGCCTTGAAACCCCCATGGCCGCCCTGTTTCTTTTGCTCCAGGTCTAGACCCTGGTCGGAGGGGTTACAGAGGAGAAGAAGTAGCATGGACACTGTCGTCAGGGCACAGTACTTACGGGTGATGGCTACTGTTTTCTGAGCCAGTGTGCTCCTCGGTTACAAGGGACCATGGGGCTTAGTTTCGGGTCATGGTTTGGAGGGTATCTTAGGACTGTCGCTTCCGGGCGTCCTTCCATCTCAAGCAGCCCAGGAGGTCTTTGTATTGTATTCAGGAATGTGCACCTCTGTCCCGTAGTTCCCCCCCTCCTATCAAACGTCCTCGCAGTGGCCCTGGTTAGCATGCCCGGCAATGGTGGCTGGGCACCATCTAGCTCTTCTGACCTCAGTGTTGGCAAGGCCTGGGATCCTGTCGGCTGTTTGTCTGGCAGGTGGGGTCTTCTTTGAGTCTAGTTCCTTTGCTCTGGATGCATAGACACCGAGCGTGAATCCATGGGGTTTGTATGACTGCGGGGTTTTTGCAAGTAATCCCTAGGCCTGTCTTTCGAAGCACTTCCAAATGGGGGCTAGTAGCCAACTTTTCAGTGAGCAGTACAGTCCTTAATTGCACTGCCCGGGCCTCTCTCTGTAATGAGCATAGGTGTCAGGGGCTGCCCAGGGACCAGGTAGCCATCCTTTCAATCATATGCACATGTACCGAGGCTTTGTTCTTTCAGGGGCTAGGCTGTGGAATTTAAGAGCTCCTATTCCAGGGAAGAAAGGAATCAGACCTGGACTAAGGAGACACCACCAGGTGGAGCGGCAACTCCCCTTGCACCGGGGTTGGCGCTGTCTGGCAGACTGGGCCCAAGGAGAGGAAGAGGTGGTCACAGAAGGCTCTGCGAGGCACTGAGTGTGCGCAGTCTGGCTAGATGAGGAGGGACTGCTGACGGCACAGGAGCACTGGCAGCCGCGTGTAATTGCTAGCTGCTGGCCCACCCCATTGTCCAGGGAGTGCTTCCCATCTCGGTCCACAGGTTGGCTGGTCGGGAGCCTTTGCTGCTCCTCGGCCTGGGGGTAGCCTCTCTCTGGTCCACTGCCCAGGGAGGCTTGGCATCTGAGACTCCTGGTCCCCCCGAGGTTCCATGACTCAGGAGAGCTGCCCTTCTTCAGTAGCAGGAGAGACGCCAGAAAGTCTGGGACCAGGCCACCAGGCTCCCCATGCCACTGAGTTGATATTGACCCATAATGACCCCACAGGATGGGATAGAACTGCCCCTGTGGGTTTCTGAGGCTGTAACTCTTTATGGGAGTAGAAACCCTTTCTTTCTCCCCCAAGCAGCTGGTGGTTTCAAACTGCAGACCGTTCAGATCACAGCCAAGCAGGTAACCACGGCACCACCAGTGCTCCTTGGGGACCAGACTGTGCCCCATCAAACCGTTGTCACATGCCCACGTTCCTCCACGAAGTGTTTTCTCCAGGCCAGGACCCTGAGTCCATGGGCACAGAGGGACTCGTGGACCTCAGAGCACACTGGGAGTGCCAGGGCAGCGGCTCTATGTCGGTGCTCATGGCAGTGCAGGGAGGCTCCGGGACCTCCACCAGGGTTTCCAGCCCCCTCCATGGACATTGCCCCTCGTCCAGAGGCTTTCCTTCGGGAGAGGTGCACAAGTGGGAACAGGGACATCACCTCACCGAGATTAAGTGGGGCCCAGCCGCCATGTGTCCATCTGCCCGCCCATCTGTGAGTAACCTGTAATTATTAATAACATGAGTGATATCACGAGCATTCTGGCATGTGCGCAGGCCCCAGAGAGCACTCCAGAGCCGGCCGCCGGAGCAGGACAAAGCAGGATGCGGAGCGTGTTTGCACTGGCGCCGGGACGGCCCTGGCTCGCTCGCCGGGCCCAGCCTGCCAAGGCCTCTCCGCAGTCGAGTTGAGCATATTGGGTTTTATCATAAACTTGCGATGAGATCAGATTGGCAGCCTCTCAAAGGGACACCTCATATATAAAAGGAAGGCTGACTCCACAGCCCTGCACAAATGTCAGTACACACACACACACACACACACACACACACTGCAGATGCACACACACATACACACACGGTACTGAGTGTAAAACCGTTGGAGCTATTGAAAACAGAGAGCTTCTAAAAGCTCAGGAGAGACCTCCAGGGAGTCACCCACAAACCTGAACCCACGGCTACCGGGCCGATTCCGAGTCAGCCACCCTGTAGGACAGAACACCTCATCCCCGAGGAGCGGATGGCCATGTGACGGGACGGTACAACCCGCGGACCTTTCCGCTAGCAGGGGAGCACTACCAGGGACCTGGGAGAGGGAGTGACACATTAGCTACGGTCCCCCGGGGCAGCTTCTGCTTCCCGTAACGATACTCCACAGGTCATCTGGGGGGAGAGGGCAAGAGGAAACGGAAAACAAGAACAATGGTGGGGATGGCGCAGGGCTGGGCGGTGTTTCCTTGGGGTACGCCGGGGTGCTACGAGTTAGATCCGACTCGACACCCCTGAAAGCAGCAGCAGCAGCAGCAGCAGCAGTAAGGGGCACCTTCTGAAAATGCTGGGATTCGGGCATGTTTCCCAAACCCGTCTCTACGCCGAGCCATGGTTGTAGACCGGACTGCAGAGGTGACCTCTAAGCAGACCAGGCTCTGGCTTTGGCCTGGGCAATCTCTGGCTGGGGCCGGGATGGGTGCAGGTGCTATGGATACTGGCGTGGCTCCTCAGGGGTTCCACCCTCGGAAGGAGGTCTGCAAAGGCAGGCTTCTTATCAGTACTGCTCACTGGTCGTCACACCAGCTTCCAGCTGCTGGCCCATGAAAGTTCAGTTCAAGTCCTGTATGAGGAGGTATCAGAGAGCACATGTGGACCTGGCTTGGGTGGGCAACCTGGCTCTAGTTGCTGGCCCAGGTTCAGCAGAGGCAGCAACCCCAGGGAAGAAGGGTGCCACTTTCAGGGGACCCGAGCATCAGCTGAGGGACACAGACAATGTCCCGCACTGGCTGACCCCCCTGTGCTCACACCCGGAGGTTCCCCTGTCCTTAACTGCGAAGGGTGTTGTTCTCACATCAGTCCCTGGACACCCTGGGCTGCTCCCCTGGCTCCAGCACACACCCTCCCTGCTCCAGGACGAAGAGAAGAAGCAGTAAAAGTCGAGGCAGACCTTGGTCACCCTGATCAACTTCGCCGACTTACACCTGTAAGAAAGGTTTCGTTTTAAACCAAACCAGACTCACTGACACGGTGACCCTACAGGACTGCGTGGAGCAGACCCGCTTTTCACAGGGGTAGGAAGCCTCATTTTTTTCTCCTGTGGAGCGGCTAGTGGTTTCGAACTGCTGACCTTTCGGTTAACAGCCCAACACGTAGCCCTGTGGCACCAGGCCTCTTGGTCTTTCCACATTTTAATCCTCCTTTTGTGTGTGTCTATAATAAAACACACATTCATACACGTGTGAGGATAAATAAGGAAACATTATTGCTTGGATTGCAAGCCATAGCTGCATGGATTTATTCCGAAGGATGTTTAAGCATGCCTCTGTCACCGTCTGCTGCCACAATGGGTTATGCCATGTCCTGGGAGAGTTGAGGCTTTCTGCCCCTATAAGATGTTCACAGACTCAGAAGCCCACAGGGCACGGTGCTCCTCTGTCCTATGGGGTCATCGTGCATCAGAATCAACTTCACGGCAGCGAGTTTAGTCTCATTTAGGAGCCTTCAGAAAAGCCCAGTCCGACCAGAGAGGGGCCTCGAGGGTCTCTGCTGGGCCAGGAAGTTCAGAGTGGACAGGTCAACGGGTGATGGGGACTGGTTTGGGGGACTCCCGCAGGGTGATGAGCGTCGATTTTTCTCAAAGGACCCAAGGACCACTGGGCTCATGAGGAAGCTTGAGGAGCACTGAACACTGCCTGTACGGAGAAGGCCCGGAGGCTTTTCCCTCCGTGTGGGGCGCCTGCTTTCTCCCAGGACAGACAGGCCTGTCTGTCCCGCGAGGATCCTTTCATGTCCTCCCTCCAGCCCCGGTCTTGTCCTCAGACTTCTTTGTTTCCAAAATACGAATAGCATTGAAAAGGGGCGTACTTTGGGTCCCTCAAGGAGGACGTAAAAAAGAAAATAAAAAGCTGCCATCTGTGTGGGATGCACGTTGAAGAGCAAAGCGCTCTTTGCAGAAGGTTTGTGAGACGGAATGTGCACACCTCACACCTGAGGGTGATGTCGAGAGACAGTCGTTTCCTATTTGGATGTTTTGTTTCTGGACGTCGAGCTTGGCGGCTATGCCTGAGGTTCTCAGCGACTTCTTCCTCCGAGGGGGCCCCAACTCTTCCTTCCCTGTCCGTTCTCAGTCTCGAGTCTCCACTGGAACCTGTTCCCTTTGGGCGACCCTGCTGGCATTTGAACTGTCGGTGACATAGCTTCCCGTATCACAGCAGCACACAAGCCACCGCAGCGTTACACATATCACATGGTTTGGACATAGAGGTAGTTAATTTATGGTGCCAACCTGGCCGATAAATACATGTGGGGTTAATTGAAGGGCGGAGTGAAAAATGGCTCGGTGAGCCTCGCCTTTCTAGTTTTGGGGTCTCTTGCTTTGTGATGGTTGGACCAGGGTGCAGCTCCCTTAGCAGTTTCCTGCTTTAGCTGGCAAGGCTCACTTCCTGCAAGACACCCCTGAGGAGAAGCCACATGGGCCTACCCTGATGCAGCCCTGGGAGCAGCCGTGTGGAAACCCCTGCCAGCAAGCACTGAGATGCTTACACGTTCACTGATTCGGCTTTCCTCCTGCAGTCGGCGTCATTGTGTGTGTTTTGTGAGATGGAGGAGGGCTTTGTGGACTGGTGTCAGACAGATGGGTTGATGGGTTCATGTTGGACTTGTGGGCTTGGGGAGCACTGGGTTGGGATGTTTTCTTGATGCGCACTTAACCTTTATATAAAACTTTCTCTTACACATGGGTTCCTGTGGATTTGTTTCTCTAAAGTAGCCAGACTAACACCGACATAGTTTCAGGAGAGACCAGTCCCTGAGGAAGGACGCCAGGACTGGTAAAGTGGAGGGCAGTGAGAAAGAGGACGGTGCTCAGTGAGATGGGATGAGGCCGTGGCCGCAGCCACGGGCTCAGGCACGGGAGCGATGGTGAGGGTGGCCAGTACCATGTGGGGGTTCCTTCTGTTGTGGGTGGGGTTCCCTGTGGGCCGGAGCCGACTTCATGGTACCTAACAACAACAACAACAACAACGTGGTATTGAGCAAGACTTCCTTTGACTTCCCCTCTTACTGACCCCGGCAGTGATTTTAAAGAGACAAATGCAGGCGGATCTCACTTAGGGAATTCATCTCTGATGGGAAACCTTTGGAGAAGGGTTTGGACCCCCTTTCAGGAACGTGGCGGCCATAAAGGGAAGAGAGCACGCCGCTTCCTGCCATGGCAGAGGGGCCGTCTCTCCTGGACGCAGGAGAGCCAGGACTCTCGCTGCCCCCGGTGGGCATTCCCGGGAGACGCTCCTTCTCAGGGCCGTAGTATAAACACAACAACCTTAGCTTCTATTAAGCACTTCTTATTTTCCCAGGGAATTTATAGACAGGATTTCTTTCATTTCATCTTCACAGCAACCCTGCAAGGTAAGTACCCAATTTTATAGGCAAGAAGCTGAGGTTTCGCAAGGTTAAGATTCCAGTGCCCCAAGCTAAGGTGTGGTGGAAACGGAGCATTCTGAAATGTACAGCCCCCGCTTCTGGCAATGCCGGAAGAAATGAAAGAAGGAATGAAAAATGAGAAGACCCGACAGATCTGAAGAACAAGGCCCCAGAAGTACAACCTCCTTATAATAGGAGGTGCAAGATGGAAAGAGGAGGATTCGCCATCAGGCGCGCCACTTACATCCTAAACCCTGAAACCCGAAACAAAAGCAATATTGGCCCACAGGGGTTCTCCGCACATCAACCGGAACCTAAACCAGACCTACGGCCTAGCTTCTGATCCTGCTAAGTCTGCATCTGGCGCCGTCTCCTGTCTGTCCTGTCGGCAGGCCCATCGCCTCTCTCTGTTCAGGTCTTTGTCCTGACGGGGTGGAGCTTCTCCTGTGGCTCCTGGTGTCCTCACTGGCCCCGCAGCCTCCTCCAGCACCCTCTGTGCAGGCCTGAGCCTCCTCAGTGCTCACAGAAAGCTGCTTCCAGGGCAGCGATGCCAGGTTTTCTGTGGCGCCCCCACCACACACCGCTTCTCCGGGTCACGACCACTGGTTAGCAGTGGCTGGGAGACCGAAATGCCCACCCGGCGAGGCTTGGACTCCTGCTCACTCCCTCCCAGCAGTTGTTGAAGAGTACGAGGCTCACAACTCCTGCAACCGAATCATGAGGCTGGTCCCCAGAGAAGGGGCATCCCAAGAATGGACTAGGAGTCAGACAGAGGTGGAGGGACCCCCAGAGAACCCTTCCCAACATCCCCCCTCCAGGAGAGCCAGTACTGTTGCTGTTGGCTGTCATCTGCTCGGCTTATGCTCACAGCGACCTTGTGTGCAACAGAACAGGGCCCGGGTCCAGCCACGTCCCCAGACTTGCTAAATAGAAACCAGACAAGGTTCCCCATCCTCACGGCTAAGGAGCACTTGGGGGGCACTTATCCCAATTTGTTCTTGGGACGGTCCATGCTATTTTCAAGATATCTCACCGGCATTGGAGCCAAAAAGCCCAAGTTCCTCATGCTTCCTTAAGTGATGGGCAGCCAGAGCGCTCCCTGTGGGGCCTGTCTGGCTTGAAGGGCAGGACCTCCTGAATGCATTCTCCTTGTCATGATTCTGCAGCGTGGAGCACGTTGTGTCTGAATGTTACATGTCCTCATGGTCCTCCCCTGACTTCCATTTCCGTGGGACATCTTAGCCAGCCCGTCACCCAGGACTTTCCACGCTCCTGCTCCAACAGACTGGTGGTTTGGTTTCCACACCTGTGCATGTGGCCCTCTTCCCAGAGTACCTGCTCCCTTGCTCATGCCACCCTCCAGGAATGCCAGGCTCTCCCTGACACTGTTGTCTTGAGGGCACCAGGGCGCCTTCCCTTCTACAAGGGGGTTTCAGAAGCTGGGGGGAAAATATCCAGGATCTTTTCCTCCCATTTTCCCGTGAACTTATTGACCTCCCTTCTCTGTCCAGATGAAAGCCACCACATCAGTTCCCTCTTGGCACCGCCAGGGCCCCATGGGTGGTCTTCTTGTAGGGGGTCCTTACGGTTGGCTAGATGGCCCACATTATGCCCAGGCACACCACAGGCTTCCCAAGGACAAGAGCTAGGCTAGTATGCCTCTGTACCGGAAGCTCCTTGGCGAATTCCCTGCACAGGGAAAAAGGGGTTTCCTCGGCTGGTGTCGGGTTAAGCTTAATGATGGTGTTGTTCCTGACTTCCCAGAAGAGAAGAGCAGAGTTCCCCAAGCTCCTCCAGGGAAAGTGGCCCACGCTCACAGGGACTAAGATCAGAGGGTTCAGACCTGTCCCGTGCAGCCTGGGGTGCTGGCTAGAGCTGTGCAGAGGTCCTAAAATGATAGCCTTTAACAAGCAAGAGCCCGTCTGCCTGTGTGTCAAACTAGGTCCTTGTTCGGTGCCCTCTAGTCAGGCCCGACTCACGGCCACCCACCGGTGCACACCAGAACCAAACACCACCCACTGCTGCCCCGCCCCTCCATTGTCAGCGTGCCTGAGCCCATTGTTGCAGGCACTATGCCAATCCACATCGCCTGGAGGGCCTGCCTCTTTCTGTTCTGCTGGCCACTGTACTTAGCATACGGTCCTTCTCCAGGGAGTGGTCTCTCCTGAGAACCTGTCCAAAGCACATGAGATGAAGCCTCACTGGCTTTGCTGCTTCTAAGGGTTCGGGCTGTACTTCCCCTGAGAGGGATTTATTCCACTGCTTGTTGTGCTATGGTTCCCCTCCTTCCAAATGTCCACAGGGGCCCCTGCGGTGAACAGGCTTCAGTGGCACTTCCAGACTAAGACTAGGAAGAATGGCCTGGTGACTCGCTTCCCCAAACCATTCAGTGGGACCCCATGAAGCCCAGCAGCACACTGCTGGACCCCCGTGCTTTGCACAGGTCATCAGGAGGGTCACTTGGTGGCGGACTTTGTGTTTGGTGATGGAGAGGCCAAGGGAGACCCTTGGCGGGTGGATTCGACATAGTACCTGCAAGGATGAGCTCTCGGGTGTACCAACGATCCTGAGAACACGGCTGTGGGAACATCTGCCCGCTCACTGTTCCATGCCAACCAGCCTTCATGCCAAGGCACCTATCTGTGAAGTGTTGAAAATGGCCCGTGTGCCCGCCAAGTACTCTGATATGTTACATCCCAAAAACGGGTAGCGAGGCTCGCTCAGCCTAGCCTAACAGAACCTATGGCTTGGAGTCAAGTCCAATTTATAGCGACCCTATCTATAGAATTGTGCCTTTGGGGACCCATGACTATAAATCTTTACAGGAGCAGACAGCCTCATCTTTCTCTACTGGAGAGGCTGGTGATTGAACTGCTGACCTTGTGGTTAGCAGCCCAATAGGCAACTCACTACTACGCCACCAGGGCTCCTTAAATGCTGAGCAGTGTGCCCGAGAACGGATGGTAGAAACCAGTAAGAAGGAGCCGCAGGCACTGAGAACGGCAAGCAGTGTCCACCAAGGCACCGATGACCCACCGGGCAGAGGCAAGCCTCGGTGGATTGAAAGAAAGAAAATCTAATGAGGTGTTGCTCATTAGACATCCGTCTAAATAAAATGAAGACAGATTCAGACGAGAGGAGGGACACAGATAAAGCATGTTTAATTTAAAAGATTAGATTAAAGGTCAATGTATTTTGATGACAACTATAAAAAAAATAATGAATGCATAACATTAATTAAACTTCCTGGATCAGGTTAAGTATTTCAGCACTGAAGCTCTTTAGATAGGATCTCTGGGAAGTGGTCGTGGAGATAGCAGGTTATTGACAAAACCTGGTTCTGAGGAGAGATGCTTAATTCGTTGTTAGTAGAAAATACAAATAAACGGGCTGGTGTGAGAGTTGTAATGCAGAATAATGAGAGTGAGTAAACACATACAGGGCTCTCTTGCCACAAGCAGGAGTTACTTATCCCCATGAAAAATGCTCCGTAGCAAGGGACGCCATGCATAAAAATGATAAAATACTCCAATTAAAAGATCACCCTTTGATCCAAATGTAAATGCAAATGGACACCCCACAACACCCTCGAGAACATGGCAAGGAAATTCAAAGAACAGAACTTTTATGGTTTTTTTTTCCCTCTAATAGACAGAGACAAAACAAAAACAAATTAGAGAAATGATAAATACATCCAAGAACCGGTTCTTTGAAAGCAAAGACAAAACCAGACAAAACCCAGTGAAACATACAAATCCTTGGTAGATTTATGACAGTTAAGAGGGAGCGTGCACAGTGACCACATGAGGATGACAGTGAGCAACACGTACGCACACACACATTCTCTCTCTCTCCTTGCTGAAGTCGATTCTGATTCACGGCGACCGCACGTGGGTCCGAGTTGGGCTACACTGGCTTGATTTTCAGTGGGTACGTTTTTTGGAGGTGGCCCTGGGTGGACTCGCACGGCTAAGCTTTTGGTGAGCTTCAGGTCCAGTGCTTGAGCCCTGTGCACCAGCAGGAGCAAATGAGAGCTGCTCCCCTTGGTGGGTGGGAACCCCCTTCTCCTCCCCGAGTGCCGGCTCTGCCTTCTCGGGGTGGGTAGTCTCTGAATGTGAAAGAAAAGGCTGGAGTGAGCACCGGGTGTGCGTGGGGTTGTAGCTATCATAGGGCTCAGGATTAGGGGGTGAGAGTTGGCTTTGAGGTCTGTTTGTTGGTGTTGTGTATAGGTTGGTTGGGGGCCAGGCCCCCCATGTCCTGGGAGAGGGATGTGTGTGGCTGGGTGTGTTTGTCCTGCCAGGGGATGGTATTCCAGGAGTGATCCCCGATACAGCCACTGGAACCCCACACCCAAATCAAACTCCTTGCCAAGCTAGACGCCGACTCACTGGGACCCTGACAAAAGGGTAGAGCCGCCCCGAGAGTTTCAGAGAAGGTAGCTGCCTTATGCAAGTAGAGAGCCCCATCTTTCTCACTTGGGACTGCTGGCGGGTTCAAGTGGCTGGTCATTTCAAAGTACGGCTCCCTCTGGCATCGTGGGTCAGTGAGCAGGCACTAGGCCACCAGAGTGGGAGTGAACTCCCAGGGCTTTACTTCCGGTCAGTAGTGTTTCCTGATGTACAAAGGGCCAAACCCTAGCTTTTATTCTCTAGGGAAGGTACTGCCGTTTTGGCAACTCAGAGGTACCCTAAACTTTCTTCTTTGACATGGCTCTGGCAGTTCAGGCTCATTTAGATGAGATTGAGATAGTTAGGCTTCGTGTCAACTTGGGGTTGGGTCAGGATTCTCAAGGGTTACGAGTGAGAGTGGACACCCCATCATTCCCCCGACCGTAGCACAATGCACTCCCAGCCAATCACTTGTAAGGAGACTGAGGTGGGGTGCGATACCTGTGCTCAGGTCATAGCCTTGCTGCCCTCGATTGAAAGGAAGTTTCCTCAGGGGTGTGGCCTGCTTCCGGGATAAGTGGACATTGGGGATCGTGGAATAACTTGCTTGCTTCTTGTTGCTGCCTCAGGGACCTCCGCTTCTTTGGACTTGAGCTTGTGATCTGCCACGTGGTCTTCCCGTCCTGGGAGTCATCAACAGCGGGTCCCCCGACCGTCTGGTCCTGGATTCATTTTCCTCTGCAGCCACTAGCCTGTGTTCTTCCTATAAGTCTTGGGTTCATTTGCACCCACAGCGGCAGGAGCCAGGAAAGGCCTCCAGCCGAATAGCTGACCCACAGTCTTGGGACCTTCCCAGTCACGGACTTTTATGCGTCTACAGCTGTGTGAGCCGATTTCTTGATGTGTTCTCTCCCTACATGGGCACACACAGCAGCAGCTCTGGGTTTGCTTCTCTGGTGAACCCAGCCGAAGGCAGACATAAAAAAAAAAATGTCAGTGAGATGTACTTACTGACCATGAAAAACCTAACGTTAGTTACTTTCAGATGATGAGAGTTATTTCCCTAGAAATATCTAAAGTAGTCAGATTTTAAAAGTGCTAGAATTGAAAAATGGTCCACCAGCCTGGGTGTGTACGAGAAAAGGGGTCCTGCTGGAATGACTTCCTGTCGGGAAGCCGCAGCCAGATGGACCCCCACCTCAGCTGCCCACCCATAGGACAAGGGCTAGAAGGAAGCGCCCCTGGGCCTGGGTGGCCCACACCATCACAGGGGCCCAGACGGGGGCCTGTGCCCAGGTGGGAAGGTCCCGGGGCAGGATCCTGGCCTCTGAGTGGCATTGTCTGAGAGGCAAGACCTGAGCGGCGGCCATGTGCATTCTTCCAAGCTTGTCGCCAGTTCTCAGACTCCTGAGCCTTGGGCAATGCCCAGGATCCCACCCTAAGCTTCAGCAGGGGCCACACTGAGAACCTGGAGGCACCTGGTGAGGGCCCCCCGCCACCCCACTCCCCACCTGTGTGTCTGTGTGCTGCTTGTCCTGATTTTCAGACAAGAACTAGGAGGACTGAGCTACATGGGGGACATCTGCCCAGGGCCCCACTGGGTGAACAGCTGAGCTGGGCTGCCCGGTCTGGCCTTTGCAGACAGAGGGCTGATGGATCTGGGTATATGTTTGCTTGTTTGGGTGATGCATGTGCATGTGTGTGTCCATTCGTGGCATGGGAGAGTGCACGTGTGTGGTTTGTATATTTGTGTGTGTGCACGTGGGTGTTCGTGGGTGTTTAGTGCTAGTGTGTGCACATGCATGTGCATAGTTTACATACAGGTTTGTTGTGTGCTTGTGCATGCACATGCTTGTGGTGTAGATGCACACATGTGACATGTGCACACATGTGACATTTGCACACACAGTGTGCATGTGTGGATGCCTATGTGCAAGCATGATGCATTTTGGTATGTGTACATGCACATCCAAGTGTGCCGCACCCTCATGTGTGTGCAGGTGTATCCATGTGGCATGTGCACATTTGTGCTATGTGCATGTGTGCTCTGTGGGTGCACATAAACGTGTATATCATGTGTGATAAACCTGTCTGCAATCTTGAGCTCCACAGGACCCCTTGGCTTGGAGAGGCACCTGGGGACCTAGTTCACCTCTGGGTGGTTAAGTGGGCACTGGCCCCCATGGATAGTGCCCTGTGCCCTGTGCCCTGTGGAACTCACCTTTGTAGGGGAAGGCACTGTGTGACTATTGGCCTGGGTTCCCGTTGCTAGGAAACCACCCTTCGAGGATGCACATTGAGCCCGTGTTTGCCTTCGGCTCTGAGAAGGACAAAATTCACCATGTGGCCTTAGAGAAATACTATTGAAAATGACTTAGAATATGACAGTGGTGCCAAATGGAGCCTGGATCCCAGATGCCACCCTGAGTGGCAGCACCACTGTGCACTGATCCTTCCTACCGACCTGGCGTCTGGTCAGCCTGGGAGCGGCTGCCTGTGTGGCACTGGGCTGTGGCCTTCTGCTGTCCTCGTCGCCTACCAGAGCCCTTGGCCCAGTGTCCTCCTGATGGCTGTCCCAGGTCCTCATCGCTGCTCTCAGAGTCCTGTCCCCATGTCCCCTGGCAGCAGGCCATGCGCCAGGATTGCCAGGGTGCAGCACCACTGCCATGGGTCCTCTGTCCTGCCTGATTTGCTGACCCAGGTGTGAGGGAAGAGTGAGCAACATCTGTTGGCATCCAGAGGAGTAGGGGCTGGTGTGTCTCTGTGCCCTGGGCCTCATCCTCTGCCCATCACTGTCCTGAGTGGGAGAGAAGGCAGATGTGAGGGTCACCCTATCTGGCCAGGGCGTCCAGCCTGTGACTGATGGTGTGGCCAGGGACGGGGAGGAGGAGCACACAGAGGGGCCAGGTGGTCAGCAGGGAGTAGCCACAGGCTTCTGTGGTCGGTTGCAGTAAGGAAGCATGTCCACCTCGAGGTGGTCCCTCGGGGTCAGCCCTGACACTCTCAGCCCGCCCTCACCCATCTGTTGGGGGCTCCTTGTCCCCGGTGCCTTTGTTGTCATCATTATGCAGGTGGATCACATGTCCAGCCCCTCTCCACACACCTCAGGCGTCCTTGACATTGCTGGCAGCTCATGGGACCCCACCCAAAGCCCCAGGCAGGCATCACCTGGTACACTCAGAGGGCCTTCTGCTCCCTGGAGCCCCGGCCCCCAGGTGTCTGCTATGGTTCAGGATGCGTCCAGGCCCCCTCTGCCACTGAAAAGGGGCCTAGCCAGGAGAGGACAGTGGGGCTGGGCTCGGCTGCTCATCCTGCCAGACAGCCTCCTGGGAAGGTGGAGGCAGCAGATCAAAGGCTCCTGAACTCGAGGAAGCCCTTTTATGCACCCCAGGGACAGAAAGACCTGTTCAAAATCCCTGTGTGGGTGAGGGTGAGGGTCCCCGTGTTCAGTTGCCTCTGCGTTTTGGTGTCTACACTGTCCGGAAGAGCAGGGGTGCTCTGGGTGAGCAGGGTGGGGGCAGGCGGCACTGTGCCAACAGCTGAGTGTCCATGAGGCATTGACCTCTGTGGTCGTTACATCATCTGGTGTCAATTTGAGAGGATTACGAGTGAAGGGGTGGACCTGGCCTGTCAATCAAGATATAACCAATGAGGCCTCTGTGTGGGCGTGGCCTTCTCCTGAGATTCTGGGAACTCCTGGATTTCCTTCTTGGAGGCAGGAGACACTGTCTCTCTCTCTGCCCACTCCCTTTGAGATGCTCCAAGACACATGGCACTACACCCCCGGATCTGGAGCAGCCACATGGACCTACCCCTATGGAACCAGAACTCTGGAGCCGGAGAAGACTCAGGGACCCTTGCCAGCACTGAGATGCTTACAAAGCCACTGGATCCAACCCACTGGCCTGTGATCTTCCTGCATTCGACGTCACTGCATGCATTTCCTGAGTCTGAAGAGGACCGTATAGATTGGAATTGGATATATGGGCTAATATTAGATTTATGGACTTGATCTGGACTGGGCTGGGATGTTTTTTCAATATTCAATTGCTGTTGTATAGAACCCCCCTTTCTTATACCCACATGAGTGTCTCTATGAATTTGTTTCTCTAGACTACCCAGATGGACACAACCTCTTAGCAAGCACCCCACAAACACTCTGGTGTTTAGGGGTGGCCCATGGTGAGGCACGGCCAGGAAGCTCCTCAGGAGTGAGGATGGTGAGATGTCGACCCTCCAACTCTGCATGTGCTATCCAGAGAGACCAGTCCCCGGACAGGGCCATCGTGCTTGGGTGAAGTTGGCGCAGGGCCAGTTAGTGTTTGATTTATTACATACATATCGGGAGACTACGAGTCAGAACTGGCTCTCCAACACCGGACGGCAACAGTGAAATCCCTCTCTTAGGCTCCTCCCGCTACTTGTCTGTCAGACTCTGGGACTTCAGTGACCTGCTGTGACGTGTCACTAGGAGACTGGATGCTGTGCCACCTTTATTGCCAATGCTACAGGGTCGCCCCAGGTGTACTGGCTTCAGTGGCACTTCTAGATGGCGCAGAAGGGAAGAGCATGCTTGCTCGTATTTCACTGACCGCCCAAAGGCATTTCTGTGCATTTCTGATGGACTAGCCCCGGAAAACCTTAGAAGAGGCCTCCTCTGAGAGAACGCTGGGACAGGACCCCCACAGGTAGGAAGGTGCTCAAAAGAGTAAGAGTGAGGAGGAGCTGCCCTCTCAACATTGACTTCTCCACCATCATGACTTGCATGGGGTGAAGGTTTCGGGACCTTAATTTGCTCACAAAACACAGCCCTCGAGGAGAAGAAACAGCTCCAAACACCACTAATAACTGGGACATGGAATGTAAGAAGTATGAAGCTAGGAACATTGGAAGTCGTAACAGATAAAATGGAAAGCTAATGATCGCTATTCTAGGCAATAGTGAGCTGAAGTGATCTGTTATTGGCCATTTTGAACCAGATAATCATCTGCTGGGAATGGCGCATTCAAGATGAATGACATCACATGCATCTTCTAAAGATACACCTCAAGATTGATCTTGAAGTGCAGTGCTGTCTGTGATCAGATAATATCCGTAGGTCTACAAAGAAATCTCATCAATACAACTATCAAGCAAAGTGGCACACCAGGCACTAGAGCTAGTGATGAGGAGATAGAAGGATTCCACCAACTTCTTCAGTCTGAAATGGATCAAATATGCAAGTAAGATGCGTTGGTAATTATTGGCGATTGGAGTGCAAAAGTTGGAAACAAAGAGGAAGGAACGGTGGTTGAAAAAGCCAGCCTTGGTGATAGAAATGAAGGTAGAGGTCCAGAGAGAATTTTACAAGGCCAGTGGCACCTTCGTCACAAATACCTTTTCCCCAACAACATAGATGGTGACTGTATACATGGGCCGCCCACCCGACGGAATGCGCAGGAATCAAATTACCTGCACCTGTGGGAAGAGACGATGGAGAAGCTCAAGGTGAACAGCCGAATTGAGGCCTGGGGCTGTGTCCGTGGAAGAGACCACCAACTGGCCATATGTAAGTTGAGGAAATTAAAACAAGTCCATGCAAGCCAACGTATGACCTTGAGCGTATGCTACCCAATGTTGAGCACATTGCAAGAACAGATTCGATGCTTTAAACACTAATGTCAGGAGACCTGTTGAGCTGTGGGCTGACATGGAGAACACCATCCATGAAGAAAGCAGAGAGTCATTAAAAAGAAAGGGGGGAAAAGATCAAAGTGGATGTTAGAAGAGCCTCTGAAAGTAGCTCTTAATTGTCGAGTAGCTGACACCCTGGTTGCCCATTGGGCTGCTCACCAACCACAGGGCCAGCAGTTTGCCAGCCTCAGCGGCTCCATGACACACGGATGACGCCTTCTGGTCTCATAAGGACTCAGAGTCACAGAAGCTCACAAGGGCAGTGCTGCGCTACCCTGCAGGGTCCCCACGAGTCAGAATCGGCTCAAAAGCAGTGCGGGAGGGAGAGCTACAGCAAAGGGGAGAGGTGATGGAGTCAACAAGCTGAGCGAACATTTCCCAAGGGCAGCTTGAGAAGACCCGGAGTTAGAAAGCCACAAAGGGAGAACATGCTCAGTAGATCTCACGCTGAAAGGTCCCTGGAAGGAAATGCAAGCCTCCGGTGGAATAGTGAGAGATTCTATGGACAAAGTATCGAACGAGGAAGGAAACATCAAAGGAAGGGGGCAAGAATACACGGTCATTGTACCAAACCCAAGTCACTGACATAGGAGTCATTTCAAAGGGTAAGGTCTGATCAAGGACCAATGGTACCAAAGGAAGAAGTTCGAGCTGACCTGAAGGCATTAGCCAATGCCCTCCCCCAAAAAAACCAAAACCAAAGCCAAAACCCCTACTCTGCGAATTGATGGGGCACCAATTGAAATGGTGAAGCACTGGAAGCACTCACCCCTCTTTCATCTACACCAAGAACTTTCCAAGACAGACACGTAACCAGCTAACTGTAAGAGATCCATAATTGTCCCCAGTCCAAAGAAAGGTGAACCCACAGAATGCAGGAATTATGATACAATCCCATTAATATCACATGCCAGTAAATTTTTGCTGGAGACAATTTAGAAACATCTGCAGCAGCACATTGACAGGGAGCTGCTGCTAGAACTCAGAAGAGGACGTGGAAGAAGGGATATCGTTGCTGATGTCAGATGGATCTTGGCTGAAAGCAGAGACTATGAGATGATGTTTCTTTGTGTTTTATTGATTATACTAAGTCCTTCACTGTCTGGAATCATTAATATACTATGGATAATCTTGAGAAGAATAAGAATACTTTGAACACTTCATTGTGCTCACGAAACACCTTTGCATGGATCAAGAGGTAGTTGGCAGTCATGTGAATAGAACAAGGGATACTGATGGTTTAAAGTCCGGAAAGGTGTGTGTGCTGGGGTTGTAACCATCGTTATTCCATCAGCATGCTGAGCATACTGATTAGAGGAGCTGAACTCTGAGCGGAAGATCGCAGTATCAGGTTAGAGGAAATCTATTCACGTGCAATACGCAGATGGCACATCCTTGCTTTCTGAAATTGAGGAGGACTTGAAGCAGTACACGAGGAAGATCAAAGTTATCTATTGGCAGCTCTCAAAAAGTTAAACATAGCATTTCTGTAGGTCCCAGCAGGCCTACTGCTGGAACAACTGAAAAACCAGGAGAGTCAATTACTTAGAGGCCTTGCTCTTTCGTCAGAGTTCACAACACCCAGATGGCCGAAACAACCCCAGTGGTCACCAGCAGGTGAGTGCATAAACAACAGGTGGTCTACCAAGGCCGTGGCATATCGCTCCAACGCCAAGAGGAATAAAGTTCTGGTCCTGGCTGTAGACCGGATTAATCTGGAAGACGTGATGCTGACTGAGATAGCGTGATGGTTAGGGGTGATGTCAATTAGATGCTTCTGGGTGAGGGTAGGGGTGGCATTCAACCTATCAATTGCTTCCTGGCCTGGTGACACCTCCTTGGTGCCTTAAGCCTTTTTGTATGAGAGAGAGACCCGCAGAATCTAGTTCTCCTTGACCCGTCACCTTCTGGCAGAGATAGCGCTTGTGTTTGGTTTCTTGGTCTACTGTTGATGCCAGGAGCCATCAGCCCTTTACTGATGGTGGATTCATTTGGCCGACTCCGACCCTCTGCATCCACCAGCCCATGCCCCTGCTGCCTCTGTTTCATCGTCCTGCTTCCTGTCCATCAGCTTCCTGGAGTCGGGTGAAGCCTGACTTAAACCAGACCAGATTTACCTCTTTCTGCAACTGTGTCAGCCGTTTGCTGTTAGAGTCTCTTTCTATAGGCCATACACACTCGCGCTAGAGGATTTCCTTCTCTGGAGATGCCAACCTGACACAGATAGGTCAACCGCGACAGGACAAGTTTGTGTGCTCTCCCTCAGAGGGCACCTCTAGAACAGGCATGCAATCAGAGACCACCGGGTCTCAGTGGTACCTGAGTGGCTGGGAGGGAGGAGGAGAGGGGCTTCAGAGCTTCTGGTAAAGGTAGATGTGCAACGTGGGGCCCTGTAGGGGTGAGAGCAGCCCCGCTGTCACAGTGGGCTAAGTGCCGGGCCACTATCTTCAAGGTGGGCAGTTCGGATCTTGGGAGAGAGGTGAGGCCGTCTGCTCCTAGAACGCTCTGCAGCCTCAGAAACCCGAGGGAGCAGCGCTCCTCTGTCGGAAAGGGTCCCTGTGAGCGGAATCCACTTGGTGGTGAGTTAGGGCTAGACGATGGCTGCACACAGCATGAGGAATATAACTGATGTCACTGAGCTCTACATAAAATCATGCCGAGATGTCAAGAGTGGTGTCTCCCACCTACTCACCACACACACACACACACACACACACACACACTAAAAGAGGGAGGGAGAAGAAGGCTGGGGCAAAGGCTCTAAGAGGCGTTGCTGGCCAGGGCAGGGTCTTCCAGTGGGGATCGGGAGACTGCGTGTTTCTACAGAGGTTGGAGGCCAAGGCATGGCTGCGCAGCAGGTCTTGTCCCTGAATCATTTCGGCAAACTCTGTTTTGGGTAAAAGACAGAAATCCATCAAACAGGGCGCAGATTAACTTATCACCGAGTTAAATGGGCTGTCAGTGCAAGGAGCGGTGCGGGGCCCGGAGAATTCAAATGCATGTAAATTTCCCTGGTGGCGAGCAGCGGCTGGTGGGACTGTCAGCTAGTGACAAGTGGGGAAGCATTAGCACTGTTTAAAATATATTTGAAGGGGCCGGCTCCTATTTTGATAACATGCTCCCAGACAAATGATTTGTGGGGGATTGGAAATTCTTACCTCATCACCCGTCGCCAGGGGATCTGGGCATTTTGGGGGAAGTTCTGCCTAGATTAACCGTGTCTGCTGAACTGGTGAGGGGCCATCTCTGTTGCGATCGCTGTATGGGACAGGGTCTCAGACCCTCAGTGGCCACCATCACGCCACCTTGCACACAGAAAACGTGCTGAAGCACTTCCCAAAGACCAACGGCCTCGTGTGAGCAAAGGGGGGCCCTGCCCCTGCTCTGTGGGGAGTCGCTCTCTGTGTGCTAACTCAGGGAGGTGTCTGCAAAGGACATTTTCTCCTTGTCATGAAATTGCTCTCAGCCTGGAAGGTGAGGAACATTGCCCCATGCCAGTGGGTCCACCCACTGAGGGGGGCTGCAGCAGCTGGGGTGGGGGGTGGGGCATTACACCGGGTGAAAAGAGGAAGACCCTCGCCATGCTGCCCGACACAGTGGCTTCCACCACTGGCCCTAACAGGAACACGATTGTGGGGACGGCGCAGGACTGGGGGGTGTTTCCTTCTGTGGCACACAGGATCCCTGTAAGTGAGGACTCGCTGGACAGTGCCTAACAACAGCACACTTTATCCAAGGTTTTTATCTATAGAATGAAAATTTTAATTGCCAGCAGGGTGCTGAAAAATGTCCCTCTCTCCCCTCCCCAGAAAGGGGGCCGTAGACTAGAAGCCATGGCTTTCAGGAGCAGGGCTGTGAGCTGGCTGTGGTC
>NW_022103968.1:3429414-3431615 GCF_000313985.2 Echinops telfairi | reverse complement strand
TGTGCTTCTTGACCAGACGCTGGGGGCCGTCTCCAACCCCCAGCCTCTCTGGGTCAATGGGGCCAAGTCCATGCACATTTGCCAGGAGCTTTCTGCACCCCGAGGAGCTCATCCTGGCACACGGACCTTGGTCCCACCCTGGGTGCCGCCTCTCATTTCCCCTTTGGAAGTTGGGTCTCCTGGGCTCTCCTTGACCCTAGGAATAAGGATGCGGTAGGTGGTTGGCTGCCCACCCTTGAGCTAGAAACGAATGTGCTGTTCTACGCACTAGCTAAACAAATGGAAGCAGGAGGATCCTCCTTGATATAGTCTTTGAAAACCATACATATTCATATCTGCACTGATTTGACAGGATAATGAAATGAGCCTTGGCCCCTGTTGGGATCAGTACACAAACAGGAGTGATCCCAAGACGACAAGGTGAGCATGACAGGGCGGGCCCTGCAGGGGGGGGGCGAGGATCAGGGCAGGCTCCTGGAGGGAGGAGAGAGCGACAAGGTAATATGTCATCATCCTGTTTCCCATTCAACACTGCCACACCTACTGCCACAAGGAGATAAAAGACAAGGAGGTGGAAGAATCAGAAGGGGAAAAGGAAAGTGTCATTATTTGCAGGTGAG
Source organism: Echinops telfairi (assembly GCF_000313985.2). Taxonomy (NCBI): domain Eukaryota; kingdom Metazoa; phylum Chordata; class Mammalia; order Afrosoricida; family Tenrecidae; genus Echinops; species Echinops telfairi. The sequence continues at coordinate 3,430,995 of NW_022103968.1, read as the reverse complement.
GTAATTGCATACGTAGAAAACACAAGAGATGCTACAAGTAAATAGTTAGGGGTGATAAAGAGTTAGGTGAGTTTATTAGCCCAGACAATTAAAGGAAGATATCCAGGAAGAGGAAATAAGGGAAGAAAAAGGAAAGGGAGGAGGGAGGAAGGGGGGGAGGAGACAGAGGAAACCAGGTCCAGATGAGCAGGGAGGGAGCACAGTGCCTGAGACATGCAGCTGTGAGGCGTCCAGAGAGTAGTCATATGCACGTATGTGGAAGCACTGGGATCCCTTTTGGAGACTGGAGACAATATACATGCCTTGTCCCTCCAGAAGCCCACTGGAGACCACAGTGCACCCCCAGGTGGCCTCCCAAAGGGCTGCACAATCACCTACTGAGGTGGGCCATGAGATGGGCATTTCCCCATGGCTGGGCTTCTCAACCTTGGCACGAGGGCACTTTGGGTCGGCGAGTTCTGCGGTGGGGGAATGTCCTGTACAACCTAGACTGGAAGCATTGTCCCCCAGATGCCAATGACCGTCCCTGACCCAAAGCCAGGGCAACACAATCAACACTCCAGGTCTTGCCAAATGTGCCCTAGGGCAAAGTCGTGCTGGCTGAGAACCCCCTTCTGCAGATGGAACAAGGGACAAAAGGAGAGACCCCCGTCTGCCTGGTTGATTGCTCACTGCTCTGCCAGAGAGTGGCCATCACCGGAGGTCCTTGGCTGGGACAAGAGGGCCATGGCTTCTTCACACAGATGCTCAAGGTAGTGGGATGGGCCGGCGGTGCTGCTCCAGGAGCTGTCTGGGACCCTGACTCTTTCTTCTCATCCCTCTGGCCCAGGGTACCGCCCCTGTTGTGGGCCCAGCCTCCAGCAGCAACAGCATGCCCCCCCCACCCCCCCACCCCCGCCCACGCCTCAGAAGGACTGAAGCCACAGGCAAGGCCCTCGCTTACTGACTGTGCCAGGAAGCACTTGAATGCTCCCGTTTACTTCTCATCCACCAGCGTACAGTCGTATGCTCACACCCAGGGCGGAACGAAGCTGGGTTACACCGTCTCCAGCTCTGGGGGCCCCGTGCATGCAGCAGGGAGAGGAACAGCCCCCTGCTAACCCACAGACATTTCAGTGGAGCTGGGCATTGGGGTGCCAGTCAGCCAGCAGTCCCCAAGCTAGCAAAGAATTGGACACTGGCTGCCGTAAGAAACAGGCGATACTGGGGTGGGGGGATCCCCTGCAGGCAGGGTGGATGAGAGTGGCTTCTCTGGGAGAAGACCTTAGAGATCAATCCTGCGAGCTCAGGGGAGGCAGCCCTATGACGGCACACGGTGTCCATATGTGCGCCAGAGTGTGTGTGTGTGTGGCTGGGTGTCAGGGGAAGCACCTGCAGGCGTGGGCGTGGACAACGACAATGAGAACAACAACAAGGGGAATATCGAGATCCTCAGAATCAAGGCAGGGAAGGTCAAAAAAGGAGATACAAAGTATCAATAACCAGAGGTCCTCTGTAAAGTCAAGTGTTCCAGAGACTTAAAGTGAAGTTGTACAAACTCCTTGCTGAAGAAAAAGATTGTATCACCGATCGCTGAAGACA
>NW_022103968.1:3426605-3428992 GCF_000313985.2 Echinops telfairi | reverse complement strand
GCCCCATCATGATCTCAATTCTACCTTACAAATCTGACTAGACCAGAGAATGTACACTGGTACAGATAGGTACTGGAAACACAGGGAATCTAGGGCAGATGATCCCTTCAGGCCCAGTGGTGTGAGTGGCAATACTGGGAGGGTGGAGGGAGAGTGGGTTGGAAAGGGGGAACTGATTACAAGGATCTACATATAGCCTCCTCCCTGAGGGATGGACAACAGAAAAGTGGGTGAAGGGAGACGTCGGACAGTGCAAGATATGACAAAATAATAATTTGTAAACTATCAAGTGTTCACGAGGGAAGGGGGAGCGGGGAGGGAGGTGAAAAAATGAGGTGCTTGGGTTGAGAGCAGATGTTTTAAGAATGATGAGGGCAATGAATGTACAAATGTGCTTTACACAATTGATGTACGTATGGATTGTGATCAGAGGTCTATGAGCCCCTAATAAAGTGATTAAAAAAAAGACTGTATCACATAGGATCAAAATGAGATAGTTCCATGGGGTTTGTAGGAGACACTCTGTATACAAGAGTGTGGAAGGGCATAAGGAAGAGGGTGGGAACTACCCCGCACAAATATTGACCCAAAGAGAGTGGCACAGTTATGCTAATATCAGATGAAATAGAGTTTATGGCATTGTTGGAGATAAAGTGGGATTTTAAAAATGATAGAAAGCTCTCTCTCTAAGGAAGGTATAATGATTTTAAAATTGTGGATATAAAATATTAGCCTCAGCCTGGCACACAAAGGAGCAATAGTCAATTCTATAATGAGTGGAAATGTTAATACACATTTCTCAGTAAATAATTGGGTAAGCAGAAAAAAATCAGTAAGTTTAGTGATTTGAATAACATAATTTACAAATTTGATCTAATTAATAGACTTGTATATTGATGTCTATGTCTGCATATTACTGTATCAAGCAATTGCATGATGGTTTTCAAGTGCACAAGGATCACTTAAAATTAATTTTATGGGGATGAACAAAGTAAACCTCAATAAATTTCAAATGATTTAATTCAACAGAGAATGTTTCCTGACCGGAGAAACCCCCAAGTGCTGGAAAATGAAGAAATTTCCAATACATTAAAGAAGAAAAAGTCACAATGGAAACAAAAGACAATTTTGAACTGAATGATAATGAAAAATAACAGCCCCAAACTGCATATGAAAACCTGCGGGACACATCAAAGCAGGGGTAGGAGGAGATCAGGGGCCCTAACTTCTTCCAGGAAAAATCTAGAAAGGCTAATGTGCTGGCCAGCCATGTTTCAAACTCAGTAAATTTAAAGAAAACACAAAGACCAGCAAATTTAGTCCACAGAAAATAAGAAAGTAACTAGAACAGATATAGGCAGAACATTTACAGGAAGGAAGCACAAATATCCCTGAGAGGATCATTAAATCAGAAATTGGGGCTTTGAGCGAGTCAAAATTTATTCTGTGCCCTGACAAGACTAATCAAAGCAAGAGAAGAGTGGGCGAGAGAAGTCATGTGATAGTATTATTAGGAACACATGTGGATCCTTACCTTACACCATATACAAAAACCTTCTCAAAATGAAGGACCATCTCAGGTAATCTCAAAATTCCTAGAAGATGAGACAAGGAAAAACAAAAACAACTCGGAGATGTGGAGTTAGGGGAATATTTATTGGGTGTGTCTCATCAGAGGGAAAGCCAAGCTCAAGAGAACTTAATCTGGAGAGCATTTGCCTCCGTAAGACAGTGAGGAGGTGGTCGGTGGCTGAGGACCACAGCGGGAGACCATGTATGTGACACAGAATGTGTATCCAGAACATGTTCTGAATCATCAGGACTCAGTAGTAAGAAAGCAAGCCACCCGTGAGCAAGGGATTTGAAGAGATGGCCAACAAACTATGTATGAGTTGGGTGTGCTTACCTTTGTAAGTCTCTTTGTAGCAGGACAAAAAGCACTTGATAAGATGTTCAACATCTGAGTCGTCACTGATGTTACTTGCTGCCCCAATGATCCGGATTCAGGGGAACCCAGGGAGACAGTGAAGGTTACCCCATAAACAAATAGTCTAGATACAAAGTAAGTGCCTTAATAAGTTTCTCTGGATCATGTGTGACCATCTGTGATTGGGGTGTTGATGGTGATGGCGATGAATGTTCTGCTTGGGATTTGTTGAGCTTATCCCTGTTATTGTTGTTAGAGACCCTGTGGATAACAGACCAACACAGCATGTAGTCTTGCTTCGCTTTTGTGTGAGTCTGGGTAGACCAGAGAAACAAACTCATAGAGACTCATATGTGTATGAGAGAGAGCTTTATATAAAGGGTAATTGTACATTAAACAAACATTCCAACCCAGTCCAGTCCAAGCCCATAAGTCCGATACCAATCTATAAAGTCCTCTT
>NW_022103968.1:3424647-3426327 GCF_000313985.2 Echinops telfairi | reverse complement strand
TGTGTCTTCCACCTCCAAGGAGGACAATCCAGATTTCCCAGAATTCTCAAGGGAAGACCATGCCCACGTAAAGGCCTCATTGGCTATAATCTGATTGACAGATTAGACTCCACCCCTTCACTCTTAATCCTCTCAAGTCCCAAATTGACACCAGGTGATGGAACTACCACAACGCTCACAATCGGTGTCATGTTTGAGCTCACTGCATATTACTGTTACAGCCACTGTGCCAATCTATCCCTTCAAGGGTCTTCCTGTGGGACTAAACAGTAGATGACACAGGGGACTTTTTCAGCCATCATTTTGCTAAGATGTTTTCCCTGTCTCCCTATGTCCTCCATTCTAGCTCTCCTGTTCCCTGCCTGTTAGACAACTTAGCAATGCCCCCCAGACCACTGTAGCTGTGGTATCCCCAGCCAGCCACCCACTCCCTAGAATTTGTCTTTTATCGGAAGAGCTGGTGGTGCAGGGGTTAAGAGCCTGAATACTACCGGAAAGGTCCACGGTTAGGAGTCACCTGCAGTTCTGTAGGTGGATTTTGTGGCAGTCAGATTTCATGAGAAAGAAAAGACACCTTCGAAACCCCATGAGGCCTTACGATTTCATCCTCTCAGGTCGCTCTCGATGAGTCAGGATCCACGCGGTGACATCGGGCTTGCTTGTACGCTTGTTGGAAGTTTCCAACTTCATGCTAGATTGAGAAATGTTGGCCTAGGGTCGGCAAGGCAAGGTTGGCAGTTTGGAAGCACCAGGCGCTCCGAGGGGGGCTATGGGGCTTTCTACTCTCTTTAAGAGTTCCCGTCTGAAACCCACACGGGCTGTTCTCCCCTGTGCCCCACAGGGTCTCTGAGAGGAGTCATCAGCTGATGGCAGTGAGTTTGGTTCGTATGTCAGAGTGACTACTTGTGTGTATATGTGTGTTCAAAACCCCCAGTGTTTCTTTTTCATTTCACCTGCTATTACTATCACTCATTAAATATCAAAATTAAAAACATTTGATTCAGTTGGTATCGAAAGGAACTCATTCATACTGTACATTGCTCTATAAAAAAGAACAACAGAACACCAGCATTATTGATTTGAAAAAAATCAAAGAATCTTAATTCCCAATGTTTCCAATGCTTTCAATTACAGTGTATGAAATAAATATTAGTTAGATTAATTTCCTCTCATTTGGAGTCAATAGTATAATTACTGATATCCTGGCAAAAATGGAATATTTGAAAGTTTTACTAGCATTCGCTTTCTTCATCTTTTTTTCCTTTTTTAACCTGACACCTTCTTGTCCTCCGGCTCCCTGCTCTGTCTTCTCATCCCTTTCTTGTCTTCCTCGCTCCTTTCTTCATGTTGTGTATATTTTCAGTCACTGTTCCTGACTCACTGAAAGCCATGTCTAACAGAACAAAACCCCACCCCACCCCGAGCCCCAGCTACGATCACTGCTAGATGGGAGCCTGTTCTTGCAGCCGCTGTGTCAGCGCATCTTGTTCAGAATCGGCATCTTTTTTGTTGTGTGATGTTCTCCTCCTGAGACGGGTGCTTCTGGGTGGCACTTCTCAAATACGTAGGGTGAATTCTCTCCATCCTAAATTCCTGGGAGCATCCTGGCTGTGCTTCCAAGACAGATCTGGTTTCTCTTCGGACCGTCCATTTCCCCGAGCACCGTGAATAAAATGCATC
>NW_022103968.1:3420710-3422575 GCF_000313985.2 Echinops telfairi | reverse complement strand
CCCCCCAAACCCTGCAGAAAAGTCTGTATTGAAGGCATGTCCCCAATATCTGGGGGAGTGTTTCTGTTTGGAAGCAGCAGGTGGGGGGACAGTGAGTTAACTGCCTCTGAGCCTTGTACAGAGTGGCTCAGACACACACCTGGGGACAGAAGAAGGCAGAGGATTGGGATACAGGCACTTAGAAGGCTGGCTGGCTGCTCCTAGAAGCTAAGATATACAAGGAAGGACACCGGCCCTACAGTCATGCCCTGAAGTCAGAGTGAGCCTCCTGCACCCTGAAGATGAGTTTTTCTAGCTGTCCGAGCCCCCACCTGTGCTATTTCCATTATGACCAAACTGGGAATCTAAGGCAGGCAAGAGAAGAGGGTAAGTACAAGAAAAGCACAGAACCTGTTTTCAGGAAGAAAAGGCGGTTAGAAATGATGGGACTGGTTGGAAGGACACGGGACGGAGCTGATATGTAAATCGTCCAAATTTGGGTTAGCTTAAGGATCAGAAGCAGGAGCCCTGGTGGTGTCGTGGTTATGCCTTGGGTTGCTAACCGAAAGGTCAACTGTTCAAAACCACCAGTCTCTCTACAGGAGAAAGACAGGACTTTGTATTCCCATAAAGAGTTCCAGTCCTGGAAGCTCACCGGGAGCGATTCTACCCTGTCCTACAGGGTCTCTAAAACTTGGAATCAACTTGAAGGCAGCAAGTTTGTTTCTTTTTGGAAGGATCGAAAAAACGAGTCCGAAGGTAGTCGACTACAACACGGATTACAACATGCAGAAAAACAAACAAGCAAACCAACCCACGAACCCCTAATGTACTCAAGGAAGATGAGGAGAGAGGAAGGGCAGTGGCCTCTTGTCTGCAGGTGACGCCCAACTGATACATGCCAAATGAACGTAAGCTTGGAGCACCCCGTTCACAACCTCCCGTGGCCTGGATTCAAGGGAGGGTTAGCCCTGTGTTCCACAGAAGGAAACACCTGTCCCAGCCGCACAATCCTTCTTAGGCTTGAGCCTGCCGCTGCAGCCATTGTGTCAACCCATTTCCTCAGGGGGCTTCCTCTTTTCCCTGCCCCTCCACATGGCCAAGCACGATGGCTTTTCTCACGGTCAGGTCTGTTCTTACCACCTGCCCAAAGCACGTGAGACAAAAAGTCTCACCTGCCTCCTTTCTGAGGAGCATCCTGGCTGAACTGCTCTGAACACAGAGCCGTGCGTTCTTGTTCTTTGGACGGTTAGTAGCACTGTTAGCAATCCCCGCCAGCACCTTCACTCAGACACATGGATTCTCCTCTGGTCTTCCTCCTTGAAGGTCCAAATGCCACATGAGGCAAAATGCCTTGAACTTCTGGAGACTGGTCAGTGCAAATCTTGGTGGCACCCAACAGAATGGCATTTGCTAGAGAGCTGGGCAAAGAGGCCTCTGGGGTGGTAGTCAGTCTGGACGCCCGAAGGACCACAGGGAACTGGGGTCTGTGTGGAGTCTGAAGATGGCCCGGGTCCCACAAATGTTTCCTTCTGGTGTGTGTGAGGTCACTGTGAGTTAGAGCAGGAGCAATTAGCAATGACAAGGACTAACCACCCCCCCACCCCCGTGAATTAAAGTAAGAGCCGACTGGACACGACTAGGGGGCGGCTTGGTCCCAACAACACGTGCCCTTTTGGCAGAAGCTTCCCAGGGCATGATCAGATGAACTGGCGCTCAAAACTCATGGCTATCGAGTGGATGCCGACTCAAAGGGACTCCACAGGACAGAGTAGATCTACTCCTGTGAGTTTCTGAGACCGTATTTTCTTTTTGTGGGACTAGAAAGCTTCCTCTGTCTTCCAGGAAGAGGCTCGTGGTTTCAAACTGCTGACCTTGGGGTTAGC
>NW_022103968.1:3414259-3419210 GCF_000313985.2 Echinops telfairi | reverse complement strand
CTCAGCCCTTTCTCCAACCCATCGCCCTGGGGTCCAGTCCCTTTCAGAGGGCCCTGTCGGAGACTGGGTCCTGGGGAGAGGGGGGTGTTCCAAGGCCGTCTGTCCGCTGCACCCAAGCAGACTGCCGCGTGCTCGCTCCTGGAGCAGCTGGGGGTTTCCAACCACTGGCTTCCTGACTCCCTGCTGCTGCTTGACCCCTGCCCCCAGGAACCCCCTCCTCTTTCACATGGCGGATTCCCTCAGAGCCTCCACAATGGGCATCTCCGTTCCTCTTTTGATTTCCATCTGGCACTGCCTCCAGATGTCACACAGCCCATCAAGTTCTACAGGACTCTGGCCCTTCTGTCCACTGGCCTCCGGGCCTCCAGGCCTCCCGCCTTCCGCTTCCTGGCCTCGGGGCTTCCAATCCTTTGGAACGTGTCCTGCTCCTTCGAGGTTGATTCTGAACCTGGCTGGTTTCATTTCCGTGTCTAAGGCGGGGCAAAGCGAGAGGTGGCTGTGGACAGGCAGCGTAGTTGAGGATCAATTTGCTTTCCCCCTGTTCTTGCATCTGGAGAATGTGTGTGTGTGTGTGTGTGTGTGTGTGTGTGTGTGTGTGTGTGTGTGTACCACTGTATGTGGTTGTGGTTGTGTGTGATTGAGAGTACATGTGCAGACTGTGTAAGTAGACGTGTGTAGGAGCGTGTGCGAGTGTGCGCGTGTGGGGAATGCATTGGTGATGTGGACAGTCCTTCGCCCCCACCTGCATACCCAGTCTCTCCTGAAAGCAGCAGAAGACATGTGGCCCAGGTCCCTGCTAAAGAGAGTGACCAGGCACCTTCCTGTTAGGGATCCCTGTCACCTGCTTCCCCCAAATCAGCTTAGGGGCCCTGAGGACACACCACTGGGGTGACACACAGGGTCACTCTGAGGCACCCAGAAGGCTGGTCTACCTTGTCATCAGCAGTGTCATGGGACACCAGCAGTGTAAGGACCCAGCTGTCTGTGCCCATGCCAAGGCCACATGGACGCAGAGAGGAGGACATGAGACAGTCACTCCTGGGACTTGCTTCTGATAGCCAATCCAAGCTGATTCTCAAACCTTACCGACGTCACGTGGGAAGCGAGACGCACACTTTAATTACGCCAACATAAAGGCGACTTATTTTGTAAATATGCTCATTAAAGTGATTTGCACTTGCTTTATTTAATTCAGTACATTAATGGATTGTTGCATATTCATTTGCTTCGAGGGAAACTAGTGCCTTTGCAAACTGCTTTTGTGCGATGAATGAATGACTTCACCTTGGAAGGGCCGATGCCGGGCTCCGCGTTTATCTGCCACTAAATCCATTTGCTTGCCAGCCGAGCACAAGGCTGTGTCAGGGAGCACAGGCGAGCCATGCCGGGCTTTCCCTCTTTACTATGAGCTGGGGAGCCAAAGGCCAGCTGAGGGCCACTGGGACTCCTGGTCACCACGTGCCTCAGGTGGACCAGTAGCCTCCCCAGGATCCCCATCACTGAGCTTTCAGAATTGCCACACCTTTCTTTTGGGGAGCCCCCGGGTGAACCTGCTTCCTTTCGGTCAGCAGCCGGCTTGATGACCATGTGCACTGTCCGGAGACCAAAGCAGCCCTCCCAGAACCTGAGCAGTCAAGTCTTTTTCCTGGGGGCCCCCTGCCGAGCTAGGGCAAGGCTGATGTCCCCTGGCCAATGTGTGATGACAGGCTCAGACAAGTGCTAGGTGGACGCTACTGACAGGTGGTTGGACCCACGACATCACTTACCACTGTTGTTGTTAGGTTGGTCCTGACTTGGAGCGATCCCAGGTACAACAGGCCAAAACGCTGCCCCGTCCTGTGCTGTCCTCCCAACGGGCTGCTCCGCGGGAGCCCATTTCCTTCAGGGTCTTCAGCACTGACCCTCTACTGTACCAGCCATGATGTCCTTCTCCAAGGAACAGTCTCTCCTGATACCACGGGAGATGGAGTCTCACCTCCCTCCCTTCTAAGGACCATTCTGGCTGTTGCTTGGGACAGCACCTTTGTAGAGGGACAGACCGAGAGGGAGCAGACTCGGTCATGCCGTCAGAAGTCTTGGCCCTTGTTGGTGGAGGCTCCGGAGAAACTCATCCTCTGAGTAGAGTCTTCAGAGGAGCTAGGGAACAAAACAAAGGTCTGTCTTGTGCAGGGACAAATGGACCTCGGCGCCTTCTCAGGTACAGAACCCCGCTCGGCATCGTAACTGATGCTTGTCATTCTGGCCTCTCTGTGGAGAGAAGGTCACTGATGTCAAGAATCCCCACCATTCATTACGCTCCTCTTCACAGGGGTGCTGGGCTGTGGTGCAAACAGTTTTGCATACCTGGGACTATATATTTTTGATTCTCCTGTGTCTATCTGGAACCTTCCAGAAAAATGATTTTCTTGACTCGGTGTCAGTCTGTATGAGTCCCACCAGTTCCCGGAGAAGATGCCAGAAGGAGGCATGCTGGCTCCATGCAAGTCTGTGGGTGGGCAACGATGCCCCACTCACACTAGAAGGATTCTGCGTGGGCTGGGGTCCAGGGGAGGTGACATAGGAGACCCCACTCAAGTCTCTCTTGGTTCCCAGGGTGCCTCTATGAGCCAAGCATGTGGTTGCTAACCCGTCTGGTGGTTCAGTCTCCTGGAGATGCTGTAGGAGCAAGCCCTGGTAACATTCTTCTGAAAACTCAGCCTCGGGGACCCCTCTGGGGCAGAGATCTGTGGGGACACACATGAGGGCGCGGAGTCTAGTCTAGTCTAGTCTAATACCCAGGGGTGTTCCGGATCCTGGCCTCCCAGGAGAGGCTCGTCCTCTTGCCCTGGAAGGAGAGTGGATGGTGGTAGCTCTCTGGAAGCACAGAGCAGAGAGTATCCCAAAGGAGACTGGGCTTAGGGACCAAGGAGCTGAGTGACTCTCAGGTCCCCTTTGCCTGCAAGGTCCTGAGGCACGACCCCTCTTCAGCCTCTCTCTTCTCTCCTGTGGTCGACTCAGCGAGGAGGAGCACCTGCCGCCGGACGAGGGACGAGCTCGGCAAAGGTGGTGGAGTTTCCCGGATGCACCACAAGCCCCACTTGCCTCCCTGCTGTACCACCGGAGTGCAGCTTCCCCTTGGGGCAGTCTTGTGCCCGGCTTGGAGGTTGCTTTCTGAGCCTTGCACCTGGAGGCTGGCCTCTCGGGCCAGGGAGATGTGAGCAGGTGTGTTATGATGGAATTTGGGGAAGGCTGTTAATGACTTGACCTAGAGCTAGGAGGGTGGGGCTTATGCTTCAGGTTCCCCGCTCCCTGCTCCCTTTCCCTGCTGGGTGGGAATGCAGACTGGAAGTCCTTACCCTGGCAGCCGGCTGGTACCGAGAGGTAAGTTTGAGGTGGGCAGCTGGGCACTGTGGAGGCAGAGGAGAAAGCGTGAAGGCATGCAGGTCCCTGGCGGCTCTGTGAAAGTGCCCGCCAGCCCTGGACCAATTCCCTCTGGACCCCAGAGAGGGAGTGAGAGAGTCTCCCAGGCACTGGGAGCAGGACTTGCCTTTCCACTGCGGGTGGGCTCAGTGTGATGGAAGGGCCCCTCCCTGCTCCCCTGTTTCCACGGCTGTGAAGGAAGGTCCCTGTGGTCTTGTGAGGTAAACATTAGGCAGCTCACCACAAGATCGGTGGTTCAAACCCATCAACTGCTCCTTGGGAGAAGGATGAGGCTATCTGCCTCCATAAAGACTTATAGCCTCAGAAACTCTATGTAAGGTCCCTGTGTTCGGAAGTGGCTCCGTGGCAGTGGGTGTTGTGGTCAGAGGCCGCTGGGGGATGGGGAGGGGTGGTCTGCTGCTTCTCTCCCCATTTAACTTTCCTGGAAAACTTGGCCAACAGCCACTTGTTCTCCAGGCAGAGAGGGCCTGTCCCTGGGCTCTCTGATTGTCCATGGGGCCACTGGATCAGCTTGTTCAGGCTGCAGTGAGGAGGCACAGAGCAGGAGGGGACACAGGACACAGGGCACAGGACACAGCCCCAGAGGGGTAGCCACCACGGTACTCAGGGGGCAGCAAGGCGGCCCAGGGCAGGGTTGGGATAGGGGGCAGTGGGGAGGCTAGGGACAGGAGAGGACATGGGACATTGCCCCAGAGGTGGGGGCACCATGTCCCTCATGGCAGTAAGGAGGTGTAGGACAGGAGGGACCCCGAGGGAAGACGAGACCAGAAGGAAGCCCAGTCCGCTCCAGGCTGCTCTGTGTTGGAAGTTGTCATTGTTGCCACAGTTAGGGTTGACACTGTCAGGGGCCCTGGACTTACTTTGATGCCACGTACCATGTACCGCATGCACCCTCCCCACAGTCCACTGCATGTCAGATTGCTGTGGCCTGTGGGGTTTCCGTGGGCTCATTTTCAGAAGTAGATCTCCAGGGCTTTCCATCTCATCCCTCTTTACCTGGAATTTCCGCTGAAACATGTTGAGCATTACAGCCATGCCCGTGCCTCCTTCACGTCCTGCCAGGCAGGTGAGAATTCTCCCACTGAGGACCCATCTCCCAGGACTCACAGGCCTCCATAAAGCCCTCTCTGGGCCGGGGAGCAGGGCTGGGGCCCCAGCTCCCTGGCTGCCGTCACCCCATCTCTCTCTCACGGTGTCTCCATGTGAGCCACAGGGCAAGTCTGCTCCATGGGGTCTGCCGTGGCTGAATCTTCAGAAGCAGATGGGCCACAGGCCTTTCTTCTGGCGGGCCTGAGCCTCCATGCTTGGGGTCAGCAGGGAGCATCTTAACTGGCAGCCAGGAGTGGGCGAAGACTCACTTGAAAGGCAGCTGAGGTAGGTGGTGGCTGAGTGGGTTACCCACTAGATTTCTAACTGAAAGGTCAGCAGTTCAAAACCTCCAGCTGCTCCACTGCAGAAAGAAAACATCATGTCATTGTGTCCTCACCTTCCTAATACGATCGCTGAAGACAAAGCGGGTGAATAAGCAAAC
>NW_022103968.1:3413038-3414121 GCF_000313985.2 Echinops telfairi | reverse complement strand
GAGGTGTCAAAGGGATCAGGTACCAGGCATCATCAGAACAAAAAAAAATCAAAGCATTGTGAATGAGGAGGAGTGAGGAGTGAGGACCCAAAGTCCATCTGTAGGCAACTGGACATCCCCTTACAGAAGGCTCATGTGGAGGAGATGAGTCAGTCGGGGTGCAGTGTAGCAACGATGAAACATACAACTTTCCTCTAGTTCCTAAATGCTTCCTACTCCCCACTATCATGATCCGAATTCTACCTTGTAAGTCTGACTAGACCAGAGGATGTACACTGGTACATATAGGAACTGGAAACACAGGGAATCCAGGGCGGATGATCCCTTCAGGACCAGTGGTGAGAGTCGTGATACCGGGACGGTGGAGGGAGGGTGGTTTGGAAAGGGGGAACCGATTAGAAGGATCTACATATAACCTCCTCCCTGGGGGACGGACAACAGAAAAGTCAGTGAAGGGAGATGTCAGACAGTGTAAGATATGACAAAATAGTGATAATTTATAAATTATCAAGGGTTCATGGGGAGGAGTGCGGGGAGGGAGGGAAAATGAGGAGCTGATACCAACGGCTCAAGTAGAAATCAAATGTTTTAAGAATGATGATGGCAACAAATGTACAAATGTGCTTGACACAATGGATGTATGTATAGATTGTGATAACAGTTGTATGAGCCCCCAATAAAATGATTTTTTAAAAAAAGAAAGAAACCCACAGGGGTAGTTCCACGCTGTCCTGCTGGGGCACCGTGAGTCAGGACTGACTCGATGGGAGGGAGTCTGGTAAGTTTGGGTCTGAGGTCAGGGGAGCAGCCTGCCTCTGAGTGATGGCTTAGAGGACAGACCCTAGCTGAGGGGTGTGTGTGTGTGTGTGTGCGTTGGGGTGTCTTTAATCTCAGTGTCCCCCCCACTCCACACACACCCTTACCCCCGCCAGGCTGACAGTCATTGGGGAGAGCCCACTCTGCAACTACTTGTGACCTCCTAGCACAGCGGTTCTCAACCTGGGGGTCGCGACCCCTTTGGGGGTCGAACGCCCGCTCACAGGGGATATCTGATTCATAACAGTCGCAAAACAATGAAAATAA
>NW_022103968.1:3391286-3412223 GCF_000313985.2 Echinops telfairi | reverse complement strand
TGACTCGGTTCTGTGAAGACGTTCCCGGCCCGGTTGAGGGCTTAGCCACGGGAATGTTCTCTTCTCTTCTGGAATCGCAGCATGGGCCCCCGAGGCCGAGCGACAGCACCGGGCCCCAAGACGGAGCTTGTCCTGTGAAGTGACAACAGGTCTCTTTTCTGTGTCTCAATGATGCAGCAAAATCAGAAATGCTGCTGTGTGGGTGTGAGGGTTGGGGGTTGGGGTTCAGCAACACCTCTGGACAAAGGTAAAGACATCCCAAACTCATGGCATCCCAAACTCCAGACACCTCAACCTGGAGCAGGATGGTCCTGACATCATGGCCCCCCCACCTCCCAGTAGGGTGGTCCCTATCCCATGGGTGCCCCAGACTCCCATCAGTGCTCACCTGCAGGCCCTCCGGCTGAGCCCTGGGACTCTGGGCTGCACTGAGCCCCTGATTCAGCCTTCTCTCTTCTCCCTGGCCTCACCCATCCGGCAGCCCCTGGCTGCAGTGGGCTCCTGGAAGGTGCCAGCATTGAAGCCCTTGACTGCTGGCTGCAGGGTCAGTGGGTCCCACTGCTCCTGTGGGTCCTCAGAAGACAAAACAGGCAAGCTGTTTCTGAAATGCATGGAAAACCCTGCAACCATGATATCGCCACTTCCATCACCACCACCTCCACCACCATCACTATACCTACCGCCATCACCGTGATATCACCACCACCAGCAACAACATCACCACCACCACTACCATCACCACCTTCACCGTCAACATCACTGCCACCATGATATCACCATCTCCACCTCCATCACCACCACCATCACCTCCACCTCTACCACCAACATCCACACCACCACCGCTGTACGTGTGTGCATGTGTGTGTATGTGTGCGTATGCGAATGTGCATGGAGCCGGCTCTTCTGCCTCCATTCTCGTGCATACTGTTTGCACGAGACTGTGGCACGTGAGCTCAGCAATCGGGGAGCCGTTCATGCATTAATTGAGACCAACACCTGTCGTCCGGCCCGATCGGAGGCTGATTAGGAAGGAGGGTGGGCGTGCTCGGCAGTTCCTTCCCCCTAAGTGAGCCTCACTCTTCTTCCTTCTGGAGAGTTCTAAGGACAGTTGATTAAATTACCCAAAGCCCTCATCAAAGGGGCTGAGCTTTCAGGCGGAGGCGAGGATGCAGGGCAGGCAGGTGCTTAAAAGCGACGTGGAGCAGAGGCAAGTCAGCTGACTCAAAGTGGCGCTGGCTTTGGCATCTTTTAATGACTGGAACGGGCTCGAACCCCCGTGGCTGCACTGGACAAAGTGACCAATTAGTGACGTGGACCCTGGTGCTGGGGCCATCGCCCGCCGCTGCCACGCTGTTATCTTCCGTCTCGGCTCCAGCTCGACGTGTCCAAATATTTTAATACAGACACACATTTGAGATTCGTTGTGGGATAAAACAACATTTGAAGGTTTCGAGGCTGGGAGAACAGTCGCAGGAGGAGCGCTGTGATTTTAAAATTTCATTACAGAGGATTCGGCTTTCTCCCCTCTTCCCCTAATCTCCTCTCCTTCTGCTGCGGAATGCTGCACAATATCCTAATTAGGCAGGCTGTATGGTGTGGCGACGTGGTACCACAGGGGGCCGGCCGGCGGGGGGAGACTGGCTGACTCTCAGGCAGCCTGTGCAGTGACCCTCAGAGGGCCGGCCGGCCGGAATGGGATGGTGGTGCCTTTCTTGGAACAGGGCACTTCCCAGCGTAGGCAGCTGGAGAGCCTGCCCCAGTCTGGGTGACCATGGAGTGACCACGGTTTGGTGAGCGGGAAGCAGAGGCTCCCCATGTTCCTAGGTGACTCGGCCATGGGGAATGGAGGGGTCAGTTCTTACCACATCCTCCTGGATTCTTGGAGTTACCACCTGGAATTAGACCCATGCAAGCCTTCCCATTCCCCAGGTATGGTGGGAAAGGCCTGCGCTGCCACCTGTCCCTGCCCATGCTGGAGTGAGCCTGGCCCACAGTCCATTTCCAGTCTACCCCAGGTGTGTCTCTGGGGTTTCTGCTCGCACTCTTCCTGTGAGTTCCACCTGGGTGTGAGTGTGAGCCGAGAGTCAGGACGCATGTCCTGTCCCAACTCCTCTCCAGGTTGAGTGTCACCTGCAGGCTCAGGCTAGCTGATGCCCCAGGGGGCGAGTGCTGTTGCTGCTACCCCACTGGCTGGCCGGTCCTCAGGTAGAACACTGCCATCCACCTGCCAAGTGTTCCTTGTGCCCACAATCCTCTGTTTGCGCTCAAACCTCAGCCTGCCAGCTCCGCTCAGAGGCCTCTGTCGGTGCACTGAGTCCCCTGTTCTTGGACAGGGGAGAATAACCCCACATGGGTTTTTCTGAGACTGTAACTCTTTGTAGGAGTAGACAGCCTTGTCTTTCTCCCAAGGAACGACTGGTGGTTTCGAACTGCTGACCTTGCTGTTAGCAGCCCAGCGCCTAGCCCCTCGCACCAACAGGGCTCCTTACACAGTTGTGCTTTATCAATCACACCCTCACTTTTCATGCCCTCAGTGTAGTCTTTCCTTTTGTTAAATGGAAAGGACGCCCCCACCCACAAAATAAATGAAAGAAAAGAGCAGTGACCGTAGCTCAGCCCGGTGGCACGCAGGGCGGAGGGAGGCAGTCTATCATGCTGCCTGCTGCTCAGGAGCGTGGACACTGCCGTCTGTATTCCTGCTGTCACTAACTTCGGCTGTAATAGGACTGCTTCCCTCAGAGGGCCCCATAAAACACCAGGTTCCCCTGCCAGTCCTGGAAGGCTGTGGGTGAGCGTGGGGAGCCTGCATTCGGGGAGGAGCAGGGATTTTACGGCTGTTTTGAAAATGTTGTTCCTGAAGCTGTAAATTAAGAAGTTAAATGACTCCCATATTGGGTTTTGATATACTACGTGTGACAGGCGCGTTCTTGGAACTACTTGGGGACACACCACTGAAGGATGGGCGCCAGGCGTGTGGGCTGCGGAGAGGAGTGGACAGCATGTGCAGAGAGGCAGGACCGAGGCTGACCTCAGACCAGAAGCCCATGCACTCCCCGCCCAGCCGGCGCCGTCCTCCCAATTGTTGCCACGTCCCAATCCAGGGCGGTAGTCTCTGTGTCCACCCATCTCCCCAGGGGTCTTCTTCCCACTGACCCTCTGCTTGACCACACAGGCTGCCCTTGCCCAGAGGCTGCCCCTACTGAGAACACTTCCCAAGTCTATGAGATGAAGTCTTACTGTCCTTGCTTCCAAGGAACATTCTAGAAAGACTTCTTCTGACGCAGATTCAGTGGTTCTTCGGGCTGTCCGGGTGCTGCCAGCTTTCTTCTCCAACCCCCTCATGGAATCCATTCTTTGTTTTCCTTATTGGTTGTCTGGCTCTCACACGCGTGTGAGGCATTTGAAACCAGGGGGCTTCGGTCGCAGCGCCGCTGTGCTCCCTGTGCCTTACCAGCTCTCTGACACACTCACCTGATGTCCTGGGTAGCGTTTGCCCTGGGCCTCCCTGGGTGCGTTTCTAAAAGCTTCCAGCTAGCTCAGTGACCATCTGCATCGACTTAGCCCTCCTGGTTCTGCGGCTGAGGCTCAGGCAGGGCCATGAGGACAGAAGCAGTGCCGGCAGGATTTCAAAGACCCGCGTGATGACCTAGAATGGACAGGGTTCAGCAATGCCTCCAGAGCCTCCAGATGGACTCAGAAGAAAGGCCTGGTGATCCCCGTCCAAAAACCAGCCGAGGGAAGGGAAACCTGCAGACCCCAGAATGCGGTTGGGACTTGGCCGTGCCCCTGGCTGGAGAAGAGCGCTGTGTTTGGTAATGCAGATGTCACGTGAAAGGAAGGAGGGGGGGGGGGGAACATGGTCACCACAGGAATGACCTTGGACACACTGAGGGTCACAGAGACAGCCTGGGCCTGGGAAACACCTCCTTCTGTGTCATGGGACTGGAGTCAATGGGAGGGCAGGGGACAGCGGGACTACAGCTGTTCCTCTGCCTAAACACGCAGGCACGGGCATCCCTGTCTGCCATCCCCTTCCCCCAGCACCGTGGCTGCCCTTGACCACAGAATTGGGGGTTAGGAAGGGCTCCTTGTGTCACACTCTGGACAGCCCTGCTGAGTGACAAGGCCGTGGGGACAGGCAGATGGGGCTGGGCAGGGGAGAGCGCGCCAGGCCCCACACTGGCTCTTTGAAGGGGCCCTGTCCCTGAGCCCTGCCCCCCACAGCCATAACTACTTCAGTGTCACACGAAGGAGTTTGGTCCATGCCTGGGGATCACAGAGGCGCCTTGGTGGTGTCGTGGTTACTCAATGGACTGTGATCCACAAGGTCAGCAGTTCACCCTTCTGGAGAAAGGTGGGCTTCCACTCCTGTCACCTGGAGAAAGGTGGGCTTCTACTCCTGTAATGAGTGACAGTCTCAGAAGCCCACAGGGGGAGTTCTACTCTGTCCTGTAGGGCGGGGAGTCCGAATTGACGTGGTGGCAGGGAGTAGGGTCATGGGGCACCAGGCTCCCTGAAATGTCCCAAGTTATCTCACTGAATCAACTCTGGGCCTCTGTGTGGCCACACTGACTTGCCTTAGCCCACTGGAGGTTTGGCTGTCCAGAGCCCGGGCTGGGTAGACGGAGCTCGTTGTTGACCCAGGCACGCGGAGTCTCATCTCCTTATTCCCTACGCAGGGTGTGTGCAGTGCTGGGGCTGAGAGCTCCAAGTCCCAGCTGAGACAGGTGCCTACTGCCCGCAGACCCAGCGCTGGAAAGATAAAGGATGGACAGCCAGCAGCCCCTCAGCTCTGTGTACCCTGGGTGACCCATTCCCAGCTGCCCTGTGCCCTCTTATGTGAGTCTAGGGGTCTTCAAGTCTGCCAAGGCCTGGGTGTTCAACCTTCCTGCGGCCTCGCCCTGGACATGGGGCCCAGAGCCCAGGCTCCTTCTGTGTGGCCTGACCGGTGCCATTACACCTGGCTGGCTCATCAGGCTGAATCCATTCTCATTAAGGCCGCTGGGCGCACAGGTATGTGAGGGCTGCCAGGCGCTGGCCGCGGCTGGGTGCTCTGCCATGCTCTGTTGCAGACACGAACGGGCAGCACCTGCTCCAGGGCCCAGTGGCCGCCACTGCCATCCTTCACATCTCACGCACACTTGCTCTGCCAGGCTGGCACGGGCCACCACCTGGCAGCCTGGCACTGCTCCCTGAGCCCCTGAGGTCCAGCTTTGAGTGGCTTTTCAAAGGAGCCCTTTAAAAATGTATTAGCTCCGTATTAGCCATTCAGCCATTATGTTAAGGGTTTAAAAATAAGGATTAAAAAAAAAAGACATAAAACAAAGGAAAACAAAAACAAAAGGAAAAACAACTTTTCTTCAAAAATGAACTTTTTTTTTTGGCTATTAAGATGGAGTCCTGAAATATTCATTGTTCATCAATGGGTTCAGAATGCATCACAGGGTGTGGGATGTTTTTCCCAAGTCTCCCTGGGAACAAGCAGTGGGGATGGGGGTGGGGTGGGTGGTGGGCAGCTGGCAGTGAGCCGGGTACACGCTCATCCAGGCATAGGTGCTGCCCTGTCTTAGGGAAGGTTACATTCTGCACTAAGGCCCGCAGCCAAGGATGTGCAGGGCCTCCTTTCCGGGGGCTTGACCTCCTAGGGAAAGGCCAGCACTCAACGTATGGAGGACACACATGGCCTTGGGGCCTGTTGGGCCTGTGTCACCAACGTGTGCGGTGACCTCATTCACACACACTTGCACTCAAACTCACATGCTCACCCATGCTCACTTGTATATGCATGTTCACATACATGCAGTCTCACAAAACGTCACACATCTGTGCTGTAAAACTTACACACACACACACACACACACACACACACACACACACACACACACACACTCCAAACCCTCAGGGGTACATGTTCACACACAACCTCACAGACACATGCCCCAAAGGCGCGATCTAAGGACTCGCATGCACAGGCAGACTGTCACACCCTTCTTCTGGAACCCAGGGAGTCAGGGCCCTGGTGCCCCTTGTCCTGTGAGGCTGTCAGGACGGCCGGCTACCCGGAGCTTCGAGTTCTGTTCCCCAGAGGTAGTTTCCCTGGTATAGGGGATGGTAAACAGACACAAGAGGGGTTCTGATTCACTTCGAATCCCACCCCTTATCTTTCAAAATGCAGCTCAAACACCTCCATCCACTGGCCACTAAAACCCCTAGCAAACAGGAAAACAAGTAGTCACCTTACACTGCACTCACATGAGCCCTGGTTGTGTCCTAGTTACTTATTGGGCTGCTAATCGCTAGGTCAGCAGTTCAAAACCGCTGGCTGCTCCTTGGGAGAAAGATGAGGTTTTCTATTCTGTTGAAGAGTTAACAGTCTCAGAAGCCCACAGGGGAGGTTCTACTCTGTCCTGCAGGCTTGAGACAAGTCAGCCTGGATTCTGTGGCTGTGAGTTTGTTTGGTTTTTGGAGTGCTGTCTCTCCCACACAGGCTGGAACACAAGCACACATGCACATCACCAAAAACCACACCCTCACAAAGCCCTCCCTCACACGCCCCTGTCATGTACCCGCAGACACAGCTACACTCCCATGTGCACACATCCTAGGAGACTCACACCTACATGGTCATACACAAGCTGGCACTGCCCCACGCATACAGGTCAGTACCTGGGTTCTCACACTCACTCTCCCACATCCACGTTGACACATGCAGACATGCACACACACACACAAATGATTGCACACTGACTCTCACACTCCCCGACCCACACACTCACCTCAACCCTAGTTCTGACACCCACTGCCCTCGATCTGTGAGTCATGTGACCCGTGGGAGGGAGGGTTCTATTTATCACTGGGTGTGCGAGTGCACATGTGTGCATGTGTCTGCATGAGAGAGAGAGAGAGAGAGAGAGAGAGGAGTCAGGCAGGCTGTGTTTCCACCAGTGAGCTTAGCTTCTCAGCCTTTCCTGCTGCCCTGTCATGCAGCTAAAGGAAAATCATGCCCCCACCCCACCCCCTTGGGGAATACTTTTTGTCCTTGCTGTTTGGTCGCTGGACACTCAGCTTTGGGGGCACCACACTAGGTCCTTTGGGCTGGTAAAGAAGGTGGGAGGCAGCAAGGATGTCGCAGATGGCCCTGTCCTACGGCCCACTGTGGGTTTTCCATGAAGTGTGCTCTCATTGTCAGCCCTTGCTCACTGTGGCCACCGGCAGGTGAACCCCACATCACAACATGGGCATCCCAGGGAACCTCTGATGGTTCCGATGTGACCTCCAAGTGGCTCATTCTGGGACGTGCTGCCCAGGCCAGGCACTGCCAGTGCGGGCAGCTTAACACACATGCCAGGGGGTGCGTGTGCCTCCCCAGGGTACCTTTCCACGTATACCTTGCCTCCCTCACAGACACTGGGCACATGGAGACCCCCCAGAATGCAGCCCATGGGCAGATGGAACCCGCCTGCACCTGTGTTTTCCAGGCGTGTGGTGGGAGTGACATTCCCTAGGCCCCTGGGCAAGACTGCCCACATGGGGCTTGGACTAGCTTCCTTGGTGGCTTTCCCAGGGAGAGGCTAGGTAAAGTACTGTGCCATTTTTACTGTTTCCAGGAAGTGGAACACACACACACACACACACACACACACGTCAAACTCACTGCCTTCGAGTCAATGCTGACTCATAGAGACTCTACAGGACAGGCTAGAACTGCCCCGATGGGTTCTGAGACTGGCACTCTCTACAAGAATAGAAAGCATCTTTTTCCTCCCAAGTAGCTGCTGGTGGTTTTGAACCACCGGCCTTGCAGTCAGCAGCCCAGTACCTAAACACTAAGTCACGGGGGCCCACCGATGTGTGTAACAAAGGGCTGGCCATTACCACGGCTTCGGAATGTGGGATCAGTTAAGGGCTGAGGCTCAGTTGCCATCAACACCCCCGTTTCCCAGGCCAGGGCCGGGGGGGGCCAATAGGTTAGGGTGGGAGGTCCACTCTGGCTCTCATGCTCAGGGTAATGAGCTCACACAGGGAGTTTGGTGATGGCACAGGTGTTGGCTCAGCTCGCTCTCCTGTGCTGTTGCTGGCGTATGTGTGCATGTGGGTGCATGTGTGCACATGGGCATGGGCACATGTGTATGTGCAGTCTGCCCTGCTTTTCGGGGTCTCTTGCTTCCTCCTGCGGCAGTGAGCAGCCTCTCCCATCCTCTGTTTCTTGGGACATGTTGATGTTCCCCTGCCTCCCTGGGTTGGGTTCTGGCTTTAGCACATTAGACTCTCCCCGGTGCCCCTCCTGGAAAGTGGATGTCCTAGGGAAGCCAATCCCAGTGCCAGCCTCCACATGGTGTGTTCTTTGTGAGCACAAAGCTCTCAGGGTCCAGGAGCGATGGCCTGTGGGGTGCTGAGAGGTGTTCCAATGCTGTCTAGGAATGCCCGCTTTACAGATCACTGACCTGAGGCTCCGGGGGCAAAGGAGCGGCCCATTCACAGAGTGGGAAGCACCCAGGTGGTCTCTTTCTGCACTCACCAGTCCTGGGAGAAGAATCAGCCTACGTGGCTAGCTCCCTGCCCACTCCTCACCTGGTCCCTTTTTGTTCCATTGGCCCCTGTGGTAGTTCCACAATCTCCTGTCAACTGGAAGGTGTAAGAGTGCAGGGGTGGAGTTTAGCCTATCAATCGGGGTCACAGCCTGATGATGCCTCCTTGTGGAGGTGCTCTCCTCATAAGGACGGTTCTGGGAACACCCCCTACCTCCCCCCCTCCCCCCAGCTTCACCTTCGTGCTGTTGAGCCACTTGGAGAACTGCCAGAGACACTGCCTGCCGTTGTACCCACACAGCTCGGCACCCACTGCCTGTAATCGCCCTGCATTCTGCATCACTGCATGTGGCTGTGTGAGTCTGAAGAGGGGTTTATGGACTAGTATCAGACTTATGGATTAGTATTAGACTTATTAATTACCTCTTGATATAAAAGCTCTCCCTTACACATATATGAGTATCACTGTTTTTTTTCTCTAGACAGTCGGGCCTCGAAGCACCTGCCCAGGTACAGAAAGCTTCCTGAGCCATTTGCAGGGGCCATAAGAGTCCTTGGCTCCTTGGGATCGAAAGCCTGCCATTGAACGCACTGCCTCATGAACAGTCGGACTCTACCAGGCAGTGACCTCTCCCACTACCCACACATACATAGATAAACATGCACACACAGACACAATATGCCTAAGCATGCCTACATACACATGTATACATATATATAATATTCCTACATACACCACACAAACTCATATGCACACTCCACACACATACATCTATCTACACGTGTATACACATATATACAATACTTGCATACACACACACATGAACACACATACATAGAGGTACACACAGAGATGCACACATAGATGCGATGGCTTCAAAAAGTTTGTGGGAAAACGGAATAAAAGATAATGGAATTTTCCCCAAGATGCTTTTGAAGGCTCTGTGCACACACACACAGACACATATAGATACATACACATGCATGCTTATATATATATATACACATGCATAAGCACATGTGCAGACACATATACACATGCATACACACAAGCACACATAGGCACACACACATGGACACATAAATATACATTTTAATACATACACACATTCATAGGCACACATGCAGACACACGTGCACATACAGACCTATAAACACATACACTCAGCACACGTGAACACACAGAGACACACATGTATGCACGTTCATGCATGTATGCGTACACACATGACACACACAAACGCGCATACACATGCACATAGACAACCACACACGCACACATGTATACATGGATGCTCATGCATACAGGCATAGGCACGTGTACACACATACATGCACATGCATACACATAAGCACACAAACACATGTTGTATTAGTCTAGGTACTTTGGAGAAACAAATCCATGGCGACTCACGTATACGAGAGAGTTTTATGTAAAGAAAAGGTGTATCACGAAAACATCCCAACCCAGTGCTGCCCAAGCCCACAAGTCCAACATTAACCCATTAACCCAACACCAGTCCACAAAGTCCTCCACCTCACAAAACAGAGGCAATGATGCCGACTGCAGGCGGAAAGCTGAGTCTGTGAACGTGTAAGCATCTCAGCACTGGCAAGGGTCTCCACATGGCTGCTCCAGCACCCAGGGCTGCATCGGGATAGATCCATGCGGCTTCTCCTTGGGGATGTCTTGTAGGAAGTCAATCTTGCAAGCTGAAGCAGGGAACTGCTAAGGCAGCTGCACCCGATACAACCATCACAAAACAAGAGACCCGAGAACTCGAAAGGCGAGGCTTCACCACCCATTTATCCCTCTGCCTTTCAACCAGCACCACATGTGATTATCGGCCAGGCTGGCACAATTAACTAACTCACATGTGGACACATATATATGCATGCTCATACATACCCACATGCATAGACACACATGCACACACACACACAAGCACACTGGCACACACCGGCGCTGGGGGTAGGAACTCTTCTGGTCGGATCCTAAGGAAGGAGGGTTTGTCCTTGTCTTGGGCCACCCCGTCTACTCTGAGTCAACCACGTCCTGTGACAGAGGGGACCTGCCCCCAGGGCTTACTAGGTGTTGCCTTGAGGGAAACAGATGGCCAGGGCTTGCTCCCAGAGAGCCCATGGGTGGATTTGAATGTCCGCCTGGGGGCCACTGCCCAGCAAGTCATTCACTGTTGTGCTCTGGGGTTTCTGAGGGAGGGGGCTAGTGAGCCCCAGCCCCTGCAGGGCACCGGGCAGGTCCGGGAGCTGAGGAGCCCAGCCTGTGTCCACACTACTCTGTGTGCAGAGTCCCAGGACAGTCGCCGGCCTCTGCTCCCTGCTCCACCTCCTGGGGCAAGCAGGGCGTCTGGGGGTCTGGGTGCTCACAGCCAGCAGCATGTCCCCTGGGACCTCTGCCAGACACGTGTGTGCCCATGTGTGAGCATGTGCGTGCGTGTGCCCATGTGGGCATGCATCAAGGTCTCCCGAGAGGCGGGCCAGCGTGCCGGACAAAGGGCAGTATTAATGGCCAAATGAAAGCTCTCTGAGGAGCCGGGCAGGTGAGAGGAAGGGTCCGCCCTTGATAAAAAACACCTTTCTGCTGCAGGTCTGAGCCCCGGGCCACAGGGGAGCCCCCCACCCCCTGTAAATTACTCAGGAAGCATCCCCCACACTGATTGGGCCTGACAGCTTTACTGGGGTCTCTGAAGATGAGGATTAGAGATGCGATCCACAGGCTTCTCTCCAGGAATTCCAATCTGGTTTCAATAAAACAGGACCCCGATTGGAAGTGACGCTGCCTTCCGGTTTTGCCTTTGGCGATGACGTGCTCCTCGGTGAAATGACTGAATTCCACAACTACTTTTAATATTCACCTTTGAGCTCATCTCCCGGACTGGACACGTTGGAATGATTAACACGGCCCCGGCTCCCGGGCCAGGCCTGCTCTGATTTGAAACAGCCCAGGTGCAGAAGAAAAATGACGCTTTCTGGTGGAACCTGCGCTTCTTTGCATGAAGCTGGCTGCTGAGCATCGAGGGCGGAATATTAATGGAGGGAAAAAAATTAAACCACACCCCGCGCCTTGACTAGATGCCTGGGGGAAGATTGCGGCTGGGTGCCGGGCCGGGATTTTGCTGCCTTTGGGATTCTGCCTGCTTTCCCGACTGCTCTGCCTTGGAGCCGGAGCCTGCAGCTACCTGCGGGAGCCCGGACGCCTGCCCCTCGGGTGGCCTCAGGGGACACCTTCTGTTGAGCCAGCCCTCTGCTCTGAGCTGCCTGGGATGGCCCCCCTGCAGGGGTGGGACGACCCTAGACCACCTGCAGCTCCTTCCTTGGCCCCAGCCCAGGCCCCCTGGGTGCATGCTTACAAGGGCACTCAAGGTTAAAGAACTTCTCGCTCAGCCAAGCAGAGGCAAGTTAATGCTTGATCCTCTGACCCACTCCCACAAAGCCCCCTCCTCTCCTGCTAAGGGGCCGCAGGTGCGCTTTCTTCCCAGCTTCTCAGGGCTTTCCGAGACGAAGCTTCCAGTGTGGCCAAGGGCTCGATCCCTAACTGAAAAGTCTATGGTTCGAACCTACCAGCTGCTTCTTAGTGGAGAGCGAGGGCTGGCTGGTTCCCCAAAGACGCCGCAGCCCCAGCCCCGGGGAAGCTCACGGGCAGTGCTGTCCTGTCCTCCGGTCAGAATGGGTTGGGTTTGGTAAATAGACATCAAGGTGCCTTGGTGGCGTGGTGGTGAAGTGCTCCACAGAGAACTGATTGGGCTGCAGTCGGAATCCGCAGACCCTCTGCAGGCAGAGAAGTGTTTGGTTCAACCATAAAGAGGGCGGCCTTGTTTCCAAGCCCATGGGGCCGGCTCCGCTCGAGGGTGGGGTGCTGGGGCGAATGGTGGTCACTGGAGCAGCAGCGTGGGCAATGTTGCTTTGCTTGGAGACCCCGGTTCCCCAGGCTTTGATGGCGAGGAGGAGGACACCGCGCAGCCCCCGCTGCAGTGCACTCCTGGGGGAGTGGAGAGCACCCTGCGGGTGGAGGGCACCCGCTGGAGGGACACTCTCCTCTTGAAAGGGCACGCGTTTGTGGTAGGATCGATGTTGGCATAGTGGCGTGCGGCACTCAGTCTGTGTTCATTCACCGTCAAGATCCTGCAGATAGCTTTCTCTCGTGAGCGATAGGTTTGTGGTCGGGCCACTCAAAGTGACCCCAGGAAGGACAGAAGGAAGCACTGCCCCCCCAGGCCCTGTGCCGGCCTCACGGCAGCTGCTGTGTTTCAGGTTGCAGTCGCTGCATCCCTCCATCCTTTCTTATCAGCTCAACTTCTTCTGTCCACGCTGATGGCTTGCTCCAGGGACCGTTCCCATGGGATGATGTGCCAGGGAGAGGGAGTCTTGCCATCCTCACTTGGAAGATGCATTCTGACTGCACTTCCTCGAGACAGGCTTGTTTGTGCTTGGGGGAGTCCATCTTCCTTTCCCGTCCTCCTCCCCCTCACCATCGCTGAGAGGCATCCATTCTTCTTTGGTCCTCTTTCTCCTTGTCTGGCATTGGCATGCAGAGGAGGTGATGGAGAACACCCTCTCAGACGATGGGGTAGTTACATTGTTTCCTGTCAACTTGAGAAGGAAGTGTAGCGGTGGAGCCTAGCCTGTCTGATGATGGATGCCTCCTAGTGGGCATGGCCTTCTCAGGAGGATTCCGGGAACTTCCTCTCTCTCTGCTTTTACCCTTCCTGTAGACAAGGCACGTGGAGCCACACTGAGATCTGGGAGATCCTTGAAGATTCTTCTACCATCACTGGATCCGCAAGACTTTGCACCCACCGGCCTGGGATCTTCCTGAGTTCTGCATCATTGCATATGCTGTGTGAGTCTGAAGAGAGATTGAAGGACTAGTATTGGGCTAAAATCAGACTCATAGACTTGATCTGGACTGGGCTGGGATGTCTTCTGAATATACAATTGCTCTTTGATTATATACAAAAGCTCTTCCTTATACATATACATGTATCTGGATTTGTCTCTGTAGTCAACCTGGCCTAACACAGATGAAGACTATGGCTAATTTGCAACCTCTTACCCCATCCCCACCCCAGGGTTGTGTAAAATTAAAGGCATTTTGTGTGGTGCTTCCTAATATGGCCCATGGTGAATTGGGTAAGCTTTACGCTGTCTGATACTGTAGCTCCCACCTGGGGCGCTTCTGATTTCAATGTTATGAGGGTTACATGCAGTCATAGGCCCCATTTCTTGGCTGCAGTAGCCATATAGGAAGTGCTCAATAGCCACACGGGGCCAGGGCACTCTGGGCTGCAAAGCACAGATCGCCAACCACTCCATCATGGCTGAGGCTGCCGAGTTAGATGGTGTTTCATCGCGCCCCACAAGCATCCTGGAAGCCCGTTTCCTCACAGACCAAACGTAATCGAAAGCTGACAGAAGAGCGGGGCCGTCCAAGCTGCTGACAAACTTGGATGCAGGTGGGAATTTCCCAGGGGGGCTCAGGACGAAGGCTGACCCCGCAGCTCTCCAAGATGAGCTTGGCTGACTATAGCTGTGCCAGACAGCACCCTGGTGACAGATGGGGATGGAACAGGACTCTGAGCGGTCCCAGTATCCCAAGTCCTCAAGTCGTTGAGCCACACGTGCTAATGACACAGGAAAATTGCTGCTCCTCTTCGGAAATGTTATTTTTTACTTGGGCATTTCCTGCCATAGTGGACGCATCCACATCCAGGGACTCGCCCTTCATGGGCCCTGGCACCCTGGGGCAGAGATGGGTGGGGTCCTGGGATCTCAACCCCCACTCCACTGTGGCCCCGGAGGGGGGGGGAGTGCTTTATTTCCTCCTGTCTATGAGTTTCCTGCCACACGTCCGGCAGTCTGTCCCACTATGGTGATGTGGGAAGCCAGGACGCTGGTATTTCAAATGCCACCAGGGTTACGCAGGGTGGCCATGCCTCCACAGAGCGTCCGGATTAAGAACAGATGACACAGAAAATCCTGGAGTGTCACTTCCGTGGGATGCTCACTGGCTGATGTTTGAAAGTCGATCACCAGGCCTTTCTTGCTAATCTCTCTGAGCCTGGGAGCTCTGGGGAGGCCTGTTTGCTGTCCTCCCTCTTACAGCCATTGGGCCGATCCTGCCCACGGCACCCCTCCCAGAGGAGAGCGGCCCCGAGGTTTCCGAGCCTGTAATCATTACAGGAGCACAGGGCTCCTCTCTCTCCTGTGGAGTGGGGCTGCCAGCTTGTAGTTAGCAGCCTGGTGGTCACCTACATGCCCCAGGGTCCTGCTGCTGCTGCGTCCGTTCCAGCCTGCAGAGACCCTGTGGACAGCACAGCCATCCTCACAAGTGGTATGTCTGTGCCCACAGGGCAGCCACCATGTCAACCTCGCCCAGGGCCTTGCGGTTGTCTATTGCTCCCCCCCCCTCCCTTTTCCAGGGGCTGGATTCTCGGGAGACAAGGCCTCGCCGTCCTCACTGTGAAGGAACCCCAACAACAAGCAAACCTCCAGGGGCAGAGAAGTCAGTGGGGGTTTTGCATCTGAGGTGCCCTGGCTGGGCCTCGGACCTGGGTCTCTCACATAGAAAATGAGAGTTCTACCACCGAGTGGATGCCACTCCATGCAGGTCAGACGAGCCCAGATTCACCCAGAGATGCCTATCAAACCCACGTAGGGGCCTAGGGACCACCTGTCTTGTCTGGCCCAGGCCCAGCAGGTCAGTGGGGGTCTCCGGGAGCAGTCACCAGCTAGCATCCATGTCTAGGCCTTGAGCAGGACACCTCCCAGGAGATTGGTATGTGCTCTGGGGACAGGGGTGGCTGACACCTGTGCATACCTGTGACCAGTGTACACCTTCACCTGTGTGTGCATGTGTGTGTGGGGGTGGGGGTGGCAGGAGATAACCCTCCAGGATTTAGAACGTGTGGGAGTTTTGCCTTACCCTGCCTGCTATCAGCGTGGTAGGGGGTGGGGGAAGGTCTTGTGATTGCAGCCCTGGGGGTCCGTGGTCATGTACTTTGCTGTGGTTTTACTCCACAAAGGCGTTGGGGGAGGGCCATCATGCTCTTCCGGGCCCTGGGCTTCTTAACCCAGTGCTCATCAGAGAGGGTTGTGATGAACTGAACCACTGTTGACAAATGATAGAAAGTGCCTCCTGTGCCCCACCCACCACACCCCGATAGGTGGAGGGATGTCTCAGGTGCCACCCCTCTCACATCCTGGTGGTGCAGAGGGCCAAGTGCTCGACTGCTATCAGAAAGGCTAGAGGTTGAGTCCACCCAGAGGATGCCTGGAAGAAAGGCCTGGTGACACCGTCTGTGGTTGTTACATCATCTGTCGTCAATTTGAGACTTCAGAGTGAAGGGGTGGAGTTTAGCCTGTCAATTAGGTGGTGGCTTGATGACCTCATTTGGAGGTGCTATGGATATAAAATAGTTTGCTGGAGGCAGACACACAGCGACTCACTCCCTGTGAGACATTACCAGCAGTGAGTCTGATGGGGCCATGCTGATGCAGCCAGAGCCCTGGAGCTGGAGGAGCCACGTGGAGACCCACTGGATCCACAAAACTTTCCACCCATTGGCCCATGAACTTCCTGCCTTCTGCATCACTGCATGGCTGTGTGAGTCTAAAGAGGAATTTATGGATTGGTATTGGACATCTGGGCTAATAGTGGACTTATGGACTTGATCTGGCCTGGGCTGGCCTGTTTCTCAATACTCAATTGTTCTTATATGTAAAGCTCTTTCTTATACACTTATGAGTGTCCATGGATTTGTTTCTCTAGTCTACACCGGACTAACACAGCTTCTGAGCCGGGAGCTGCAGGAAGCCCCTTGGAGCACGCTCTGCGCGGAGGTGCTCAGTGTCGTCATGGGAAGAAGCTGGGAGACTCAGTGGTCTTGTTGTTGCGAGGAGTGGTCTCTCACAGAGGGACAGAGCCACATGTTGTGACAAAACACCTCGTGCATCTCTTGACGAGTCTGGGCTCCTTTAGTTCAGTGACCAGTGGTCTGCTTCCCTGGTAGCTGGAGCCATCCTGGGGCAGGGTCTGGCTCTGCCAGCTCTTCCGTGTCCAGGGCCTCTGTCTGGCCACCTGTGGTCACCCCCCTCCTAGTCCTATGACCCCCTGCATCCATGAGAGACCCTGGGAGTTCAAAAGCTGCCTGTGGTCACTGCCTCCTAAACCCGTGCCCACACTGATACAAGTGTCAGGTGGGCTGTGGGCTCCCTGTCCCCAAAGCGGTGTTTTTGCCCCTTTGTATGGGATGGCGCTCATCACCCAAATGTCCAATAATGCCGGCCCTGCCCCTTCTCCAGGGTCTGCAGGGAGTCTGCGCCCCCATGTACAGCCACTTCTGGCTCACGTGGGGAGGGAAGGTGCTTGGGGAGGAAGGACCTCGTTTCTTGCAATGAACCTTTCTGTGGCATTTTGAGCATCTTCTGACAAAGGGCCCTGGGCCCCGGGAGGCCTGGCTCAGCTCTCAGTGCAGAGCCGGGGCCGTTGGGATCAACGGTAGGCATCTCCTTCAAAATCTTCATCCACAGTAAACACTGTGAATTACCAACTCATAAAACATATCCGCTGGGTTTACGACTTCTAACCGTCTTTCCAATCGGGCCATAAAATAGAGGCAGATGTCACGTTAAGATCTGATTGTCGTCAAGGGCAGGCTGCTCCACCAGCACCTGCTTAGCGGCAGTCGGCCTGTTTACGGCCCCTTTTATAGGTGACAGGTTAAGGTGGCCGCTCTCTGGCGACCACAGCCTCTGGGCTCGGAGCTGCAGCGCATGCACGGTCGGTCGGCTGCGCCACCTTCCCCAGGCGGGTCCTCAGTTCACCTGGGTCCCTCGCTGACAGCCTCGTCACACACATCGAGCCCTGCCAAATGCTCCGCCATTAATTTATGATTTAGAGTAATTAACTTTTGCTGATTAAAGTAATTATTTCAAGTGCATTGCACTCGGGCCCAAATGGTGCGCACAGCCCCGCTCCGCTTGCGGCGAGCAACGTGCCAAGTATGTGAAGGCGATGCCGGGACGGAGGCCTGGCGCCTGCCGCCTCACAGGCCTGCCATGTTTACGGCTGACTGGCACTAACTGCCCCTTTCCAGGCCTGGTGCTGGCAGCCTGTGGCACAGCAGGATGCCCGCAGCCTGCGAAGAAGACAGGCCCTGGTCGGTGACACCACTGGCAGCCAGTCTGGTGCAGGGAAGGCCCAGCCAGAGCTGGCCCTCACTGGGCACACAGCTTCAGCTGGCCTCCGTGGGGTTGCAGGCAGAGCGGCTGCATGGTGGGTACCCTGCCACTGGACCCCAGGATGGCCTTCCATGCCAGGGCGGGGAGGGCAGATAGGGATAGAGAGCTGCCACTGGGCAGGGGCACCCAGGTCTGAGGGAAACACACTTCCACCAGGTGGTGCAGAGAGACCACAGGGCGAGTGTGGGGGTTGTCCTGTACCTTCCAGTCAAACCTCTTTCTTCTTCCTATAAAGAATGCTAGCCATCTTATTGCGTGCAGTCCCATGATTGAAGCATGTTAAAGGGTGGTGCAGTCACAGCCAAGGGCAAATTTCAGAGCCGCTTTCTCATTCCTGTATTTATTATTATTGACTCTCTATCTGCGCCCCCCCCCCACCATAAACCCCATGAAACTATTAATTGAATTACTATCTCTAAAGATTTACTCTGCTGATTTCATATAAGGGAAACTATATCCTCCCCCACCCGAAGTAATAATAATAGCACCAGGCAGCACTAACAAAATAGAACAGAGCAAATATCAACAAAGAAGCCGAAAATAATAAAAACCAGGACACATTTAAAACAGGACAAAAGGGAGACCCAGTGGTCAGGGGTTAATGTTAGCACATTGACAGCTGCTGTCTGGCCATGTTCTAGTGCACCCTGTCGGACAGCAAGGCTATTCACGTCCCTGGTCAGCGGGCACTCATCCTCGGGGGGACCCTGCAAATGAATCTGGGGCTTTCACCGTCATTCACAGCCTTCTGCCACCCAGCTGCTCAGAACGTAACCTCTAACTCCATTTCCTCCTCCAGTCTCAGATTTTATGACTGATGCTCCTCGGATCACACAGGTTGGAACAACGCACTTTCTCTAGGTGACGGCAATGTGCCGGCAACGGCAGGGGCCTGACTGTGGGGAGCTTCGGGGAAGGGCCCAGCAGCCCTGGCACAGGAGTGTCTCAGAACCAGAACTTCTGTTGCTAACCCACTTCTGTCTCTCTTCCCTGGAGGAGGCACTGTGGCCAGATCATGTGGAGGACAAATGGGCACCCTGGCCTGGCTGAGCACTGTGGATGGAGGTGGGGTGCCAAGGTGGGGTGCCTGGACTGTAACCCCTACAAGCTCCAGCCTGCTGGGCCTGCTCCCAGCATGCCCCTGGGGCTGGGCAAGCACCTGGCACAGGGCCCTCACGGATCTTCTCAGAGGCCATAGGAAGGGGTTCTGACACCTGCCCTCCATCTGAGCCACCCAAGACCTGCCTGGAGGTAGGGAGGCCCTCACAGGGCCACTCAGAGAGCAGATGCAGGGCATGCCCCGGCCCAGGTGGGTGCTCTGCCTGTGCTCTGCCACCTGGCCCATCCACACCATCTCAGAGCCGTCCATGAACACCCACCCACAAGGGTTCTGGCCAGAGTCCACACGATGCTAGCTTAGCTTTGGGGGACTGGCGGGGTCAGGCAGGGTGATCCCTCTGCTGGCAGCATAGGGTGAGGGGCACGCAGCTTAGTGCCGGTGCCTTGGGAAGATGGCTGGTGTTCAGGGTGCCCTGCTCTTCAGGGGCACTGTCTAGGGGAAAGCTGGCATTTTAGTCACTTTGCCAAAGCCCTGGGCTCTCAGAGAAGCTGCCAGGGAATGCAACACCAAAGGTGCTAAAGCATCCGCCGGGCAGCGAGCCCTGAGAGCCGTCCTTTGCTGCAGCGCTGGGGTGAGAATATGCTGGGGCCCGGCCTCACCAAGGGCAGTTGCCTACCTGCTGGCCGCTGCCGCTGCCCACACTGGTCTGCCACGAGGAATCCCATTGGCCCTGGAGGGAGGCAGGGCCCTGCAGGGAACTGTGAGGGTGGATGAAGGGACCATCACTTGCATCCAGAAGTGAGGCCATGCCAGGGCACCTGGGTTGCTGTCCCTCCCCATGGCACTTACCTGCTGGGGCCCAGCTCTCCTCCTGTGTGCAGGCATTGGGGAGAGCACCCCACTGTGGGTTGGGGAAGCCAGACAGGCGGAAGTGAGCCCATCTTGGGAGCTGGAAGGTTGCTGGCAGGCGGGCTTCCTGTAGCAACACCAGCACACCCCCCTGGTCAACTTCACTCAGAGGCAGGGAGAGGGCTGCCCACTGCGGACCCCGGGCCCCCCACCCCCCAGCCCCTTCCACCGTACTGTGGCCGCCTGCCTAGTAGTGTCCTGAGATCTGTCACAGCATTTTAATTTGTTTTTTTGCAGGTCCTCAGAGCCTGATGGTGCTCTATGGAAACCTGTTCACTTTGGGGACCCTGCTGGCTTTCGAAAGACCAGTGACATGGCTTCCAGCATCCCAGCAACACGCCAGCCACCAGTGTGACAGACCCGCTGACAGACAGACTGTGACTCGGAGGAGTTACTAGTTTCACCCTGCAGGGCCACCCTGCCTGACCCAGCAGAAGCTCCTCAGCATGGCCTGGAGGAAGCTTGGGAAGTGGAGAGGGGCCTGAACCTCTCCGGGGGACATATGGTGGGTGGGCATCAGCGGCCGGGGAGGAGGCGCACCTGCAGTCCTGGCCACGCCCTCCTGGCACTGATGGAATCCATCCTTCCAGAATCAGAGCTTTTTGTGCACCGAGCCCGCGCACGGCAGCCTTGCTGGCCAGAGCCCTCTGTGGACGCTGGGCACAGTGACCAAATCACAACCAGGAAATCAAACAGCTGGGGGATAATAAACGGTTCAGACCTGACCTAGATGCCCCCTATCAGTCACCCCCCCCCTGCCCCCCAACACACATGCACATTCTGAGTCAGGCCCAGCACAGAGCCTCAGACCGCAGCCTGGCCCTCAACATCTCCAGGCAGGCCACGTGCACTCCTGGGCAGCATCACCATGGCAGGCCCACCCACAGGGGCTGTCCCTGTCTCCACTCCTGGAAGGATAGGCTACTCCATGCCCTTAGGATAGCAGGCCTGTGAAGGTGACCTGGGGCGACACAGGGTTTGCAGACGTGACGATAGGGAGCTTCTCACTCAAAAAGACGGATTGACACATGGGCTACAACAATGGCTCACACAGAACAGTTGGGAGGACAGTGCAGAATGAGACAGTGTCTCCTCCTCTGGTCCATAGGTCCACGCTGACCTAAGGACCATGGTGTGTGTGTGTGAGTGTGAGTGTGTGTGTGAGTGTATCTGTGTGTG
>NW_022103968.1:3387542-3391116 GCF_000313985.2 Echinops telfairi | reverse complement strand
GTGTGTGTCTGTGTGTGTGATTGCGAGTGTGTGAGTGTATTTGAGTGCTTGTGTGAGTGCATGTGTGTGTTTCTGTGTGTGAGTGGGTGTATGTGTGAGTGTCAAATACAATAACAAGGTCCCTTCAAGGAGGCAGAGGGAGGCAGGCAGTGACCAGGAGGATGTGCTCCCAGCTGGGTGGGCTCGTCCCATCCTGCCTCCAGGGGAGGGTGGGCCTGTTGGCACCTGGTCTTTGGCTCCTGCCTCCAGGACCAGGAAAGAATACACTCCCTTCGCTTTAAGCCCAAGTGGTGGCTTCCACCCTGGCAGCCTCAGGAAATAAATACAAAAGGAAGAGGCTGAAATAAGCTTCTAAAAACACTGAATCTAAGGACCGTGGACCTTCCCCATGAGCTTTTGGAAGTCCCTCCATAGATAAGGGTGACTATGAATCCACCCTAAGCCGAGGAGACTGCTCACTGGGCAGGCCTGGTCAGTAGGTCACCTGCCTCGCCACAAGCACAGGCGATGGTGTCGTGAGGAAATTAAAAATACGGACAGGCTTCATGCTCACTGCAGTCCCCGTGCTACCAAGCTAGCCTCTTTATCAATGATGGCTACTGGGGTCTGTGCCCACCATTGCTGGTGCAGTGCCACTCTGCTGCACACAGCATCGCCATATGCCTCCTGCTTAGTCCTCATCTCCCCGAGGGCATGGGTCAGAGGGAGGGGTGCAGGAAGGAGTCCCCGGCTATCCGGTGAGCTACTGTGGTCCTCCACAAGGGGAACCCCCAGTGTGGTGGGTAAACACGTGTGGCAACCAGGAACTCAGACACAAGCAGGGCGGTGAGGTGGGTGCAGGACCATGTGGTGGCATGTGCTGTTGTACTGGGGTGGGCACTGGCGAGAAGGCATCCCTCACAACCACACATCTACCCCTAGCTCCTTCTTGACCTGGGCAAGGCGGGGTCCCCTCACAAGCCCTCCCCAAAGAGATGCCTTCCCTAGCCGATGTGGTATCAACTCCAACGCTCAGCAGATAAGGGCCACTGTCACCTGGGCCTACTGTCACCTGAACCCACTGTCTCCTGTGTCTACTGTCACTTATGTTCACTCTTACCTGGGCCCATGTCACCTGGGCTGCAGTGTGGTATCAGGAGAATCTTCTGTGGAGACATGACCCCTGAACTTTCTTTCCCAGGATAAGGGAATCATACTGGGGTGGCTTGGTCACCTTGTGCAGGCAGCCTGTCCTGGCAGGTATGTCCAGGGAGAAGGTATGAGTTGGCTGTGGAGAGTCACTTCCATGAAGTCCCTTCATGTTGTCACTGTTCTTTAAAGGGAGACTTAGGTGGTGTGTCACCCCTCCATGGGCCTCCACCCAAGCTCTGAACCCAGAGGACACTGCCCGGCCTGCCCTTCGTCCCAGGGACAGAGGAGCTGGTGACAGGATGCATGGGGTAGGGGCACCTGGACTCAGGTCTGGGTCCTGTCCCTCCTTCTTCAGGTGTGGCCTTAGGAATACTGAACTCCTGCATATGGAAAAGGGGGTTCCCAGGAGCAACCCGCACACCTGCTCCACAGGTATAAGCTTACCTGGGCAGATGGGTCTATAATGCAACACAAAACAGCCTGATTAACATTTGAAACAGTCCCTATTGGCTATTTCTGCGACAGTGTTGACTCTGGGGGCTGGAGCCCATTTCTGGTATCTGCTCCTTCGGACCAGCATGGCTGGGGGGTGGGGTGGGGGGCTTCCTGCTTGGACACTCCCTCCCTCCCTGCCTGCTCACACCTGAAGGCTTGCCCCTTCTGAGGGGCTGGCAGGGCACAAGCCTTTAGGAGTGATTTGTCATCACTGAGCTCCACTCCACTGTTATCAGTGACCTGGTCACCTCAGCCCTCACCTCTCTGTCTTCTCAGAAGTGTGCCCTGGGCCCACTGGCATCACCCAGGGCCAGCAACAGGCTGCAGTGCACCTGCCTACTTGGAGGCTAGGGCCTGGGGGGTGGGCATGGTAGTGTCGGTGGGGGAGACTGCCAGCCCCTCTGGCTCCTCACTGGTCCATGTTGGCATGTCACATGACAGATGTTGCAACTGGAGGGTCAGCATGTGCTTGGGGCCTGGTGGGACGGTGTGTGTGGTACCACCAGCCCCCTCCTCCATCGGACTTTATGGAGGCTAGAGGGGACGAGGGCTCCCCGGAAAACCAGTGAGTAGGGGGTCTGGAGGGGCTTGTGGGCATAGAATGGGGTAGGTGCAGACCATGGCAGAAAGGGTCCCTCAAAGAAAGGAAGGGACCCTCAAAGACCCTGCAGGGGGCACTCAGG
The DNA here is from genome assembly GCF_000313985.2 of Echinops telfairi. Classification (NCBI taxonomy): domain Eukaryota; kingdom Metazoa; phylum Chordata; class Mammalia; order Afrosoricida; family Tenrecidae; genus Echinops; species Echinops telfairi. The sequence continues at coordinate 3,388,807 of NW_022103968.1, read as the reverse complement.
GTGGGGGTCTGGGACGCAGGACTGGGAAGGAGGAGTGCAGGGGGAGATGGGTCCCCGAGCTCTGATTAAGCACCCCACTTGAAGTATGCGTGGCAGCACTGCAAGGACCGGGCTCACTGGGGGGTCCTCATTTCCTGTGCTCACAGCCTTCGCCGGGCTTGGGGCGCCTTGAAGGCAGACATCTTCTCCTCCAGAGTCTACATGGCTCTCGATGCCATTCCACCTGGCCGATTCCACTCCGGGGAGCCTTGTGCCATCTGGGGGGAGCCTTGTGCCATCTGGGTCTTCTAGGACCCGCAGAGGGACCCTCCATGGCCTCTGTCCTCAGTGTCTGTGATGACTTGCTCTGCTGCAGTGTGACCTTCTTCAGCTAAAATACTGAAAAACCCTGTTTGCTTACTAGGGCATATCTGCAGGTGCAGGGGCTAGACGCCCACGTGAATGGGAGGGTTCCCTCGGGCCGATTCAGGCCCCTGGGCACCCCAGGAAAGCAGAGCCCTGCCCACGAGGCTGTCCTAGGGAGCGGACTTTACCAGGTGCTTCTCCTGATGCACCACAGCAGAGCTCTTAGCCACGCACCACCAGGGTGCCCCCGCGTGTCTTTTAGGGGGACACTGGCTGGAGACGTCATCCACAAGGGTGTCCACTCTTGGTCTGGGCACCTCCCTGCCACCAGGGTTCTGTTAAAAAGCTGATCTGTGAACCGCGTTGTGTGAACACCCCCGGGCACTGCTGTTGGGATGGGTGTTGGGCTGCAAACCTGGAGCCGGGTGGTTCAAACCCACCAGCTGCCCCTCCAGAGAAGGATGAAGCTGCCTGCTCCCATAAAGATGCACAGCCTTGGGGACCCCAGGTGGGGTCACTAGCAGTCTGTGTCAACTCAATGGCGCTGGGTCCTGTTTTCTTCTTCTTAATACAAAGGGGTGTCGAGGATTGTAGAAAAATCACAGCATCTTCTAATGCCCGGTTCCCAAGCACGTTTTGAACTCACTCACTCTCAGGGAGTTGATCTCCTCTTATAGCGACCCCAGAGACAGGGGAGAACTTCTCCTGCTGCGGGCGTCCAAGGCTGTCAATCTTCATGAGCATTTTAGTGGCCCCTCCCCCACTGCATGCTTATTTGTGAAGAAGGAGGGTGGGGACAGCAGGGGTCTTCCTTGAGGGAGGGCTGGATCCACTTCCAGCCAGTGTGCCTGTGGCACAGCCAGCCCTCGCCTGCCAGGATGCTCATGGGGACGGGGGGGACGTGGTGGGTAAACACGTGT
>NW_022103968.1:3367161-3387442 GCF_000313985.2 Echinops telfairi | reverse complement strand
GGGGGAGCCTCCAGGCACTGTGCAGAAAGCCCTGTTGGTCAGCTTCTGACTAAGCACCCAGGAGAGCCTGTGGATCGCAGGGACGGTCTGTAGTGGACTGTGCAGATACCCTTGGCCTGGAGGGTCACTCGGTCCCCAAGGGTTAGGATGGGAGTCACCGAAGCCTCCTACTTGTCTTGTACCCCTGGCATAGGAGTGCCCCAGGCCCTGAGTCAGGACTGGGACTGAGACAAGCCCCTCAGAGGGGCCAGTGGGGCCTGTGCTGCGTTCCAGGGCCACCTGATGCAGCTGCAGGGAGCAGTCTTGATGAGGCCCAGCTGGGTACTGAGTGGGTCCTGTGGGAGCTGGCAATGACCTGGTAGATTGGGGGGCCCACCTGCTGCGCTCGGCTCACTCCTCGACACCCAGCAAAGGGTGCCCAGCTGCAAACATTTCAGGACATTCTTGATCCCTTGCTGATCTGATAGGAGCTGCCCTAGGGGACTTGGCATTCTGAGTTTGGTCCAAGATGAACTCCTGATGGGGTGGCGCTAGGGGTAGGGAGATGGGGCTGAGGAACTGGCACCTGAGGGTCATGCTGGCCTCCTGGGGAGGATGGGTGAGTGGCCTTGCTGGGTGGGTCCGGGCCCCTCAGGCAGGCCTGAGATCTCAGGGACAAGGGGGTCCTGTCAGGGCCCCTGAGGATTGACTGAGGAGACACTTGTCAGATGCAGGGCTGGAGCAGGAGCTCCAGGCTGCTGAGTGTCCAGCTCCCTGGGCAGTGGGCTCTCAGCCCAGCCCCTGCAGCCCAGAACCACAGCCCATTCAGAGGATGCTCTGAAAGTCAGCTTCCCTCTCCTGATACTGGGGGTGGGGGGGTGGGGGCACCTGGGCACCTTGGAAAGGTGGCCAGCACCGTCAGACAGATGGCACGGGTTCCCTAAGCCAGGCCTGCCAGGACCCGCAGTGGCCAGGCGGCTGGGCTCGGCAGAAGGGCAGCTGGCCTCCTTGTCCCCTCTCCTCACTCCTTCTGGACAAAGCTCATTATGCTAATGAGGCTGAGTCTGCGCAGCCCCCACCTTTGCACAACAACCGGAGGGTGTTCAGCCCAGGACACCTGGCTGCTGCTTCCCTCCATGACCTGCTGGACACCCGGCCCAGCCCTGACAGCTGGGACCAGCCACCCCCCAGGGACCACCAGCCAGGTGCCTGAGTGGAAGCCAGCTCCATGGAGCGAGTCTGCAGAGCACAAGCATGCTTGCCCCATCTCAGCAGCCCCGTCTTCTGGACCCTCAGATCAAGGACAAGGCAGAGATGGCCGGACGTGCGCAGATGTGTACTCAGGTAGCACAAAGATCTGAAGATCCCCCATGGGGTCCTGGAGAAGCCCATTCTGTGGGTATGACAAGGATTTGGGTAGCATGTTTATTCTCAGCTTCGTCCTAGTGACCAAGGGCCAGAGGGCCACATACCTGTGGCCTACATTGGCTGAGTGACATCATTCTCCTGGTGGCCCTGCTGCTCTGCCTCTCCCCTCTCGCTTTCCCCATCTGGGCCGTGGACTATGAGGCCAGGCCTCCAGTTGGAGACTCCTGGAACCTGGTGGCTGTCCAGGTGAAAGTGACCCCACGAAGCAGAGGGTAGCCGGCTGCTGGGCTATCTTGGTGGCAGTGTGTGGCCAGGCCTCTGCTGGTTGGGTCTCAACTGCTGGCCTCTCAGTTGGTGACTGAGCACTTAACCCCTGCTCCACCAGGGCTCCTCCCAGGACCTGCCGAGAGATGCTGCAGCAGGGCTTGGCATCCAGGAGGGAGGGCTCCTGTCTGCAGGAGGAAGGCATTCTACATGGCACCTGATTCCAGACCTGGAACGAGGTCCTGAGGTCATGGGACCTTGCCCTGCCCCCCCACTGTGCCCCTGACAGAGGGGTGCTTGGTGCCTAACCATGAGCCTACAGGGTCATCTTCTTTTCTCCTCCATGCCTTGATTTCCCATCCCAGCTTGCATTGCAGATGCTGCAGGAGAGCCACAGTGGACCTCCCCAAATGCCCACCTCCCATGGTGTGCTTGGAAGGGCTGGGGCCCTGAGTGGTGTCCAGGACCAGTGAGACACACATAGGAGGTGTGAGCCCGGGGTGAAAAGTGCCCACATCTCTCAGATGGGGGTCAGGCTCCCCCCAGGAGCTGTATCCACAGGCTGCCACCAAGGCATGTCCACTCCCCGAGGTATGGACCATCTACAGCAGTGGCATGGACCCTGGCAACTTAGGCCCCTCTCTGGCATCATCTGCAGAGGTAGCTGTTGCCCGGGAGGTGGGAAAGCCAGGGTGCCCGCTCCCTGCTAGCTGAGGCATCCTGATCTACCAGACTTCTGTGCGCGCCTTAGTTTCCCCATCAACATATAGGACCTACCTGCTCAGCTCCCACCCAGGTACGCTGAGATGGCCTGAAGCAGAGTGGTTCCTGAGAGGGGTGGGAGGCTCAGCCCCCGCCCTCCCACCAAGGCTGCAAGTTAGGGCACGTGCGACGGAGGAGGGGCGGTGGGGTGACTTCAGGGGATGGTCTGCTGGCAGCAGGCGGGGCGGGTGCTACCCTCCGCAGGCACAGGCCAGCATGTGTGTGTTCGGGCCTTTTAGCAGCACGGTTCACAGAAGAGCACTTGGGGTCGCTTACCCATCTCTCCCACCCCCCGCCCGCCCTGCCGAGCCCTCTGTGGGCCCTCGGGCAGGACCGGGGAAGGGGCTTGTCAAGGGCAAGGGAGTGACCGAGCAGTGGCCCCTGACATTCACACCATTTCTGTATATTGGAGGTTCTGTCCTGCAGAGGGTCCCGGGCCCTTGCGGCCGCATCTGCTAATGCCTGGTGCCCTGGGTGTTTCAATGTGCCACTTCCAATCTAAGTGAGAAATGGCCAAATGCATTTCTCGGGCAGGCCATGGAGCTGCACCGAACGTGACCTGCCGCTCAGCAGAGAGGAAGTCATGCTGGCTACCTAGGGGTCAGTGTGTGTGTGTGTGGGGGGAGGTGTAAGGTGAAGTCCCTTTGTTGTGCAGGTGGCTCTGGGCACCCCGAAAGCCCGAGTGCCCCTCAAACGCTCACCCGGAACTTGTGGGAAGGGACACACCCAGGCAGGCTACCATGTGGGGCCGGGGACAAGCTCTCACCAAGTTAGGGACTGGAGTCTCAACCCAAGTCCATTCAGGGCACAATCCTGTGTGCTCTCTGTGGGCCCGTGCTGGCTGATAGGCCTGCATGGGAATACGGGAAGCCCAAGACTCATCGCTGCCCGACTGGAACCGGGAGACAGAACAAGCCATGACTCACGTGATGCGGATGTCATGCAGGCAGGTCATGGGCCGTGGAACTCCTCGGGACACAGCGACCCCCTGTATGGCAGAACTGTGCTTCACGGGGCTTTCTGGCTGGGATTGTCTGGGTGGTACCATCAGCAGGTGCCATGGATCGCTCAAAGGGGGCTCTGAGGACAGCCAGGGGCATCCAGGAGGAGAGGCCCAAACCAGACGTTGGAAGGAGATGGAGCCCAGTTCTACTCTGATGGGCAGGGGCTCGCCGCTGGGAGCCTGAGAGGTCCCAGGGCGAACAGAGTTCCGGGAATTTTGGAACCAGGAAGGCAGGTGCAGGGCTGGGCTTTGATCACAGACCGTCTCTGAGGACTCTCAGGAGCAGGTCTTAAAAGGACTGTTTTGACTCTCAAAGGCATGCCCTGGGGAAGCACACCGTGCTTGGTAAAGTGGTCTGGGATGGGTACAGTGCGGGGAGGGGTCAGTGGACAAGAGGAAGGCCCCGGGTGAGCTGGATGGGCATGGTGGCTGGAACAATGGGCTGAGGCATGGTGAGGATGGCGCAGGACCGGGCTGCCGGTTCGAGACGGGTTGGAACCAGCTCAGTGGCACCTCACAGCCGCAGTAAGACAGGACAGACTGCTGTGGGATGGGAGGGTGGGGCCGGGAGCCCTCGGGAGGCAGTGGAAACCTGTTAAAGGGGCCCGGCCTGTGCAGTGGGAAGGGCTCTCGTAGATAGCCAATACCAACGAGGGTTCGAATCCTCACCCTGCCCTTAGGGAGCATCCAGGTGCTGGCCTGCTCCCAGGGTCAAGTGTCCCCGTGTAGAAATGGGGGACTCCGTGTCTTGGGGGCTCCATTGAGGGCATGGGAGTGAAGACACTCATCCAGCAGGTCAGCGGAGGTGTGTGTTTCCCAGACCCAACTCGGAAATCTCATGGGTCTCTGGGTGCAGCCCCTTGATCAAGACGAGCCCTCTGGGTGGGCCAAACATCAGAGGAGGATGTTCCTACTGCTGCTCACTCGAATCCTCACTGGAGAAGCTGTGGTGGGGCAGGAGGGTCTCTCTAGAACACCAGAAAGGTTTAACCCCCTGGCTCCAGCCCCCAACACATAATGAAAAACACAAGCAGCAACAGACCGTACACAACATGGATGACTTTCTTGGCTTTCAATTGTTGGATTATTATTTTTGTTACAAGATCTGGACAGGCTTCTCTGCAGACCCTTTTCTGAGGGTCCTGGTCCAGACTGGGCAGTCTTCAGCCATGGGGGCAGCTGAGCCCCGACTCTGGTCACCCGGCCCAAGGTCCTAGGCCTTTCCATGAAGCCGCTGGGTGGGTCCAGGCTGGCAAGCTTTAGTTAGTTGTCAAGTGGGCAATCATTTATGCTACCAGGGCCCAGGGACTCTCCTGCTGGCATGTTTATGGTGTACATCAGGATAAAGAGGAGCTGCCTGTGTCCTGATAGGCTATGGGGACCCAGGGAGGACACCAGAGTCACTATGCCCCACCTGGGCAACTGGACTTACCTGGGCACCGAGGCTAACTGGCACTTGGGGCTCACCTGGCTCACCTCTGTGTGCACTTTTAATACTCAAGGTTCATTTCTAACATGAGGACTCACGTTGGTACTTGGGCTCATCTTTGACACTTGGGGTTCACCTGGGCACTCAGATTCACCTGAGCACCAGCTCTTGTTTCCACGACAGGAGGAGGTGATCCCATGTGGACATGTCTGTGCTGGATGTGACCACCGGGGTGGATGGGAGAGTAGCTCTTGGTTTTTGTGCAAAGTGCTGGCTGCCCCTCTTCATCCCGCCCCTTCCTGACCATGTGACCTTGAGTAGCTCTCCTGGGCTTTCCAAGCCTGGCTTCCCTGGATTTCTACAGGGGCTATTCTGTCCTGCTCGGTGCCATGGGGCTCCCTGTCTCTCAGTGTATATGCTGATTGAGGGATACTGAGGTAGGTGGAGGGAGTCAGGCTGGGGCCTGACAGCCCAGGGAGTAAGGGCCCACGGCCTCCTTGTGTTACACTCCCAAGGAGCTCCCTCGGGGTGGACTGCAGGCCTGGGGAGTCCTAGAAGCAGGCACGCTCTGCCTCTTAGGGTCTATGCATCTCAGACACTCCACAGATGGCTGGCTGGGTGGGCCGGTGGGTAGATAAGCAAATGAAAAGGTAGGTAGGGGCATAGGTAGGTAAGTAAGAAGGCAGGTAGGGAGGCAGACAGGTAAGAAGGTAGGGAAGTAAGAAGGTAGGCAGGCATTGGGTAGGTAACTGAGCTGGTTCTGATGCACAATGACCTTCTGAACACCAAGGTGAGACCTTGCTTGCTCCCGTAACCCCTCAGTCACCAGCCTGTTCAAGCCCATCCTATGACCACTGTGCAGGTCCATCTCACATCCCGAGTCCTCTTCCCTCCGGACAGCCACTCATCATGGTGCGTCCTCCAGCCACCGAGGCCTCCTGAGGCCAAGCCCGAGGCCAGCCTCCAGGACAGCGCTCAGCTGCCACCTGTGAGGCTCTCGGGCACACCAGCCCTCGCCTCCTAGTCTGACTTAGTCCGGAAGCGCTGCTGAAATCCATGTATTATGCGGGACCCAGTTTGTCGGAAATACCAGCGGGGAAGCTTCTGTGTCCTGGCACATCTGTAGACAGGTTGACAGGCAGCTGGAGGGTGATGTGAGCTTGGGGGACTCCCTGACCCGTTTCTGTGAGGATGATCAGAGGATGACCTATCCCTCTACATGGATGATCACTGCTGCTGCCTCTAAGCCACAGGCCCCCGCCTGCCCAGGGGGCTGGGAGCGAGGTGTTTTCTTCCATATTGACAAACAGAGCTCCGTCTTCTTCCCTTACTTCATTAAAGACTGCTGAGCTCGCGGTGTAATGACCAAGCCAGTGAGCTCCCCCTGCTAATCTGCGGATTTTTCCTAGTTGCCCGCATGAGTCGAGAGGAATGCCCCAATTTATCACCAGGAGATAAAATTCAGATAAATGAACCGTTAGCACCTGGAAGCATCCAAGTGTCGTTATGGAATTGTCGGCACCAGACGAACCCTGCTCCGAGGGCGGGGACGCATCGGACCCCATCTGGTCACCCAGATGCAAGCTGCTTCTTGGAACCACGGCCAGCCCCCTCGCCCCTCTGGGCATCCACCTCTCAGGCACAGCGGGGTCCTCTGCACTCTTTATTGATGCCCCCATCTCTCCGGGGCCTGGGCCCCACCCGGACTGCATTACAAGAGGGCTGCGCTCGGAGCTGTTGTCCAGCTGGTCCCAGCTCACGTTGACTCCAGTCACAACACAAGAAGACACTGCCTGGGGGTGGGGGGTGGGGGTGGGATGCAGCCCACCGTCCCTGACTCTACACTTTCTCTGGCTGGTTGGCAGAAGTGGATCTCCAAGCCTTTCCTCCTAATCCATCCTAGACTGACAGGGGCAGTGGGTGCCCCTGAGGTGCTTGTCCAGGAGTCACCTAGCCACCCACTGACCTGTGGTCTGTCACACACCCACATCAAGACACGAGTTTTGCTGGGGGGCAGTGCTTTCCTGTTTTATTGGCTCTTGGTGCCACGCTCTTGGGACTTGGCCCATATTCTCCTGCACATAGAAGAGAAGAAAGAATTCAGATGTGAACTTGGCTCCACATCCTTAAGGACCATCGCTCCAAACCTGAACGGCTGGCCAACACTTCTGTCTACGGTGAGCAAGCAAACAGGAACTAGGCAAGGAGGCGCTTTGTCCCCACACACAGCCAGGACCGTGCTGGGTTTCTCAGCCAGAGCTTCAAAGGGAAGGAACAGAGGTCAGAGGCACCCGATTGGCAGAGAAGAGGTAAAAGTCTATTTGCAGACGATGGGATCCTAGACAGAGAAAGTCTCACCAATTCTGTAAGAATGTCATTGGAACGAGCCGAAAGAGTCAGCAAAGTGGCGGGCACAAGATCGACCTGCAGAGCCCTGCAGGGGCCCTGGATGCAACTGACAGAGTCCTGAGAGGGAAACCGGGGCAGGGGGCCAATGATAACACTAAGCTCAAGTTCATGGCCTCCGAGTCGGTGCCAACTCACAGTGACCCTGCAGGACTGGGAGAACGGCCCCTGTTGGTTTCTGAGACTGTAAATCCTTACCTGCGTAGAACGCCTCATGGGCCTCCCAAGGAATGGCTGGTGGTTTTGAACTACTGACCTTGTGGTTAGTTAGCAGCCCAAAGTGAAACCACTACGCCACTGGGGCCGGCCGGGGGCAGGGTGTCTCGGCATCAGGAGGGACAGCGGTGACTCGGGAGGTGGCAGGAGGTGGCTGTTGTCAGGCCCTGTGCAGGACAAAATCAGGGGGCCCTGGTCTGGCACCCCCGTCCCCACCATCAGTGGTAGATGATCACACCTTCTTCCTGGTCTGAAACTTGTTCAGCATCATAACGGCACCCGAGACCCCAGTGACTGACGGCGGGCCAGCACCCAAGGTGCGCTAGCGGGGCACCGAACTGTCTCTGAAGTGGAAGGTGAGACTTCTGCCCGTGGACTCCCAGCAGGAGGCTGCGGAGGGCTTTGTTGGGTCCAGGACCCTCCACCCCTACCCTCAGGGGCCCTTCAACACCCTGTGGTCCAGTCAGAGTCCGAGGAAGCCCAGCTCCAGGGTCTGACTGTCCGGCTGGACCCTCCTCGGTCTATCTCTGGTCCTTCCCTGGGGACGTCTCCTGCTCTGGGCTCTTTGCTTTGTCTGCTATTCTGAAAGCCTGCCTGTAAGTGGATGCACATGCTAGTTAGCTGAATTACCATATGTAAATCACAATTCGCTGGAAACTTACAGTAAGGTGTGGAAAGGGAATTGTTTCTGTCCAGGGAGCACCTGCGCTGCCCGATGAAACAGACTCCGCTGCTTCCTTGCCTCAAGGCTCCGCTCCCCGGGGTGGGGGTGGGGTCTGTCCGCACGTGTGGGCCCGCACGTGGAACAACATCTCGCCGCCGGAGGCCCTGTGCCCAGCCATGCCATGCTGCCCCCACTTGGGAACCTCCAGGGCCCTGGCTGGGCAGGGCGAAGGAACCCCAAGAGGCAGAGGCTCGGCTTCTCGGACCTCTGTGGGTCCCACGGGGTCTCCTGCCACCAGGGAGAGAGGGCTGGCAATCTATTTCTGAGAAGTAGAGTGTGTACAGGCCACCCACAGCAGAGCATGGTCTATGGTCTGACTCTGTGCTGGGGGACAGGGTGGTGGGGAGACCCAGGCCAGGAGGCACTCAGTACTGGGGTGAGGAATGAGCCCCTAGGCTCGTGGACAAGCCCCCAGGAGGTCGGAGGACACTTGGAGATGGGCTGGCCACGCCTTCTCCTGAGCAGACAGCGCAGGCCTGGCCAGGGTCACAGCCAGGTAAGGTGACTGAGGGCTAGGGCCCAGGAGGGAGGGATGCTCAGATGTCTTGAGTACACTCACTGATCTGTGGTGGGATGGGTGGTGCCTGTATTTCCCCAGAAGCAGCCTTGTCACATCATGCAGGGGGGTTCCTGGTGGTTCCGGTGAGGACCATCTACCTACGCAATGTGCCACTGAGCTCCCTTTATGCCGAGGACGGCCCTGGGACCTGGGGGGCACGTTGCCTGTCTCTGCGAAGAGCCCCCAAGTGGAGGTTTCAGTGAGATGTGGGGTGAGGAGTGGCGGGGAGATTTCTGAATGGAAGGGTCAGGCTGGCCCGACGCAGGTGCACTGGGTGTCTTCCAAGGAGAGCTCTGGTGCCCAGGCTGGGAACCCACTAGCCTAGTGCCCTCTTTGTACTCCCCATGTGGAAGTGTGGTGTGGGCAGTGGCCCATGATAATACTCGGGGTCTTGACAGGCCTGTGGAGTCCAGAGAAACCATAGTCGCTGACGTCTGCCGGTTCAGGCCCGACCAGGGGGTGGGCTTGCCCCAAGTCCCCATGCCAGGCAAGGGCTTGGGGGAGGGGTGCTCTTTTCACAATGGCTTGTCTTCCAGAAGCCCCTAATGGGGTTGAAACTGCCAGCAGTCCTGCCTGCCCTGCCCACATAGCTGCCTACACTCTGACCAGTGGCCTGATGCCAAGCACGAGGCCCATTGATGGTGGATTGGGGCACCCTGAGCTCTCAGAGCCAGCAGCTGCCCATGCTAATTTCCTGGCAGAGCCACCTGTGAGGAGCGGGGAAGTTGGAGAAACTAATGAAGCCACCTTTAATGGCCTGTCGGTGCGGCTGTGTGTGCACGTGGCTGGTGTGTGTGTGCATGTGCATCTCAGATCCCCCTCCTGAGTGCACGGACCTATGAGTCCTGCATTGGTGTGTATGCAGGTCTGTGTGTGCTGTTGGGTAACGCAGGCATGCTCCAGGAGCCAGGGGTGGGTCTGAAGATTCCAGTGTGTGCACAGAGGCAGGATGTGCATTGCTGTGGTGTTTGTGTGTTCATGAGTATGTGATGTTGGCACACATACTAGTGTGTGCAGCAGGGCATGTGTGCATCAAGATGTGTGTGCACAGAAGCAGTGTGTGCATTGGCTGCGGTGTGCATATGTCTGTGCACGTGTGTGTGTGTGTGTGTGCACCTTGTGGAGTGGGTGGATGTGCTTGGTTTCCTGAGCAACAGCAGTGGACGTGTGTGCGCATGCTCATTCGTGGCTGCACTAGCCTTTGCTTGGTGGATGGCCTGCCCACCCACTCTCCTGGGGCAGCAGCCTGGACTGGGACCCTCACTGCTCCAATGGACCATTGCTGGGCCAGGTGGCTTACAGTTTATTGGCTTGGAGTGGGCACTTGATCCAAACTATGCAGTCTAACCTCTGGCCAATGACCTCAGGGTCAGAGAGGTGAGCTGAGACGCGTGGTTTTGCTGAGCAGTTTTCTGTAGGTGGGTGTTCTAGCCTGCAGTCCATTAGGTGCTCCTCTCATGGACTGAGAGCCAGGTTAGTGAGGCCACCTGCTTGGAAGCCCTGACCCCTGTGTGAGGCATGAAGACAGCCCCCACTGGCCTGCAGTGGTCCCTGCCTGCTACCGAATGTCCACAAGGGTTCTTCGATCATGTTTCCCAGGAAACCCAGGATGCTGAACAGCTGGGGTTATGTCTGCTCCTGCTGCCTGGCCAGGTCTTGAGCTTGTCAGAGGGTCGTCTTTTTCCACCCCCACCCCTACACCCACCCCTGCCCCTGCCTGGCCTCTAGGCATCTCTACCCTCCCCCTTCCATCAGCGGGCACTTCCTCTCCAGATCTTGTGGCCTTTGGTCTTCTGGGCTCTCTGCTAAGGCCAGATGCACGAAGAGTGGGGTCCGGAGCACATGACCTGTGTGGGGATGTGTGGGCCCCTCATCAAAGCGCACAGACACCAGGATGGGTGGTCTGTCTTCAGGTGCTATGCCAAGCCTTACTGTGCCAGCAGAAAGTCCCAGAAATCAGCAAGGCGCACGAGGCCCGGTGCCCAGCAGTTTGCAAAGCTCTCCTTCACGTGGAGCCACTTGGCTTCCTTCGGGACCCCGGGAAGGACAGGCTGGGGGGCCATCAGGGCTCGCGCTGTTGTAGTGGGGAGGGCTTGCCTCGCGTGAGCTGAAGCCACACCAGCTATTTTAAAGCCTTCTTTCCTGTTCTGTGGGCATCAATTGTCTTGTTCTTCTCAATTGCATCTGACAGAGGCTGTAATTCACTGCAGGTGTGTGTGCCTGAACAGGTGACTGTAATTTCAGGGAAATCCTGGGTGTGGGGAATGGTTGTCCTTACGTGGTCTTTAGAAATGATCTTTACAAATGAATATGCACCTGTCTCCGTGCGGCATTAGAGGGGGGATTGTGTGACAAGAGTGTTCACAAATCACACTTTTTTCTGGGGCTGTGCTTAACTGTGGGAAACTCACACAGAGGGAAATAGGGCGAGAACTATATTCCCTAAATTATAAGAGAGGGGATCTGGAAAGCTGGTATTCCACAGTAGGACAGCCTCCACTTTGGTAAGCTAGAAGTAAAGTCAAAGTACATTCTCCCGCTTTCAGTATCATTCCCACAGATCCTTCCCTAACAGCTCTGCTGCCTTAAAGTGAGCACCTGGTTGATGTCATCTCCCTATAGAAGCAGATATCCTGTGGCCATCTCTTCCCACCCCTGTGTTACCCAACCCCTGCCATACTTTCCCCCAATGCAGGTATTAGGTTTCCTCACCTGTGAGCTCAGGGACCTTCATGTTGGTACCACCCACCTTGTGACGTCTGAATATGCATGTCTCAGGGCTACCTATAAATATCCCAGGATAGTAAAGGTGCTCTCTCTTCTCCCAGTTCCACACGGTCCATCAAGTGGAGCTGAGGTGAGCATCCCACCATAAAATGTGTCTGACTCCTTTATTTTACTCTCTCTCCTAGCTTCCTGATCCTCTATGACTTTGTTATGATCTTTATATATTATCACCATATAGTTTAGCCTACTGACCCTTTGATTGTTGGAGGCTGCCTTCCTCTGACACTTGACCTGAATTTCCAGGGAAACCCAGCGTGGGAAAGTGATCGGGATCTGAGTGTGGGTAGCTGAAACACTCGTTGGAAGAAGCCACTTACAAATGACCTGCTTCTGCTCTATTCTTTCTATCGTTGGTTGTGGTTGGAGCCAGCGTTTACAGAGCCAAGTGGTTTCTTGTGAACATTTGCTACAGATTTGGTTTTGTGGCACCGATTGTGGTCCCCAGAGTGTCACAGCCCACTTTCCACTTCCCCTCTGTGCTTTCAGCTTCCTTTCCGGCTTCCTTTCCTGTGCTTCTGGCTTCCTTCCTGCCCCTCTGCCTCTGAGCCCCATCCCCAGGCAGATGCTGCCCATGTGCATGCTCACCTGCACCAACTCTTCTCAGGGCTGTATCCCTCCCCCACTGGTTCCTCTCATGGGCTTGTCTACTGTTTGGCTGATTGTTGAGTGCTGGCAGTGGGTACAGGTTCCCCGCCACAGTCATTCTTGCCAATTCCTCTAGCCTGGTCTTTTGATGGCTTGGGGCTTTGTTCCATATTTTGTTCCTTCTGTGTCCAGGGTCACTCTCTTGTGATACACTCAGAGCAGTTCACGGTGGTAGCTGAGCACCATCTAGTCCTCCTGGTCTCTGGAGGCTGAGGTTCCTGTGGCCACTAGTGCTTCTGACGAATTGTTTCCATGTGCCATTGGTTTTGTGCACTCCTTTTTGATTCTGAGAGGGAGAGCCAGTAGTTAGATCTTAAATGGCCACCCACTAGCTTGTCAGACCCCAGTCACTCTTCTTTATGGCTGGATATAGCACATCATCTTTGTAAACCAGAGTATGCCAATAACTTCACGTCCCCTGACATACTGTGTTCATGAGACCCCAAGTCCATTGACACATTACTAGAATGTGTTATGGCTAAGGCATTCTTTATAACATTGTCTCTTCTCTTCTGTTTTGTTTATTCTCTTCTGTTCTATGCTATTGTGTTTGTTTGATTTTTTTTTCAGGGGTGGCCCTAGCCCGTTGATTTCATAGCCCTTGAACACCCTCTGTCCGGTTGCTCAGAGTCAGAATTGGCTCTAAGGCAGTGGGTTTGGTCGTGGAAGAGTTCTAGGCCCATCACAGTGTTCACCATCTCGGTAAATTTCTCCCTCTTCCAAATATTTCTTAGGACTTAGAATCAAAATTGAGGTGGTGCTGAGAGAAGGCAGGGCCTCAGGGGCTGTTTTACAATGAGCATTTCATTGGGAAAAGTCTGAAAACACCATTTTTCCCCCATGGATACTTGCAAACGCAGCCCGGTGGATGGGGGGCTTGATGAACTTCCTTTTTTCCCAGATCCTCGAAGGTTGGGCCTTGGCCTGCAGCCTCTCACATTCAGCATCCTGAGCTCAGTTTATCCCTCGGGCAGGAGTATGTTTCCACACCATGGCTGCATGCTGTGAACCCCTGGAGAAAGAGGTGAGACTTGATCCTGACCCAAATCATGCTTAGATAATGATGGGCAATGGTCTCTGATGGACAATAGGGCTTCCTCTAACAGCCTCCATTCATTTATCATCCACCCACCCATATATATGTCCATCTGTCCATCCATCCATCCATCCATCCATCCATCCATCCATCCATCCATCCATTTATTTGCCTGCATCCATCTATCTATCCATCCATCCATCCATCAACCCACTTATCAGCATCTGTCCATCCATCCATCTACCCATCCATCCACCCACCCACTTACCAGCATCCATCCATCTGTCCATCCATCCATCCACCCACCCACCAGCATTCTCTTGCCCACTCATTCATGCACCCATGCCCTCACAAACCTTTCTCTGACAACAGTAACATTTCTACAAAGAAAAAATGTCAAGTGCACCCACAAATGTAGACAATTGTAGCTGGAAAGTCTAAAATGGATTGTGGTAATGATTGCACAACTCTTCTTATCATGATTGAACTACTGAATTCTGTGATATGTGGGTTAAGGGCCAATAAAACTGTTCACAACAACAAAACAAGGAAAGTATACGCCGAACGCCGTCACCCGTGGGAGTTACCACGACTTCCCAGAGCACTGGCCTCGTTGGGGCTGGTCACAATGGCGCTTGTTAGTTCCATCATCTTTCCCTCTGTCGGGAAGAGCTCCCTCATCAACTAGGTTTACTGGTCTTCTCCAAAGCACAGTTCGCAGAGAAGCAACTACACACCATTTATTTTCACTCCTCTGGGATTTTTCTGTTCAGTCTCCATCATCCAGATACTCAGCATGTAAACTCAGGGTGAGTCACCCCAGGAGCCTACCTTCCTGCCAGGAGGATGACTGCACTTCAGGGCTCAATGTCCAAGTCAGGGGCCGCGTGGTCCTGGGACACCCTTCGAAGATGCCTTCTCCCCCCTGAGGCTGAACTGCCAGAGGCCCTGCTAGGTCATGCGGCCTTCCCACTGCCTTTGGCTAATGCTGATTCCACAGGAAACTCCGTTGAGATCTTGTTGTCTGTGCTTGGGTCTCTCCCCTGTGGTCATCTTGTCAATCACAGTGTCACTACTCATGACCCCATCTGACAGAGTGAAATTTCCCCGTAGAGTTCCCAAGGTTATAATCTTTATCAAACCGACAGCCATGTCTTTCCCCCAAGAGGTGACTGGTGGGTTTGAACCTCTAACCTTTTGGTCAGAAACCAAGCATTTAGCCACTGTGCCATCAGGCTTTGTTGGGGCTTCTCTGGTGGAGCAGGGATGCGAGGCTTGGCTGTTGGGTTGGATGTAGAAGGGAGGAAGAGGAGAGGACCTGGTAGCTGTCAAAGACGGAGAGAGGAGAGGCGCCTGGGAAGACTCCTGCAACCATGGAGGAGGGCCTGCTCTCCACGCTCATCCACTGGCCACATGGCTGATTGTGTTCTCAGGAACCCACCCATGCGTAAAGCCACGATGCTGACCTGCCCATCTCCTAGGCATTTCCTCACCAATGATAGCATCTGGAGACACATTGCTTATCTGGGGAAAACGGCCTGCTGGTTGGTTGTAGAGGACAATGAGGGTTCCAGGGTAAAATCTTTGCCTTCCATGTAGAAGACTTGAGCTGGATTCCCGGCCAACGCTTCTCCTGTGCAACCAGCGACTGTCTGCCGAGGAGGCCCGTGCGCTGCTGGGAGGCTGAACAACTTTCCGTGGAGCTCCCAGACCCAGATGGAGTAGCAAGAAAGGCCTGGCCATCTGCTTTGGCATGCCAGCCCGTGAAAGCCCACAGACAGACCACCAGGGTCCTTCCGTGCGTGGTGGCCGTGACCCAGGGTCATCCTGAAGACAACTAGCAACAGCTGCTCCCAAACTTTCGGTGTTCATGCTTCATCGTGAGATAAGAAGGGACCAGCCCATAGTGGGTCTCTCACTCACTGTCCCCTGCTCTGCAAAAGACGTGCCTGCACTTCTGGAAAGACCACGGAGATGCTGAGGACTGGGCTCCAGACCCGCCAAGAAATGAGGGAGAGGAATGTGACGCTTGCACTGTGCTCTTCAGTGTTTACGGCAGACCGTGATGAACGTGACCTGTCCAGAGCCCAGAGGGAATGCCCTCTGCTGGAGAAATGGCCCCACAGATGAGCAGCTGATGACCTTCACTCTGAAACAGGGCCACCTGTGACTCTCGGTAAAGAGCAGCATCGGGAGGCGAGGTCGGCAGTGTACACAGGTGACCGAGCCCCACCCACTTTACCCCCAGGACTGCTCATCCGGTTGACCCGGAAGAAAGGGCTCTGGTTCTGGTCCCGCTCAACTCTGGGTCCTCCCTTGTAGGCTGTTAGGTGAGAAACGGTCTGAACCAGCAGTTCCTGTCTTACTAGCCCAGGAGAAGCCCTGGGGGCATCCTGGTTATAAGCTGGGCTGCTAACTTCCAGGTCAGCAGTTCGAAACCACCAGCTGCTCAGTGGGAGAAAGATGAGACTTCCTGTTCTCCCAAGAATTACAGTCTCAGAAAACCCGTAGGGGCAGTTCTACCTTGTGCTGAAGGGTTCATCGGCTTGGTGGCTATGAGGGTTTTTTACTTGCCCATCTTTTAAAGAATCCAACTGGTCATTTACGTCACAGGTAGCTTGACTGAAGGCAACCTTCCCCTCCCTGGCTAGCTGGCCACAGTCCCAGGGCCCATCGAGGAGCAGGTCTCCATGTTCCAAGCCGACAGACTCGGCAGGCTGTGTGCCTCCTGTGGGGTACCCAGGCCCCGGCCCCTATCCCTGCAGGTAATGGTTGCGGGCGCCTGTTGTGCCTGGTTATTACAGCTCTCCTGTAACAGTGTGTAAAAGCTCCCGCTGTTCAGAGATCCTAGTACTAAGCAGGTTAATTAAACCTTAATTTGAATCTCCCGGCTTATATGGCTCTGGCCTTAAAATTATCCCACCTCGTTCTCTGTCTGTGCGCGCCTTCACCGAGGTGGGAGAGGCAAGGTAAGACATTTGACATGCCTGAGTCATTAAATTGGCTCTAATCTAATTAGTAGGCTGTGAAACAGTTGATGGCATTTGATGGACATGCCACCTCCACACAGCTAATATGTTTTAAAATATTGTTTTCCTCTGCAAAACACCAACCAGCTGTAATGTTGGGGCTTTGATAATGGCATGCATGGTTAAATTAAATTATCCTGAGGCACTGAGGGGGGATCTCAGGTATCCATGGGTACCTCAGGTACCTACCCCACTGCTGGGGTATCCTCAGGTACCTCCCCCACTGCTGGGGCCATGGGGCACCTAACACCTGAGGACAATGACCCACTCTAGTCTGGCTCGGGGCACCCAGCAGAGTTAGGGACTGTACACTGCCACATCGTCAGCACAGGGAGCCGGAGCCTCCGTGCCACCCCATCACGCTGTCGCCCCATCCTCTCGTCCACTCCGCACACTCCATCACCAGCGTGTCCTCGGCACAGGAAGCGGGAGTTTCGGTGCCCCCTCCTCCCTTCCCTTCCCACTTGTGTGTATCAATCAGTCTGTGGCTAATGATCAGCCAGCCCTCTGGGAAATTCTCTCGCAGCTCAGGATGTTAAAGGATGTCCCTGGGCTTGCCCAGACCATACATCTGTCCTCTGTCTGGGCTGAACCACCAAGCCGTCCATCCTCTTTCCCTAATAGGTCAAGTGGGTGTGAGTTCAGCTTCCCACTCCCCTCCACCCCCAGACTTCATGTCACATAAAAGTCCACGCCAGACCGAAGGCTTTCAACTCCCACCTGGGCCCTGCCTGTGGGCGCACGCTCCTGGCGTCTAAATACAGACTCCTGGGCTCCGCCTCCGGATGTCCCTGGGAGGAATCCAGACAAGAACAGCACTGCGTGTTGTAGCGCGGGCCTCTTCTCGTGGTTGAACTTGAGAAAAGGCTGCGCGTTACCAGTGGAACTCCATTCTCAACTCACGACTGGAGGCTGTGTGAGAAAATGGTCTAAAAGTGGACGATCAATACTTTGTCCAACACACACACACAGTGTGCTCTCAGATGGGCCGTCTTCAGGGCTCTTTGCAGAGAAGGGGAAGTCGCAGGAATCACCAGCTCGTACAAACCGGTGGGAAACAACTCGTGCCTCTGAACAAGTGCCTTGGAGAAGGTCACCAAACACTGACCCCACTGAGGTCATGGACGGGGAACCTGGGGGCCTCTGAATGCGCTGTCAGCCTCAGCCAGTGGCCCTCTGACTCCAAGCATTTAGGTGGGACTGATCCTGTGACCACAAGGGATGTCCTGGAGGAAGGAACCCCTGACTGAGACCCTGGGGGTCCCCGGTGAGAGCAGAGACCCTGAGCGGCATAGCATCGAGTTGACAGTGTTGCTTTGGCCGGGGGATGGTGCTCAATATTAGCACTCTGCAGAGTGCCACGTGGCCTGGACTATCCCTGGGTGTCGTGAGAGGACGGAGGCCTTCAGAGCCCGAGGAAATGAGCTGCCTGGGCCTCTTGCTAGGCAGTAAACCTTTGGCCAGATAGGAGGGCACTTTAGAAAATTTCGTGGGAAAATGCCATTATTTTCTTACTCTATTTTCCAAGGACTTTTTGAAGCCCCCTCATAGGGTGGCTTCAAAGGGAGTAGGGATTCTGGAGCCAGACTTAGCACACGCTGGCTGTGTGGCCTTGAGCATGTCACCTCAGGCCCCATGTCTCTCCATCCCATCCTGTGTTGACTGGGATCATGTTAAGCTCAAAGACAACACCACTGTGCGACCCGGCCCTGGGCCGTTCTCACGACCACCCCAGGTTCAAACCTATCCTTGTGGCTCCTGTACCTTCCCCCTCACTGACCCTCTGTGTCACCAAACTCCTCTAGCAGGGGTCCCTCCTGATGGCAGGCCCAAAGCACATCTGATTGATGTTTGTTCTTCTCCATGAAGTTAGCCATTGATTAACTCTTGGGAGGGATTGAGGACCTTTCTTCCTTGTCTGGCTGAGTCTAGGCTCTCCACTGACACCTGGCCACCCTGCACCCTGATGGTACTTCAAAACTGGGTGACCTGGCTTCCAGCACGAGCCAACACCAGCTTACGACACGCCAACAGCCCGTTTGCTACATGGACGCATGTAGTTCAACAATGGACGCAAAACAGGAGTCAACCTTGACGATGCTCTCAGACTGGGCAGTATTTCGCTCAGTTGTGTGAGCGTCTCCAAGAATCACAGCTGGTCCGGCCACAACCACCACCAACAGCAATTGAGTTTAGAAAGCTGGTCATTGCCAAAGCAGCCAGGTCCCCGGTTCATCCTCTCCGTGAGGCTGTGGGCTTTGGCCCAGGGAGTGGCTTGAATGCTGTGTCTATGGGTCATGCGACTGGCAAGGCCAATTCCATTCCTGCTGTGGCCATGACTGCTGGCCAGCCGAGTGGGGAAGGGCTGCCACTCCTCTGGCCTGGACTGTCACCACACTCAGCCAGGAGCCGTGTTTGCCGGGGTTCAGAGTGGCTTGGCTTCGGTCAGTCTGGCCAGACAGTGGACCTGGCTCCCCCTCCTTCTGCTTGACATGTGTGGCCTGATTCCCATCACATCCCAGGACCCAGATCCCTCTCTGGAGAACTCTAGCACTTAGCTGCATTCTCCATCCTCAGGATTCCTATTGCTTTTCTGCGGGCCCTTCTACAGAGCTGGGAATTTCCTGGGAGGCCACCGCTGGGTTGAATGCATCGATCTTCTCAGTGAGTCAGACCTCGGGGTGATGGAGACCCTGAGACGCGCTGCCAGACCCAGTCTCTCTGTGGGAGAGGGTGTGGGTGTGCTGGGCTGTGATGGACGTTTATGGAGGTGTGGGAGGGGAATGGGGGTGATCTCCTTTGTCGGTTTCCTTGTGTTTTGGTCCATCGCCTGGGAGCCAGGATGGGTGAGGGTGGGAGTTGATGGGAGCTGCTTCTGCCTCCTTTGGTCAGAGCTGCACAGCTATTTTGACCTTTCTGGTCAACCACCATTACTAATCCAGGAACTGTTAGTGTGCATGTGCTTGTGCATTTCCATATGTGTACTTGTGTGTATATCTGTGTACCCATGCATTTAAACGCAGTTATCTACTACTTGTTGAATTCCTATGGTGTGCCAGAGTGATGCCAGCAGCCTCTTACGGTGCCACTCAGCAGGGAACATGTGCAGTGGGCACTGTAGACTTTCCTCCTCTCCAGGAAGGTCTGTTGGAATCTGACCCTGCTGGTATTCGAAATGCCAGCACCCCACCTTCCAGCATGGTGGTGGCGTGTAAGCCACCCAGTCCTATAAGGGGCACTCTGGGGTGGGGATCGGGCTCAGCAGGCTGTGTGGGCGCATTGTCTGGCCACTGGTGATAAGTCTCCTGCCTGATGCTTTCTCCGTGTGTCTGGGAACCTGGCTGACAGCACGTCGTTTTCTTTCTTTTAATAAAAAAGGATACTTTCTTGGTGTTGCTCTAGAGGCCAATGGCTTATTAAAAATACCAGAGAGCAGGGGATTTGCTGGGGTCCAAATAGTCGCTTGCAGGGCTCAAGCTACCACTGGCGGCGTAACCATTCCTCACGTAAACTTTTC
This sequence comes from Echinops telfairi, assembly GCF_000313985.2. NCBI lineage: Eukaryota > Metazoa > Chordata > Mammalia > Afrosoricida > Tenrecidae > Echinops > Echinops telfairi. The sequence goes on along the minus strand of NW_022103968.1, from coordinate 3,367,718 downwards.
AGGGGCATGCGAAATGCAGTTACTTGCAAACACCCAGGCAGCGGCAGATTGTCATGTTTTGCGACTCACTGTCCCAGTTAATTGAGACATCTAAGGACCGCCTGGGGAGAGACCCAGGGTGTCACCCCAGAAAGCCAACTCCCCGAGCCGGTATGGAGCAAGCAGTCTGTCGATTCGGGAGGGAGAAGCCAAACGCGTCCCCTGTTCCTAGCACCAGTTGGTTAACGGAGCGGCATCTCGGCTGTTCTCCAAGGACAGGCCCTCCGGGCATACCCTCCTGGCTGTGGGGAGATGCTGGGCGAAGCCGCTCCCGCGCTGGGGGCAGAGGTGGGGCTGGGAGAGGTGGCCCAGGACTCAGGACTGGTTACTTGCAGGGAGCGAGTGGCAGCCTTGCCAGGCTGTGGTCAGAGAGCCAGGAGGACTGTGCCAGGACACCAGAGCCTATTTAGAAGGTACCGCTCACGGGCTCGAGGATTAACGTGGCGTGAGATCAACAATTGCTTCTTCTGATTCGAGGGCTGATGGAATGCTCCCACACCAGTGTCTGCCTCCCTGTC
>NW_022103968.1:3364470-3367018 GCF_000313985.2 Echinops telfairi | reverse complement strand
CTTTATTAAAACTGCTTTATTAAGTCTGTTTTTCACCATTGGGTGATGGCGCTCTGTGTGTGTGTGTGTGTGTGTGTGTGTGTGTGTGTGTGTGTGTTTTCTCGGTGACTACAGACAGTACAGTGTGGCGATGTTTCCAGGCTCTGTGTCGGAGGAGCAGCTGCTCTGTTGCTTTGCTCGCTAGAAGGGACTGAACGTGCTCGGCGGGTGGGAGTGCGGCCTTCCTACCTCCTGTTGGCTGCTTATGGGACTCCGAGGGCTTCCCGTGGCGTGTTGGGAAAGGATGGCCAACACCGTGGCCCCTTACAGCCAGCACCAGGCAGTGGCCTTTTCAAAATGCTCCCACTCGGAACCTCTGGCGCTCCGAAGTAAGCCTATCAAATGTGGGCGCCGACCTTAGCTTGGTCTGCCTTTCACTCATCCAGCAGGACTGACACCCTCCAGCCTTGGCGCCACTGCCTGCCTATTACTGAGCTGCGGAACCACCTCCAGCCTTAAGAAACAAATGCCTCAAAAGGCCCAGTGAACCTGGAAAGGGCCGTTCACGAAGCCCACTCAGCCTCCTCCTAACTCAAAAAGCAGTGCTGTCCTGCCCGCCTCCCCCCGGCCAGGGCCAGGCCTGGCAGTGCCCCTGCCAATGACGAGCTTGCAGGAGAGTGGGGAGACGGGCAGAAAGCCCTGCCACCCCCAGGATGTACAAGCAAGCGCGTGGACACGTGCGCACCCGCACACACGGGGCCCCTTGGTCCCGCCTGAGGCTGTCTGGAAGCCCCAGCTGATTAGACAGGCTCTCAGAAAGCAGGCTTTTAGCTGCCTCACACTTTCTCCAGCCGAACATGAACAGTAGGCAGACACAGGCAGGGGCAGCCCGCCTGATTTTGTCAAAATGTCACAAAAGGGGGCACAATGGTGGCCATGGCATCAGGGGATCATCCACCAGACGATGTCTTCTCCCACCACCCCAGTGGTCATGGGAGACATTAGAGATGCCTCAAAACCAGGGTGGGAGTGGCACACGTCCGCAGGGCCCCAGTGGGGTGAGGCAAAACTCATAAGTTCCGTTTTAAGCTTCCATTTTCCAAAACGTGTACCACAGCCTCCCTGTCTTGCTGTCGACTCAGAGGAAACGGTTTCCTGGGGACTGTCCCTCCCCTCAAAAGGGTAGGGGTTTGGTTTAAATGAGAAAGATGGGTCCAGAGGGCAGCCAGCTGGTACCGGCAGGCATGAGCCGCCATCCTTGAACCCTGTGTTTGCCTTCTGCCCCAATGCCAACGGAGGGGGGGATGGGGGATCTACACTGGGGTGACTGACCACTGGGGTGGAGACGCTTTTATTATTAGGGTTTTCATGGGAAGGAGGGCCTTGGGTCTAGTCTAGAGACAAGAACCTGGAGTAGCTAAGTAGATCCTTGATCAACTAACCAGGGGTGACTTCTCTTAACATGGGCTCTGAGAAGGAAGGGGGGTGAGGGCTTCCAGAGTAGATTTCCCATCATTCAGGCCCCTCCTCCACCCCCAGCCCCCCACCCCCCACTGTGGAGGACTTGAGGGTCTTACTCATGTTTCCAAAGAGCTGTAGAGCGGTTGACTGGGCCTTCCCAGCCTGGCTGTAGGTTGGTTAGACACTGTGGTGCCTGATCTTCTCACTGTAAACCACAACTGTTGCGTCCTATAATATTTACTCCTATGTTGGATGTACAGGCCTTGGATGGATGGATTCAACCCAGAGTCCCTCCTGTCCCCAAGCAGTCCATTCCTGTGAGTTTGCCAGCCCCTCACAGCCCGCTCCCCAGAGTAGAAGCCCAGGCCTTCAGTGCTTCCTTCTGGCTCCTCTCTGTTCTGCCCAGAACTTCCCAGGTGCCACTGGTGTTTGCTTCTCCTTGGCTCGCCCAGAGGTTCAGGGAGAAGGTCGAGTGCAGAGAAAGCTCCTGACTAGCGTGGAGCATCCAAGGCTACGATCCAAGGTCTTGTTCTCATCTTTCATCCCCAAGATGCAAGGAACTGGAGTCGGGCTCCACAGAGCACAGATGACCTGAAAGATCACATGTCCTCCACTCTCTTCCGTGAGAAAATGAGTGAGATCAACCTCAACATTGGCAATGTACCCTACAGTGCACCACAGAGGGAGGGGCCCTGCCACCATCCTAAACAGGATGGGAAGGGCATCAAGCGCGACCCTCAGGACCACTGGCGAGGTCTTGCAGGGAGGTAGGGAGCACACAGCCGAGAGAATGATAGGCATCGCTATGCTAAAATTGATCTCAGGGACTATGCGCAGATCTGAGATAAGGAAACCAACATTTTTAAACCAAACTCACTGCCATTGAGTCAATGCCAATGTTGAGCGACCCTAGAGGAGAGGAGAGGTATCCGTGTGGGTTTCCAAGACTAGTTCTTCATGGGAGTCAAAGCCTTGTTTTTCTTCTGTGGAGGAGCGAGAGGCTTTGAACTGCCGACCTGCAGGTTAACAGCCCAGCTAGTAACCCACTTCACCATCAGGGATATCAAACCAACACCCAGGGCAGACGTGAGGCTAAACCTGAACCTTT
>NW_022103968.1:3362947-3364054 GCF_000313985.2 Echinops telfairi | reverse complement strand
ATGGTTCCTGAGCGTATAAATCCCTACAGGAGCAGACAGCCTCATCTTTCTACTGAGGAGCAGCTGGTGGTTTTGAACCGCTGACATTTTGGTTAGCAGGCCAATGTCTAACTCACTGCACTGCCAGAGTCCTTGTTCGGCACCGTGTTGTTATTTAGTGAGGTGCCAGTCTGTTCTAACTCATAACAGCCCCAGTCCTGCCTCACGCTCAAACCTCAGATTGTCAGCTTTGAGCCCTTTGTTGCCGTCACTGTGGGTGATCCCCTCTCTGTGGGTCTGCCTCTTTCTGGTTGGCCCTCTCCTTCACCCTGCGTGATGTTCTTCTCCGGGGACCGATCTCTGATAACACGTCCGAGTAGATGAGACAAGTCTTGCCATCCCTGGCTTCCAAGGAGCGTCCTGGCTACACCGCATCTGGGTAAGGCCTGGTCCTCGGCATACATCGCAGGCATGGTCTTTTGTCTGGTGTTGACATCTGCCGAGGCCGAAAAGCTGAACGTTGGGTAATAAAAGCAGCAGAATCTTTGATTTCCAACGTTATGGTTTTTCACCACAGTCCTTCATCTCTCAGCTCTCATCCAGGATCCACGTGAGCGACAAACAAAAACGTGCCATTCATCCAAGGGTCATCCGTGCGGGAAGAGTCAGTCAAAGCAAGGGGACAGGGTGACGCACAGTGTGTCTTGTCCCCCAGGGGAGTCTGGCCAATGGCTTTTGACCAATGCCAGGCTTTCCCGGGGAACCTTGTTCTGGTCACCAGGATTGTGTGGCTCCGCTTGGGAAGGAGAGGACGGTAAGTCTGAGTCCCATAGTGACGCGCCTGAGCCCTTGGGTGTGCCGAGGAAGGGTGAGATGGCAGCTCCGGCCCTCGGCGTCTGGCCCCATCCTTACCGGGACAGCTGTTGCGTCTCTGAATTGGCGCTGCTTTGATCGTGTCTCTCCTACGACCTGGGTCTCCTTCATGCTTCTGTCTGCCAACCCGAGGACAAACCCGGGAGGATGCTGACCCCCACCTCCCTGGGCCCCCTCCCACTGAAAGCAACCCCCGAACAGGTCCCAGGTGGTTTCTGGGGACCCCGAGTGGAAAGGAGTAGACAGACCTCTGCT
>NW_022103968.1:3357017-3362847 GCF_000313985.2 Echinops telfairi | reverse complement strand
ATAATGGGGCCATAAAACATTTATCTTTATGAGTTTGACTAACTTTTCTGAGCATCATGGTTTCTAGTTTTGTCCGTGTCCAGTGATTGGCAGTTCGTCGTGGCTTTCTAAGAATGCATCATAGCCCCTGGTGTGCACATGCCTGCTTGTTCATCCATTCCTGTACAGGGCAGTGTTTGATTGCTTCCGCCTTGTTGCTTTTACAGAAATGGCTACAATAAACATGTTTGTCTGTATTTTGCTCTTTATTTCTTCAGGGGGATATATCGAGTAGAGAGACTGCAGGGTCTTAAGATCTTCACGTGTGCCTTTGTTTAAGGAAATGCCATACTGATTTCCATAGTGTTTTTATGATTTTGCATCCCACCAACAATGTATGAGAGTTACACTCTCTCCACAGCCTCTTCAGAATTTATTATTTTATTGCTAAGATTTTGCTACAGGTGTTGGTGTGAGGTAGCATCTCATTGCTGTTTTAATTTGAGTTTCTGTTGTGTCTATTGATTGCAGACATGTCTTCATATGACTGTTGGCCAAATGGATATCGTCTTAGTGAATTGGCTCTGATTTCTCCTGTCCATATTGTGATTGGGTAATTTGTGTGTTTCTTTTCTTACTGAGGTGGTGTAGTTTTCTACAGCTTTTAAAAACCAGACTGTTATCTGATATGTCATGATTAAATATTTATTCCCAATCTGTGAATTCTCCTTTTACCCTTTTGATGAAGTCTTTTGACAGTGTCCTATCTTCAGAAGGTCCACATCCTCTAGTTTGTCTTCCAGAGGATAGGTAGCTTTTGTTATGTTTAATAGTGTGTTTATGGCTTGTATTTTGACCCCTGAAGTTTTTCCCTGCTTTTTCATTCATGACCTTTCTGGCTTTAGGGTTTATATTTAGGTCCTTAAGCTATCTTGAATTCATTTTTGTGTGCATGGTGTGAGGTATAGGTCCTGCTTCATTCTTTTGCAGGTGGTGATCCAAATTTCCTAGCACAATTTGTTGAAGACCCGTCTCTTCCCCATGTAATCTGCTTTATCAGAGGAGGGCTTGGCAGGTATTTGGGGTACAATCTGGGTGCGAAAGGTCTCCTACTCTTTTTATTCTTGAACAGGGTTTTACTTGTCCTACCTTTCTTTCCTTCCCACATAAAGTTGGCAACTAGTCTTTCCATTTCTTTGAAGAATTGTGTTGGGATTTGGATTAAACTTTCATGGAATTTATAAAATGGTTCTGGTAATATTGACCTTTACAGTATAGTTAGTCTTTCTATCCAGGAGCATTGGGCATTCCTATATGTGTGTATGTCTCTTTTGGTTCCTTGCAGAAGCATTTTATAGTTTTCTTTGTATGCGTCTTTTGTTTCTCTGGAGACTTATCCCTAGACATTTTAACGTTGTGGTAGTTCTTGTAAATGGTATTGTTATTTTAATTCCCTTTTCACTGTCAGCTTCTTTAATATTCACGTGTCCAACTGATTTCTGTAGGTTGATCTTAGAGCCTGCTGTGTTGCCAAATTTTTAAAATTAGCTCCGCAAGTTTTTAATGGAATCGTTGGGGTTTTTAATATAGAGGTTTATATCATTTGCAAATAAAGAGAATTTTGTTTCGTTTGTGCCGATGTGAATGCCTTTAATATCTTTTCTGATGCTTTAGAGCTCCGGCCAAGGCTTCCAGAACTATATAAGATAAGCATGGTGATCATTTCAAGGCACAGCTAGAGGTTAGACCCCATGTGTGCAGTTCCCGGTCCCTAGCACCAGAGGGTGAGCCATGTGATTCAGCACACACGTTTCTAAGAGTATACCTGAGACCATCCCAGCCTCACTTACTCTGGACCCAGCCTCCTCCAGAGACTTGTTTCCTCTGCAAATCAGTTGGCACTGATCACTCAGGCCACCTCTTGCAGTGCATAGCTGTGGCAGTTAGGGCTTCATTTCCCTCAAACCCACCCTCCTGCGTGACACTACAAGAGGTGTTGCAGCAATTAGCATGGCACCTCCTAGACACAGCAGTGGGTGTCCCTCAGCGCTTTCCTCCTGGCCAGGGCCCATGCTCATGGATGCCTCAGTCTCCCCTCCCCACCCCTGAGCATCAGTTGGCCGTATCCTGAAGAGGAATCTCCGCCATCCCAGTGTCTGGAAGCTAATAAGAAGTCTGGGCATGTTGTGCTTTCTCCGGAGAATGAGGGGGCCCAAGACTCTGAGACGCGACCAGGAATTGCCATGGCCCACCAGAGCAAGGCCGCACCCTCAGCCTGGGGACTCTGGTCAGGGACGTGCATACCGTAGGGGCATCTCAGAGGGCGATGTGCATCTGGGAGGTCTTCTAGGCCATTGCCATCAACCAGCAAGATTCTTCCTCTCTAAGCCCAGGTCTGAGGATGGAGTCTTTCTGCCTTCATTCCGCCTTCTTGGTGAGCAGAGGTCTGATCATGTGACAGTCTGCTCAAACCCACTGCTTGAAAATGAAGCTCCAACCCCCAGCCTTGTTACCTCTGTCCTGGGTTCATCCCACACGTCCCCTTTCCAGATGTTAGCCTCGCTGTTCTAGCTAAGGATCCTGGTTGTCCACCCTTGTCTGCCATCTTTAGAGGTGAGTTTTTGTCCTCCAAATGCATGCAAGAGTTGGAGAGCAAAAAAACAAATACAAGGACAATGGTAGAAACGTGCATGCACTGAGATGTAGTGAAGACTTCTGAGTAGACGGTGGGTGCCCAAAGAACAAGGCTGTCCTAGGAGAGCAAGACTAGCATGCACCTTAGGAAGAAGGATGGAAAGGCTTGGGCCCCCTGGATAGCTCATCAGGAGCAGTCCACACTACACAAGGGCTTAACGTGTTGCACAGAGGAGGGCGGGTGAAAAGGAGAGAAGTCTCCCCTGGGGTGGAAGGGCACAAGGGCACAAGGGCCATCCCTGTGGGTGTGCCACCAGGCTAATGGCCGTGAAGGCAGCCCAGGACTGGTGCTGTTCTGCTCCCTTGAGAGTCAGATCACCGCAGCATCTCAGAGTGGGTCTCCTCGCTTCAGTGTGGATGAATGAATGCTGAGTGGCACGGCGAGTGCTCAAGTCGCTGTTGCCCTTTTCCCACCCCCATCCTCTCTCCCGGGCCTGAGCCCTCACTACCGGCCGGCTGATGACACCTATGAGTGGCGTCTTTGTCTCTTCCTATTTGTTGCTAATAGAAGATATTTACTCATTTCTGGTGAGAATTCCTAATCGTCCCAAAAGAGCAAACTCTAGCCAATTCTCCAGCTCTGCCTTTTTGCTTTGTTTTAAAATTTCTGCTGAACACGAGTGAGACTTTCACTGTAAATAACTTATTTGAGCTGATTGCTCTCTCTGCAGACTATGCAATTCTTTTCATCCAAACTCTCCCGGATCTCCCTTTGGTCAACCTAGTGCTCGTGTCCTCCTGCCCCTCTGTCTGCCGTTTCTCTGCGGTGCGCCTTTCCCAGCCTCTCTCAGCCCTATCCCCTCTGCTGGGCACCAGTCACCTGCCCGTAGGAGGGCTAGCCTCATGGCACCGCTGCAGCTTGCTGGGCCCAGCGTGGGGTTTGGCATGGAATGCTCGGCACCACCCAGACTTTTATCTGGAGTCCGACATAGGGCTGTGTGCCATCTTGTTCTCTTATTTGAGTGCTATGCTTGACTTTGTTATTTAGGAACTGAAAGTTTAGGATGCAGCCTGGCTTGGAACAGCCTGGGGGTAACTGACTAGGGGGGGAGGTCCCCTTGGCGTGGAGAGAAGTCATTTGTTGTCGGGAGCACGACAAGTCCTAAGCCGGTGCAGTTCTCCTCACTGCTCTGTGTCAAGAAACCACTCCCCGAGCCGACTCCTCTCATTGCCCCATCAGGTCTCATTCCTGCTGAAGCCGAGATGGCATCTGCTGCCGGGAGGGCCACTCTTGGTTGGTTGAGGGTGATGAGAAACAAGGCTACTATTAGCACCTGGGAAAGAGATTCCTTAATTTAATTTCACGGGCCTGGGGGAGAAAGTGACCAATATTCCAGATTCTGACCCCTGCCAGCCCCTCACCGAGGGCCCTTGATAGCTACACATTGATATCAAGGACATGGCTCAGCCCATTACAGAAGCAGCTAAGTCTGGTGTGGTTTCAACATGAGGGTTGTTTGTTAACCTAAAAGTTTGTCCTGACTCACATAGCTGTGGGGGGCTGATAAACCAAATAGCAGGAGGGTGAATTGGGAAACAGGAAGACGACCCAGGCTGGTAGACGCAGAGGCAGATGAATCCAAGGTCAGATGGCAGGCTGCTGATGGCTCCCAGGGTCAGCTGGTGACATGGCAGGCCATTGGCTCAAGTTCAAAGACCTAGAGGTTCATGGGACAGATGCATGATTAATACCCAGCATGAATCAAGTTCCACTCCCTACAGCGTCCACGTATGCAAGGCCTAGCTGTTCCCCCAAGGAGACTTTCTTTAATGGCATGAGAGCTGGGGCTTGAGCAAAGGGTTGCATTCCACCTGGTTTTCTTACAGCCAACGACTGCAAGTGGGACAGACTTGCCACGAGACTCGGATGTGGACGCGACCCGTGGAAGCGACCCTGGGGAGCCAGTGGTGGGTGGTGTCTTCTGCCGTGGCGCAGGCGCACCGTGATCTGATCCCCAAGGTTTGCACTGGCTGCTTTTCAGAAGTAGCTGACCAGGACCTTCTTCCTAGTCCTCCACTTGGATCTGGAAGCACCACGGAACCCTCTTCAGCATCATGGAGATGCACCAGGCGGCACTGCCAGGTGGGTGGTGGCTGCATTTGAGGTGCGTGAACTGAGTGAGGATCAAACCTGGATCTCCTGTCTGGAAAGTGAGAGTTCTCCCCCTCCACCGCCCGTGCCGCTGAACAGGCCCAATTAGATAACCCAATATTACAATAAACGAGGAAGAGTGGAGATGTCTGCAAGGACATGCTCATCTTAGACCTGCCTACGTGCTTGTGGAATGCCGATTTTACACCCCCCACCCTTGGAAAGTTCTACAGTGGAAACAGCACCCTGGGTCACCTCTCTGCCTCTGCCAATTGGAACCTTTCTAAGATGGACTAACAATAAGTGATGGTTGGGTACCGTATAAACTTGTGTATAAGCCGAGTTTTTCAGCACATTTTGTATTCAATTTTTGCGGTAAAATTAGGTGCCTTGGCTGATATTTGGGTAGGCTTATACTCGAGTATATATGGTACTTAGTCTTCTAACACTGGCAAGAGGATTGGGCTGTGGAAGAAAGAGGCCTAGGAGTGGACCAGGCAGGGGCACGGACCTGGAAAACTGGGTGTCGATCTTGTCTCCATTGGTCCTCACTTACCTGGGGTTTCCTTCTTACCTGTAAGTCAAGGTGGTTGGACCCCCAGCTCTCTGCCGAGCCCCACTTCTGCAGTTTCAGAGTGCCAGCTACCCGTGGCACCTCCTGCAGTCCTGACTGAAGGCTGGAGGGCCATCTGGTGGCGTAACCAAACAGGTGTCTGCATTTAGTGCGTGCAGCCCTGAAGTCCCGAGGTAGCAGCGCCTGTGAGGAGCAGCGAGGGCAGGGAAGATGGGGTTGGGAGATGTGGCCCAAGAGGAGGCGGGCATGTCTCTCCTTCCAGGTCCCCTGCTAGAGGAGGGGACGCCGCTCTGGAAACCTCACACCAACCCACTTTCACACACCGCTTTCCAAGCTGCTTTCAATCACTCACCTGTTTCCCTGCCCCCCACCCCCCCAGTCAATCCAACTTGTCATCACCCGGCTTTGTGTTCAGCCCCCTCAACAACCAGTCTTCATACCAACCAAATGGGATTAGCTCCCATCAAGGTTAAGCTGCAATCGAGACGTGT
>NW_022103968.1:3355263-3356917 GCF_000313985.2 Echinops telfairi | reverse complement strand
CCACTGGCAGGACGCTGGGCGGAGGGAGAGCCCCTCTGGATGCTTGATGGAGCTGCACGTGAGTGCAGTTCACTGGCCCTCTTTAATTTTGCCGTGGCTTCGGGAAGTCTGTGTTTCTGAGGGGTTTAGGTTACCTCCCAGATGGTAAAAATCAGGATCAATCTTCGTTTCGAGGTGAAAAAAAATCACTCTTCCCTCCTTGCTTGCCCTCATTTCCACTCCCTCACTAAAAATGACTGCCAGTGGTTTGTGGACTCCGGTTGTTAATCCCTCCTGGTCCCCAAAGGAACTTGCTGGTGATGTGTAATAAACCTGACCGCCTCCAATTTCCCAGGCTCTCCTGTCCTCACTGAGTGGCCCGAGTCGCTCCGAATCGCTCAGGTTTCTGGGCTCTGTTTCTCTTCTCTGAGGAAAGCCGTGTGATTGTTTCAGATGGCTCTGATCCAACCCCAGCATGCTGTCCCCCCCTGCTCAGGACTCCCACCCGCTCCACTGAGCGGGATAGAACTGCTCTGCAGGGTTCCAGAGACTGGAATCTTGATGGAGGCTGGCGGCCTCATTTTTGCTCCAAGGACTGTCAGCTGGGCTTGAACCACCAAACCTGAGGTGCGTAGCCCAACACCTGACCCAGTGTACCAACAGTGTTCCTGGAAGGCCAGGAGGACCACATACGTTAACCTCTTGTGTCCACGCCCCAGGTATTGAAGGGTCTGTATGCGTGGAGGAATGATCCAGCCCTGGGACTCCAGCCACAGGACAAAACAGACACATAGGTTTCTGTTCTGCTGGCTCAGGGGTGGGCACCACGTCCTGTACATGACACGGCAAGGACCACCACCACGCAAGTGTGTCATACCATGGTGGCTTGTGTGTCCCTGTGAGGCTGTGCACACCGCCATCAGGACTCAGAACGCCCGCCGATTGCTTGTGAAGGTAGGTTTTGGCGGAGCTGTGGGTCAAAGGCCAACTGGGGGGAAGGCCGGCGAAACCATTCTGGAAGTCAAATCCTGGGCACCCTGTGGACCCCAGCACAGGAGCCAGAAGATGCGCATCCTTGGTTGAAGACACAGGAGACCCCGGCGGTCAGAACAGTGGACTGATGCTGGAGGAGTAGGGCAGCGACCTGGTATTTCAAGTGCTAGACACGTAAAGTCACCCCTAGCCAGTGCCAACGTGGAGGCAGCCAAGGCCATGGTGCGTGAGGGGCCGTGGGCAGAGAGTGGAGAGCTCAGGCTGCTGGCTTCCAGGTGGCTCGCGCTCATCCCCCTGAGGTGGGCAGTGCCATCCTGTGTCGGTGACCACCGGTCCAGACCTGGGCACCACCAGCCCACAGGGCTCCTTGATCTCCACTTCTGGCTTCATTTCACTTGACCTTCACATGTGCCTCTCTCTCTCTCTTCTCAGCTCTTCCTCCTACCTCTTACTGCCCCTCACTGTCCCTCACTGCCCCTCACTGTCCCCCACTGTCCCTCACCACATCTCACTCTCTTCTCACTGTCCCTCACTGCCCCTCACTGTCCCCCACTGCCCCTCACTCCCTTCTCCCTGCCTCTCACTGTCCCTCACTTCCCCTCCCTGCCCTCATTTCCCTTCGCCCACCCTGTTCACCTCATCATTGAGCCCCTCGGGTGGCTGCCATCTCTGGTCTCTGGAG
>NW_022103968.1:3346815-3354876 GCF_000313985.2 Echinops telfairi | reverse complement strand
CTAATGTATGACCAAGTTGAGCAGTTCAGATGGCGCTGGGCTCTGAGTGCAACTTCAAGCGTATTTTTGAGGGACTCTGACCCATGGGGTCTTTGTGGGCCCCTCACAGTGAGAAGCAACTCCCCGCCTCACTCCAACCCCAGCCCTGCTCCCACAATCCTTCACTGCCCCCCCATGTCTTTATGCCCCATGAATCCCGGGCAGTGTGCCAGCCCATTACAGCGCCTTCCGCAGCCCCCGCTCTCTGCTCAGCACCCCCGCCTCCTCTGACCTCTCAGGAGGTTCTTGGCACCCCTCCAGGACCCCCTACCTCTGGCAGTTAGAGTGTAAGAGCACAACAGCTGTGACCGAGCTCAGCTGGGCCCTGACACTCGAGCAGTGGGAACCTCATGCCCCTTCTCAATGACACGGGGAAGCCCCCACGTGCAGACGGTGGGCGCTGGGGACCCCAGAAGGGGCAGAGTCTTTCTTCTGGCCCCCGACAAGCCTGCCTCGGGCCCACTCCTGGGCCAGGGGACCAGTGGGTTTCCCCGAGGGCCAGTTGTCTAGCCGGTTAAATGGAACATTACATGTTTTCTGACGGGGGTCTAACTTTGGTCACTTTCATCACTGTGAGGGACTAGTCTGGGTGGAGGCTGGGGCTCTTCCGACCGGTGTGGCCACTCTGGGTCTCGGGCTGCAGAGACGAGGCAGGACGAGATTGGCCACACTCTTCCAGCTTCCTTTTAAAATACAAAGGGCCGTCCCCATGGTACTGAAGGGTGACAGGGGTGGTCAGGGCATGCTGTAAGGGAAACAGAGAACACTGTTCTCGGAAAATTGGGCTGGAACGGACCCAGGACACAGACTCACAGGCTAGGCACCGGCCATCGCAATTGCCCTGAAATCAAATCAGGGCCCCTTAGGCTTCTGTGCCTCCCTCAGCTTCTGCTGAGCCAATGGATACTGAGGGGGGCTTCTTTCTGAGTCCCTGTATTCTTCTCTGTCTGCTTGTCCTTTCCCTGTTCAAGAAAGAGGAGTGGGGGGCAGGGCCGAGCCATGTGATCTTGCAGCCACCAAGGCTGGACACAAGGGCCCTTTGTTCCTGCTCCTGCGGCCCAGGGCTTGTGTGAGAGGCGGCAGGGCTGCTGTCAACCACGCCATTATTCTTCCTCATTGACACTGCAGCCCACCTGCATCTGGACCCGTGAGGAGGGACGCTTCACGGTGGAGGCAAAGGCCGTGCCAGGAAACAGAGACCATGGGTCCCATTAGCCAGCAGATGGCAGGGCACCCAGAACCTGCAGGCCCCTGCCCTGAACGTCCACCAGCCCGGCCCCCACACACTGTCTCCTGGGCTCCCAGGACCCGGCCTGAGCGTGACTGTCAAAAGCCACCTCCATCCATCCACTTCCTCTGCAATGCAGGAAACAGGGACTCAGCTGTTGCCAAGGAGAAAACGGAAGCCGACTGTCGTCTGCGACCAGCATCCAGCTGTGTCCCCTCCTCAGACGGAGGTCAGGGCATTTCCATGCTGACTGTGCCCTCTGCGACAAGGTAGATGGGGCGATCTTGCGAAGAAAGAGGCAGGCTTTTCTGGGCTCAGGGCGGCGGGCAAGGAGCTGCTGGCCCGAGGGATTTCATGAGGAATGTTGCAGCAGAAAGTTCCCCTCTGGTGGTGAGGACTCGATTGCAAGATGACCCTTGTTACTTTAAACACTGATTGGGGTGCATTTTAATGTGCCTCTCTTATTGCAGTTTCCTAGCCGGGTGTTGTGTCCGGCGCCCCACTCTCCCTCCCTCTGAGGACAAACTGCCCAATGTGGTGTGGAGGAGTTACAAGGGCTCAGGACACCTTCCGCAGACCCCCGAGCTGCCGAACACCTCGGACATGAACGCGGGGCTCTCCCGTTCCGGGTGCGTGGCCCCCGGTGCACGCAGGCTGGAGGTAAACATTAAAGCGGGGTTCTCAAAGACGTCTCCAGGCTTCTGCTGCGCACAGGCGCTCATTTGTCGCTGTTGTTCCTCGCATGGAGTCCGCAGATCCCCACTCAGGCAAGCCCCGGGGCACAAAGCGGCCCTGCTCTGTGGGGCTGCTAAAGCTGATCTCTGGGGAGCGGATGGCCATGTCTCGCTTCCGTGGTCCCCTGGAGTGGGCCAGAGCCACCATCCCTGTGGCTGGTGGTTGAGAGAGGAACTGTTGGTGGCCCCCAGCAGCCCCACGGCGGCTTACCTGCCAAGAAGCAGGCACCATCACCACAGGTAGCACAGAGCTCCTCGGGACCGTGGACTCTCCCGCCCCTCAAAGGGCCGCTCTTCCCAGTCCTGGCCACCTGAGGGGTCGACACAAGAGGCCTCTCTCTCCTGGCTTAGGTCAGTGCCCTCACAGGTGCCCCGACCATCTATGGGTTGGTAGGACCACCTAGGCCAAGGGAGTCCACAAACCCAGAAGGACACAGCAGGCCCAGCCCTACAGCGATTCCACTTGGTCTCCTCCGTGCCTCTCCACCTCCCCTCTGTCCCCAGTGGGCAGGCTTGGGTCTTGAACTTGCTGTGGAATCTTCAAACACATCGTAAGAGTTCATCGTCACTCGCTCTCTATTTTAACAGCCGCCTGCCACCTTGCTGGTCCATGGCAGCTGCAGACCCCCCTCAGTCTGCCAATATCACAACCCCATTGCAGCTGGGGACTGGCCGGCATAAAATGCAGCCCGGTTTGAAGGTGGTTGTGAAACAGCGCCTTCCTGTGAATTGCTCTGATCTATATCACGCACCTAGAATCATGGGCTGGTGCACAGCTGAGTGCTAGGGCAGGCCCATCCTTCTCTATCAGGTCTCTGTGCGCCCCAATGCCCGCCTGGCCCCATTAGGCGGTCACCAAGCCACGGGCACCCTTGTGGGCCCACTTTGCCCATCTGCTCCTCACGCACCCCTCTCCCCAGACAGCAGCTGCTGACAACACTTTGGAGTCAGACGAGCTCCTGCACCCATGGGCATCGCCGCTGCCCCACACAGGGCTGGTCCCTCCCAGCTGCTCCTGGTCCCTCTCCTTTTATTGAGTCCAGGCAGGGGCACTGGTTTCCTGGGTCGGTCCCTGCACTTCTTCAAGCGGGTGCCGACTTGACGCTTCCATCCTGTGCTTCCACACGAAGCTCATCTTCACACTGGTTGGAACATGACCTGCACCTTAATGGGTGAATTTCCCCACCCTGGCCGGGCGCAGGCTCTTGCCTCTAATAAACATAATCACGGGGAGATTTTTGCATGTGCGTGTGCATGCTAATAGCGGCGGGGCAGCCTGCTTGGTGTGGGTTCTGGACTATTGGGAGTGGGGCCCGTGAGTCATTTGATTATAGATAATGAGTGCACTTCCCGGCAACTTGTACTGGAGCGTGCTTCCCGGGACACGGGCAGGAAGGACTTCAACCAGCTACTGCCACAAGGTGAGCTCATTTTCACTCCTGCAAGAACCCAGGGGGGGCCGGCTTTGCAGACAACCCCCCCCCCCCAAGCCTAAAACGGACTCGCTGGCATCTACAGCCTGAAGCACGACCCCCCTGTTTTTCTACCTGGAGACCAGTCTGAATGAATTGGTTCGCAGGTTAAAGGATTCCTTTATTTTTTCCCACCCCGTGTGTGTTTCAAATCTGGCGATTTGCCTTTGGTAGCTCCATCTGCTGTTCATGAAGGGAAATGGCTCGCTGAGGGCTATGAAAGGCCATTGGAGGTTTTTCTCCTGCCTGTCCACCAGGTCGTCTTGGAATTGGTCCACAGGTTCGTACTCAGATTGGCCGGGCGTTTTGTTGTCGTTCCTGTGGCTGCTGCTGCTGCTGCTGTGTGCTTGCTTTCTGGTGGCCGAGCTCTTAGGAAATGTGATAGAGGGATTGCTTTGAAGAAAGAGGGACTTGGAGGCGCCTCCGCTTACCAGCTTGGCATCCTTCAGCAAGCACGGGTACCCTTCTCCTTTGCAGGCTGGGCGTCATGTTTCAGACACTTTGCTCCCTCTAGGACCCTGGCGTTGGAGCGGAATCCCGGGCTGGTGAAGACGTCCTTCCCCAGAGCCAGCTTGGAGGCCAAGCTTGACCCAGCTCCATGGTGCCGGGGCTAAGGCCCTGGGTTCAGATTGGATCCCTTCCTGGAAACTCAGGCATGGAACTCCCTGCAGACAAGCCCCACAAAGCCTCCCGGATGGATCCCTGCCTTTGGCACCCATCACCCCCGCTGTGGTCACTCCACAGCTCACCATGCCCCGTCAGAAAATGTGGCACTCTCTTTGGCCAAGGGCTGAGCCGGGCTTATTCTGCCTGTATTGCCTGGTCTCTCAGACTGAGCCCTATGGACAGCCTCCCTCCGCCTGGCCCTGGTGTTCCCAGGTGACCCTGTTCTTGTCACGCAGCACAGAGGCACTCCGCCAGGCAGAAGACATGTAGTTTTAGCCTGAGGTGGACGTGAACAAAGCCACAGCACACAGCAACTTTCCAGAGCCAGCTGGCCTCCTGAGAGGGAAGACCGTGGTCTGTCCTGTGATGGAGACATACATGTCTGCTCTCCCATTGCAGGAAGAGCCTTGACTTCCAT
Source organism: Echinops telfairi (assembly GCF_000313985.2). NCBI lineage: Eukaryota > Metazoa > Chordata > Mammalia > Afrosoricida > Tenrecidae > Echinops > Echinops telfairi. The sequence continues at coordinate 3,350,319 of NW_022103968.1, read as the reverse complement.
TTACCCTTGTGCTTGCCAATGTATGCCATGCACACAGAGACCTGGCTTCCTCTGTTGGGCTGTGTGTGTGTCTGATTGGGGTGTTGGGGTGTCTGTAGACCAGGCCCACCTTGCTCCACCCGCACCTTTCTTTTGGACACGATAGAAGAGGGTCCAGGACTAGGGATGGTCCTGGCTGGCAGCCAACTCTCAGAGCCACTATCCATGGAAGCCACGCAAACCAGGCCTGTTGGCTCATGGCCCCGTCAGGGTCAGAGTAGCAGAGTGCCCACAGGCCACCAGTGGCAGGTTTTCTGAAGTAGAACACCAAGTCTCCGCATCAATCGGTGGGTAGAAACTCCCTCCCTCCCCATGTCAGTAAGGCTCCTCATATAGCTCTACCCAAAGGGCGTGGTGCAAGCCCACTTCTGTGCCCTCTGGATTGTGGAGAAACTAATCACAGATTCAATCTAACTCTTCTCACCCTGAGGTGGCATCCTGCAGATCTGTCAAGCATCCCATTTGTGATTCTGTGTGCACAGCAGACCCTCGAGGAAGGGGAGTCCCCATGGTTCTTTTCTGGCGTGGGTGCTAGGGGCTTTACCATTGAGCTCCTGGGGGCTGCCTTGGGTTACAGCCAGAGTGACGTGGAACAGTCTGGAGAGGGCAGGGCCGCATCTCCGGCCTTGCCTCTGCTGTGTTCTCTGGACCACGGGAGAGTCCTGGTTCATTTGCGGTAGTTTGTCTCTTATGTGCATCCTGGGCTCCTCAGTCCTCCACCCCCGCACGTCCCCCTCCCGGCACAGTGTTACCTGACCACTAACACACCCTTCATTCATCCAGCACCCACGGGATGCTGAGCATGGCTGGCCCATTAGGCAGCTTGTTACGTGTCTCAGGGAAGCCCCCAAGATCTTTCTCGGCTCTCCTGTTCCAGGGAAGGGACTTGGGTGGCACTTAGAACCAGGTCATCTGATTTCCCAGTGTGCACTGTAACTGCTCCATCTGTGCTCACTGACTCACCTCTGCGTCTCCACCGGTGTCCCTGCTTTTATCCCACACCTGAACAGATCACAGTCCTCCCGCCGAAGGCCCGGGGCAAGAAGAGGGCATGTCCTGGAACTGCCCCGCCTTGGAGGCTCAGCCGGGCTGTGTGGAGCAGCCCTGCCTGACCGAGCTGCTCCGCCTGGGGTCAAGAGCAGGGACTTGGCATCATAGGTCTGTCATGGAGAGAGGCGGGTGCCCCAGAGACCTGCAGTAGTAACCCTGGTGTCCACCCACTCGACAGCAAGGTGCCCGGAAATAGCTGTCCAGCCACCAGGGTTGATCAGCGGGTGGCCCTGGTGCCCTTTCCACCAGGTAAACGTCTGGGGGAAGTTTCACTGAGGAGAGGATGCAGATGCCCCAAAGGGAATGGTGACGTGACTGCAAGTCCTAGACCAGAGCGTTTCAACCTCCTGATGCCATGACCCTTACTGCAGTTCTCATGTGGTGGTGACCCCCCAACCATAACATTATTTCCGTTGCTCCTTCATCACTACAATGTTGCTACTGTTATGAATCAGGCAACCCCTGTGAAAGGGCTGTTCGACCCCCAAAGGGGTCTCCACTCACAGGTTGAGAACTTCTGCTCTCAAGGAAGACCAACATTTGGCCAAAAGGAGATGGGTAACTTTAGGGGAGTTGAAAATGAGGGAGGAAGGGAGAGAGGGAGGTGAGGAGGATAAAATAAGGAGGAACCCACTCACTGGGAGTGACTGACAATGTTCTATCCTCAGTTCCCAATGTGCCATTCCTTAGGAATCCTTCTAGTACCTGGCGTCTGTTATCTTGCCGCAGGTCCATAGCAATACCCAAAATGAACCCAAACAAAAACCAAGCCCACGGTCACCGAGTCGATGCCAGCTCACAGGCACCCTCTAGGACAGGGAAGACTTGCCCCCGTGGGCTTCTGAGACCGGAACTCTTTACAGGAGTAGAGACCTCTTCCTCTTCCTCTCAAGGATTGTCACCATGCAGCTAGCAGCCCAAAGGGTGACCGCAGCACCCCAGGGCCCCTGGCCCCACGTGGGATCTTGTGCACTCCCAGCTGGTTTTGATGGATGCTAGCTCTACGTAGGATACAATGAAAGAGTACCGTTTAATAACATCGCACCCCCAAGGACCTCCAAACAAATTTAAGTTCAGTGGGATTTTACAAAAGGCACAGAGTCTTAAAAAGAACTTTCAGGGATTTAATCTGTGATTCAAGAGCAAACAAAGGGGTTTTAAATAATTTCGTGGAAACATGGGATGGAAGAGAGATGTTATTTTCGCACAGACTCTGTGAAGCCCCCTCAGTGCATCTCCCTCCCTCCCTCCCGACCCACGTCCCGCTCCACCCACCAGGCTACAAACATTTGGGTCAAACAGGCACAAACGTTTCTGAAGAATCCGCTTCAGAATGGCGCCATCTCTTACCGATGGGAGAACAGACCCCCAGCACGGCCAAGCCAGGAGCAGAGTGACACAGCAGGTGCCTGGTCCCAGGGAGGTTGGTCTTGTTAGGACCTTAGGTAAATGGAAACCCGGTATTCAGCACCATCTCGGGATGCCAGCCCCAGGCAGGATGACTCAGTTTCCCTCCACTGGCTGAGAAGCTGATCCTGCTTCGTCACAGAGTGGCCTTTTAAGAACTCCCTTCTGCTCCCGTGAGGAGTGACAGTCTTGGAAACCCACAGGGGCAGTTCCCCTGTCCTATAGCGTCACTGGGCTTCGGCTTCCACTCAGTGGCAGGGAGTTAGGTGGGCTTAGGGGTCGGTGCTGGGCTGAGAATCGGGGCAACCCCCGTGTGTTCCTGCTCTATGTCGGGAAAGCAATGACAAAATCATACGAGTGAGGCTCCGGGCCAGACCCGAGGTGCCAGGAGCTTCCCATCCTCAGAGGAAACTTCGCTCTGACACCCTTGTGCTCATTTAGCACCCATTTCACCGATGCTAGGAGTTGGGGTGCCCCTGTGAGCTAGAACCGCCCCCAAAGTCCTCAGGGAACTTCCTACCAGGATTCTCTGTCGAACGTTATGAGATGGGGTGAGCTAAGGCTCAGTGCACCGTCTCCCCTCTCGACCTTCGCAAACTAAGACGTGTTCCCTCAGGTCTACCGGTAGGTGAAGTACAAAATTCACATGTCACTCCGGAGCGGTCAAAGCTCTCTCTAACCAGCCACAGCCCCTCCTCCGGGCAAAATCCCAATAATATGGAGAACGCAGCAAGCTGATCTGAGTGGGGAGCCGGGAATCTATAAACGTGGAGTGCTCAGGGCAAAGCACAATCCATCAGGCAATGCATGCCTTTTGGGGAGAGTGGGCTGCCTTTTGGGGAGAGTGCCGGGTGGGCTGCCCTGTGTGTTGACTTCTGGAACAAATGAGAACAGTGGGGTGGCTGGTGGTCCTAGAAGGCCGTGCCTTGGTGCTTTCTCCAGGGACTGGTCCCTCCTGCTTACCGGCCCCAAGCACGTGAAATGAATTCTCCCCACCCTGGCTTTGAG
>NW_022103968.1:3333487-3346153 GCF_000313985.2 Echinops telfairi | reverse complement strand
GCCCCTGCGTCAGTCCCTCTCTCCCAGTCCACTTGACCGAGCACGACGGCCTTCTCCAGGGACTGGTCTCTCCGGACGCCACCTCCAAAGCTAGTGAGATGAAGTCTCTCCATGCCGGCCTCTAAGGAGCATTCTGCCTGCGCTCTGTTTGTGTCCCTGGCATTTCGTGGTGCTGCTAGTATTGGCCGGGGCATATTTTTTAATCTCCTGATGTAATCTTAGAGACACTCAACGCTGCCACTGGGGTTGTCGAGCAGTACCCAGGCTGCAGCAGGCTGGCGCTGACATGCAGTGAAGACTTACACCGCGGATGCATTGTTCAAATGACCATTTTGTTTTGTTTTTGATTTGGGGTGGGGGTCTTCTTTGGCTTCAAGGCTTTCTGCCAGCAAGCCTCTCTCGAGGACACATTTCCCGGCTTGCTTCCCCAAGGTCCCCAGAATCACAAGGAACGTCCTCCCTTGCAGCAGACGGCTCGCCCCGCCCCCCGTCCCCTCTAGTGGGATGGTCTTTCTCTGTAATATTTTTGAGGACTGCTTTATGATCCTGCTGACCTGCTGTTAGTGAAAGCTTAGCTTTCAGCAAAGGTAATTAAATTATAGAATCGTGGTTACAGCCACCAAACTACCCATAAAATAGGAAATGAGAGGGGCAACACACGCACACGCACACACACCCTGAAATAAAACCCTCGCCTGCTCCTCTGCTTGTAATATTGCTCCCCGATGTTAATTACATTTAAATGGGTGACTACTATTTTGGTATCATTCATAGGCCTCTAAAAGTACTTCCCAGTTTATCGTACCTGTCAGCCTCAGTGCATCACAAGCTAATACTTTATTAAGAAAAAAATCTTCAGGGAGCTTCTGATCCCATTTAAGTACATTGGGCAGAATGTAAGACTAATTAAAAAGCATATTTTTACATTATTAATTTCTGAGTTTCACACTTAATGAATGTGAAATGACAGGGCTACTATTTTTACATTCAGACACTCTGGGCATTCCAATCCGGGGAATTCAGTTCTGGGGATTTTTGCAAAGATGTTGCTTGGGAGACGTGTTTTCAAGGAAAACCAAGCTTTGATCCCTCGTGTTTTTTTTGTGTTTTTTTAAATTCTCTCTCTCCCTTCCCCAGGAAATGATACTAAAACACAGAGCAGCCACTTAAAAAGAGTAGTTAAATCGGTGTTACTTTTTTCCCATCACACTGCTATAAAAGTATTTTAGATGAGGTATAAAATATGGTTTTTAAATGATCTTATGATTTGCAAACACTAAAAAATAATTGTGGTGCCGTTGCGAGAGAGAAAACATCTAATCTTTATTGTGTAAGACAATGTGATAAAATATTTTACAGCCCAAATCTCATTTTGCATCTGGAAAATTGTGTAAGCAGATTGGGGGGAGAAAGAAGAAAATTCTCATTAAGAAGAAAAGAAAGGTGATTTTAAATATATATATACACACACACGGAACAAAGAAACGTACAATGACGGGTGGCATGCCCCCGCCCCCACTTTTTTGGTGCATGTATTAAATCCGGCGGTGGAACAAGTGTCTTAGCATCGATATAAACAAAGGCAGAGGAGGGAGGCAGTGTCCTCAGAGAAGACAAATGGTGCCAGCCTGTGGAGAAGCCAGGCTGAGACGAGCGAGGGGCCGGCGGGCCGGCTGCCGGGCTCTGCTGAGTCGCAGGGAGACATTTATTAAGTAATAGGTGCTACATGACTTCCAACTTCGCCCACTAAACGCTGGCTTGCTTCTTAAGCAAGTCTACACCCAGGTCGTTTTATAAGGCTGAGCAAGGAGGAGTCGGAAAAATCCTTTCTCCCCTCGCCCTGGTCTCTCCCAAACATGCTTACAATTACCTCTCTGTATTTTTATTGTCTTTTTCCTTTTCTCTTTTTTTTATGAACCACAAAACTCACACTGGAGGCGAAGCTTAACTGCCCGGGTTTCTTCTTGTAAATATTAGGAAATTACATTGGTGCAAACCGCAGGGCTTTGCACGGGGGCTGGAGCGCTTCCAACACAAATTGATCAGGATAAAGTCGCTGTGTGTGGAACATGACCGTGGTTTATTTTCTTAAAGTATTAATTTGTCAACAGCTTTCCTGAGCCGGCGAGACTCTTCGGAGGGGCCGAAAAGACAGCCGCGGATGCTTGGCTGTGGCTGGGGCTTCTCCACCTTGTCCCTCCCGGGCTGGTTTCTGTTCAGTTGGAATAAGAAGGGGCCGCGTCCTGGGTCTTAATTTTCATGTAAATGCCGGACGGCACATGGCAAGCATGCCGGCTGGCGGATGGATGGACGGACGGATGGGGCCCCGAGGAGGTGCTGGGCTAAGGCTGGTTTTCGGAGAGAAGAATGAATGTAATTTAGGCTGATGGCAAATAATTGATGTTACCTTTTGTGTTTTTGAGGGTTTCCAAAAGAAATGCTTTCTGAGTCTGCCCCTCTGACTTCATGCTTTTTGGAAAAGCCCCTCTGTGTGCAGATCCCCCACCCCCAGCCGCTTGCCCCCCGCCCCTTCTCCCCCCAAAACCGCAGGATGAGAGCACGTTTCTAGTCTCGCAGCTTCTCTGTGCTGTAAGGACTGCAGGCTGTATGATGGTTCTTATTGCATGCCTGTCTTCTTAAAATGTGCGTTCCTCTTTCTGTTCTGGAAGGCGATGCGGACGCAGCAAACGCTGTTTCACGGTGGTCAGAATAAGCAGAGGGAAGCCCCCGGTTGCCCTTCACCAAATGTTCTACTGCTTCTCCATGAAGCAAGTCTTAGTGGGGATGCGGGTGCAACCGGGCGTGAGGGCTGCGCCCTGGGGAGGCACAAGGTGCTGTGTGCCGCAGACAGGCAGGTTCTGCTCCGACTTTGGGGAGACCAGGGTGCTAGGAAGGGTTGAGCCCTTCACAGGGGACGTGCGCCTTTGGGTTGTTTCTAAAGAGTTGTTTCTAAAGAGTTTGCCATGCTCCGGCATGCCTAACCGCGTGCTACAGCCAGTGAAACTTAACCACTCCAACCACATCCCCAGGGGCTGTTTCCTGTGGAGCAGGGACCCCCTAGTATTCTCATGTCCTTCCAGTGAGTGTAATAAACTTCTAAAACTCCCACTTGTACCTTCTCACCCAGGATGAAGGCATTCTAGCCATGAATTCATTCAGTGGGGGCACCCTCCTTCCAGGGCACACCCGGCTACTGTGCACAAGGCGGAGGCAACAGCCAATTTGGGGGAGGGTCTGGGGACGCCTCCGGAGACCTCCTAGACAGATCGGGCCAAGTCAAAGAGCTACTCCCCGCATGCCACCGGGTCTATTCCGCATGAAGATGGACTTGTGGATGGTTAATAAGAGGCCAATTCGTCCCTCTGGATTATCTGTTGGAAGAGACCTCTCTGGTCTCCTTGGGTTGCTTATATTAACATACATCTTCAAATATTATTGACACACTCCTTGTTGTATTCGTTTGCATTTACCTCGTTCGCCATTTTATTATTCCAGATTTCTGTTGCTGCCAAGTATTAATCAATCTAGTATGCTGCTCGCCGGGGCAAGCTGTACAGAGCAGTCTGCCCCTAGGGTTAATACAGTCAAGAGCGAGAAAAGTGTTTCAGACATGTACACAACATGTGGTTTGCTATTATCATTAAATGAGGTGAACTGGGACTCTATACATATGGATTTTGAATTGCATAAATTTTGATTGATATCAGTTGACGACCAGAACTCTGAAAGCTCAGGTTTGTGAAAGACGATCCGCAGACCAGCTATTACCACATCTAATCACACCCGGAAAAACACACACACACATACACACACACACCCCATCCAAACTGAGCAAGGCAGCTGGCTTTTCAATAGCTACAACATCACATCAATACTTATTTTGAATAATGGAAAAAAGAGGTAAAAGATGTTGGCCTCTGCTTGACAGGGACATGTTCCCAAAGTGGGACCGGCCCCTGGAGGGAGCCCCCTCTCCACAGTAGCCGCCAACCTCTCCCTTTCTCCCCCCTGCTCTGTCTGCCCAGCCCTCCCCTCTGCCCCCCGCCTCCCACGCTTGTGCTTTCTCTCAAAAAAAAGTAAATATTTTTTTGCGCATTAAGCCACTGCGGACAAGCAGCTCGAGAAAGAATTTTCACAAATGCAGGAAACACTTGAGAGGTAAAACCAACATCCTGAGACAGGAGACAGGCCCGCTTTTGACACCAGGGGGGACCTGTGAGGCCCCAAACCTGCAGTCAGGAAGTGCTTGCCCTGGGGTCAGGGCCCCGGAGGCCTGAGCAAAGGCTGGAGCCAGAACTTTCTATGTATCTCCGCTATCCACAGGCCTCTTCATGGGAAATTGGCTGAAAATGTGCTGACCAGCACAAAACTTTTATTAGAAGCCAAAAGCTGCAGGCTGGACTTCTCTGGACGGACCAGGGTGGGCCCTTTCAGAGCCCAGCAGAGGGACTTCTGGCTCTTCTCTGCATCCTTGGCTCTCGCCAGTCCTGGGATGATCCTGGGCAATGTGCCCTGCAGGATGGAGGCCCTGGGGGTGTCTGCATCCCTAAAATTCGAGGCAGGAGGGGCGCATGGACCCTCTCTCCTGCTGAGCTGGTGGGGGCGGGGTGGGGGGGGCTCTGACTTTCTGGAGGGGAAAAGGAACATAAATCAAGAAATAAAAAAAAAAATAGTTTCTGCACATTTTCAAAACCCACGTCGCGTTCTCAGAGGTCCCTTCCATTTAACCAAATCAGGGTGACTTGTTCTCACAGCGGCTGGGCAGATGGGCCATAAATCAGCAGCTCCGCGCCGCGCCGCGGTGCGCTCTCTGCAGCTGTCACTGTGGTCTCTGGCTTTAGCTGACATGGTTTGAGGTCCACTGCGAACCAATCTGGACTTTCCCCCCTAGTCGTATCCATCAAAATGGCCAGCGGCCATCCACACGCCGCTCCATCGACCCAGGGGCTGGCCCTGTGCACCCTGGTTCCTGGGTCAGGCTGCTGGGGCCTGGCGTGAGGGTGGGGGCAGGGAGGGGGAGAAGTACCCCATTTTAGCCAGCCTCCCCCCCCCCTTTTTTTTTTCTTCCCCGCCTGCAGTTACAGCTGTAATTTTCGGAGCATCCTCAGCCAACGTGATTAAAGTTGCTTTCGGAGCAAAGCCGCTCATGGGCTGGGAGCGTGGGGGTTGAGCTGCCAGCCCGCAGCCAGGGCTGGGCGGCGGGTGGCCAGTGCACCCAGGCCCCTCTGCCTGCACTGCCCCTCCGAGTTTTCAAGTCTTGCTTATTTTGCAAAGCAAACAAGCAAATGTTATGTGCATAACCTTCCCAGACTTGCTAAAGGTCAGCGCGCCCCTGCGCCTCTCCCTGGCTGCCTTTGGGCGGCGCTCGGGTGCAGGGGATGCACCCTCAATGGAGCAAACAAGACATGCTCAGGTAACAAAGACTCAATCTACAAAGGCCGGCTGTACCAGCGGTTCCCTTTGAACGGAGTGCGGAAGTTTCCTGCGTGCTGGAAAACCAGCGACCTGTGAGCCCGGTGCAGAGCCAGCACGCTGGCCAGGGGGCCGGGACCCGGGCACACCGTGGCCTTGAAGAGACGCAGAGATTGTTCCTGAGGAGAGAGAGACAGAGCCTTCCCCCACCCTTCTCCCCATCAGCCTGTGCACTGCGGCCGGCCGGGCTCCTACGGGAGCTGCTCATGAAGGCAACAAAACATTCAGGGAGAGGAAGCGAGAAGAAAAGGTTCCCTGTAAAGTTTCTCTGAAATTCCATGTGCCTCCAAGGTGGCCCCAGCTTTAAAGCCTCTTAACCTCCCCCCACACCTTTCTCTCTTTATCCCCGGCAGTCAATGGTCATTTCATATAGGTATACAAATCTGAACGCAAGAGAGAACTGGGTAAGGGGAAAAAAATTATACCTGGGAATGGGGAGAACATAGATACCCAATTGAAAAAAAAATTGGCTGCTTAAAAATCCCCAGTTAGGTCAGCTTAAATTTATTATATTCTTTTATAGCTGCACACTATGATTTTGACTCAAGGTGGCAGCTGAAAGGCACCAGAAACCTTTGGAATTTCAGGACTATATATTACAATCAGGAAGAAAATAAAGTCCAACCCTTAGAAGGGAGGTGCTGGCCTTAAAATGTTTAGAGGGGAAAAAAGGTTATTTATATATATACATATTTCTTGCAAAAAAGCAAAATGTAAACATAATAGCCTATTGAGCCTGGTTTCCTCTAAGTGAGACACGGTCAGGTTACTTCTTGATTGGTGTTGGGCAGCAAGGGCGGGGTTCTCCTGGTGTTGAGAGAGAAACCCCTCTTTTGGTGAATGCCAGACTACGTTCTCCTGAAGGTGCTTCCTGGGCTCGATCCGCTTTGTGCCTCGTGTGTCTGTGTTCTCAGTGCCACCGCAAGAGGTCATGTCCAGCAGGGCATTGCAACATGAATCTTTCCAGCAGGTCCCTGTTCTGTAGCGCCTGCCAACGGCCGTTCCAAACTTCAATTCCAAGTGAAATAGGAGAGGAAGGATCGTTCCAGAAAAGCCCGTCCGTTTTGAGAGAAGCCCATTAATACAGTTCTCTTTTTCGCCTTGCTCACAAAATCACCTCCGGCCAGAAAATAGATTGAATGTGGGAGTGAGTGCATTCCTAGCTGGCTGCCGGGTCCGGTGGCAAATGCCGTGGGCTGGGTCTGCTGTCCGTGGTGGAGTTTTGTAATTCTCTGCGCCTCCCTGAAGAATCACACAGCCCAGAGCCCCATGGAGGCCACCGGCCAGGGCTGGGGTTGACCTCTGGCTGGCCTCTGCTGTCTTAGGGACGGGCCTGAGAAGTGGCAGCTGTCACTGTCGGGAAGACACTATGCTACGGAATGTTGCCGCCCTAACTGATGACTGCAGGTACCGTCTGCCGTGCTGCCATTGCTGGATGCTGCCAGCACCTGACTAAATGGCCAGGCGGCTTCCCCGGCTTCCTCCGGGAGAAAAGGCTGCACACGACTGAGGGGGACATTTAATCTAGCACCTAACAAAATAAGGGCAAGAGTTTGTGTGCACCCTGATTCCTCTTCGGTGGGAATCTGGAAGAAGTAGCGAGGTGTCACAGCCCAGGGGCAACCCTGCCTTGGAGGACCTGCCTTGGTGGCCTGAGTCTCTGAGGGGGTGCGCATGGAAACATCGGGGTGTTGTGGTGTTTGCACAATGCCATGAACATAGCTGGACTGTGCATGTAAGAAGCATTGAAAGGACATGCATTTTCTTACATATATTTGTCCCCCTCCCCATAAAAGAATAAATAAAATCCGGAGTGTGATCTGGAAGCTCTTGCCCTGAGCTGTGATGTATGCATATCCATGCAAGAATTAATTTCCTATTCCAGGGAAAGGCAGGCGAGGGGGTTGCTATTTTTAGCTCTTGGAGCACATTTGGCACCAAGAGATGGAGAACAGGAGAGAGCCTCTAAGATTGCCCTAACCACAGGGCCACAGAGCCTGCCACCTGCAGTCCCCACAGACTGGGGCTGGCTTGATGGCAATTAAGCAAGCGCCTCTTTGGCTCGCAGGATGCATTTTTCAAATTCTGCAAACTGTTGAAAACACACAAAACACCTTTGCGCGCAAGTGTTGCTTGCCAGCCTGCATCCTAAGAGCTCGGTGCGTGGTGCCGTCAGCTCCTGGGGAGACCAGAGAAGGATGGCGCCTGGTCTGTCCGTTGTGTGACAAAGCCTGCCTGTAGCTGTACCCTCGTTGGAGCCCGGTTGCCCATCAGAACCCAGCCCCATCATGCAGAAGGGCCGGGCAGCCAGAGCGGGTCCGAGGCTTGTTCTTCCTTGCGTTTTTCGCCCTTGCTGGAGACGGGCTTCCTGATGGAGCCTGCAGCCACGCGGCCCCTGCTTTGGGAAAGCTGACCACAAGCTCCACACACAGAGGCCAGCTCGCCAAAGCCCCACGCGCGTCTCCTCTCCACCAACTGCCTCTCAGCAACCTTGCTGCAGCCGGCCTGCCCCTCTCTTTTATTTCATCTGCCTGATGCACAAATGGAATAAAGGGGGAGAAAGGGGCCCCATTTAATGTCTGTCCGTTTAAGACCCCATTTAAACGTCTGCCTGCAGGTCTGTCCATCACCACTTGAGACTTCAGATGGGTAGGGGTTCCCTCGGTTAGGGCTTCGGAGGAGCAGGAAGAAAAGAAGGTGGCAGGGGGCTGTGGGTGGGTGGGGGGAACCCTCAAACAAGACCCTCACGAGATGGAGGCAGCTCCCCCAAGCTTTCCCTCCTCTGGCCAATGACATCACTCACGGTCGCCTGGGCTTCCAAGAGAATTCCCAGAAGTGAGACGGGGGGAGCAAGATTGACAAATCAGTGTTATCCGGGCTGAGAGGTTAAGGGTGACCACAGTGTAACACCGGAGGCCACTGACATGCTCTGGGTGATGGTGCAGGTGACCGCTTACCTGCCCTATCGGTCCCCTTCCAGGTTCACCACTGAGCCCAGAGGGAAGGCGGTGGTCCTTCAAAGTTATGTGCACCCTGACCTCTATTTCTCAAAAAGCAGGCTGAGCAGCAGTGGTCAGTCACTGGCGGGCTTTGTTCTGAGGGGGTTTGAAAGGGCCCAGCACACGTCCATGGAGTGTCTCCTGTCTTTCCTCAACCAGTGTGACCCCGTCGCTGGACCCTCCTGCCTGCAGGCGAGGCTTCTCCAGGAAGTCAGTGCCTGCAACTGTGCCTAGGATTTCTCTGGACCCAGTGTGTGTGTGTGTGTGTGTGTGTGTGTGTGTGTGTCTGTGGTGTGTCTCTCTGTGTGTCTGTGTGTGTGTATCAGTGTGGGGTGAGTGTGTGTGTTTAGTGTGTATCTGTGTACCTGTGTGTATCTCTGTGTGTGCGTGTGTGCCTGTGTATGTGCTGGGGAGGCTCTCTCATCTTAAGCAGAGTGCCTCTGTGAGCAAACAAAAGCGTGTCATGTGCCCAGGTGACATTTTGTAGCAAATAAGGAAATCACAACTCCAGGAAGTGTTGTATTTTATGCCAACAACCTGACAGTTTCCTCTGTAAAGAAAACATGACACTTTTCCAAATATCAGAGAAGGCGCCGTCCGTCCGTCCCCTGCTCCAGGGACTCCGTCCTGTCACTGAGGGGAAGGTCGTGCACAGGCTCCGCTGCGCCTGTGTTGTGCGGCGTGGCAGTGGCGGGCGGGCTAAGTGCTGTAGGGGAAGACAAAGTGTCCCCTTCATCTCCGAGAGAAGTGACAGCAGGAAAGGGCCATGCTGACAGCAGTCACCGCCGGTTTAAAGCTCTGCCCTGAGCCAAGAGCAACACAGCGGGTGGGGCGGCCTCAGACCAGAGAGGGGTGAGCTGGGCTGCTGGTGCTGCTGCCCACCTCTGGTTCCCCCATAGGCTCTGGCAGGAGGGTTTCTGGTTACAGGGGACAGAAGGCCCCCACGCCGGCCTGGACCCTAGGACCAGATGACCAGGGAGAAGCCTCTGAGCTGTGTGTGTCCTCAGGTAGGGGCCACCTGTAAGGACCCCTACTGCGTTCAAAGGAGCTTGCTTGGGGCCCTTCTCTGTGGAATGACTTAGAGATGTCTGTGTGTGCTGGTCATCCGGTGATTTCCACCAAGGGCGGGCGTGGCACAAGCCTGCGGTGGCACGCTGTGGCGGAGGACAAGGCAGGCATTGGGCACGTGGACCAGGTCGAGGACAGCCGGGGACAGTGGCGGCGGCCACGGCCAGGAGAGCGGCCAGGAGAAGGTGCGCTTCCCGGCGTGGACGTCGCTGGGCTTTGAGCCCAGGCAAACAGCGCTGCCTGTGTTCATCCTCTTTCAGCTGTGCAGCAGAAGTTTAAAAACAAAAGGAAGAAAAGTCTTTCAAGCAGTGCCTTTTAAAAGTGGGGTTCCATTTTAATTAGTGGGAAGGCCAAATGTAGCCTGGCAGGCCAGTGCATAATTCTGAGTGAGCGTCAGTCAGACGGCCGCTGCCTATGAGGAGGAAAAGAATAACAGGAAATGGCACAGAGTTAAAAGAAGCCGGAGCTGCAGAGTGGAGAGCAGATTGAGCCGGTTTCTCTCCGCCTGTTCCCCCCCACCCCCATCCCAGGCCCTTTCCTGCTTGGCCGGCCCCAGCCCCACCCCCCCAGTCCTGAGCCTGCAGGTTATATACTTCCTGTTCCCCCCTTTTATAAGCAATAAGAATTTAATAACTGAGGGCAACTCTATAGCAATATTTATATGGGTCAAGTGGCTTAAAAGTATGCAATAAATGTAAAGCCCTGAACCACATTGCCCCTTCTTAAATAATGTAGCGAGCACGGGGATATTATGTTTCATATTCTGGAAAAAGGTGTTTCTGGCTAAGCCCTGGGTGCAGCCGACGTGAAAAGGTACGCTGTCGGGCCCATAACCCATTCAACGCCTGCTTAATACAGTGTGCTCTGCGGAGGGCTAAGCTTAATCGCAGCCCACAGCAAGCCGGTCCCAGACGGCTTCAGCGAAAGCTCGGCGTTCTCATTAGCAATCAGCACAATTCTCCTGGTGTCCGCTCCTCTCCAATCAGGGCCTGCGCCCCAGCTCCTGCTGCTGAGCCCAGTCGGATAAAGGGAGTCCTGTAGCCTAATCCGGGGCGAGCAATAGAGACCTCTCATTCAGGGTGGGCCTGGGGTGAATTTATCCTGCAGCTGCTTTTAACAAGTGTCCGGGCCTCGGGGGCCTTGCCAGGGGCCTAGATGGCAGAAGGCCCAGGCTGAGGACTCCCAGTCCTCTGGGAAGGTCTCCGCTTACCGGGACCCTCTTGGGTCATCAGGCAAGGAGGCTTCCTCTTGTTGAGGTCACTGTCAAGGTCGCAGCCTGTGTCCTGGCTGAACGTGCACCAACGTTCCCAGAACACGGTCTCCACTGCATCTCTCTGGTTCCTTCTTCTACTCCCTACCCCCTGTGACCTGGTGCACACCTATGCTTGACTTCCTCTTCCCACGTCACCGCCCTGTGCCTGGACCTCAGCAGCCAGCCTAGCCAGGGCAGGGCAATGCCCACCATAAAGAAATGACTTCTTCCAAAGACACAGTGGAATAACCCAGCACCAGGCCTCCACAGAACAAGCAGGCAAGACACTGGCAGGCTGGACCTGGGCAGGTGGGCTGCACAATGGCAGGCTGCATGCAGGAGAGGCTTCACCCAACACCTGTTAGGTCCACCTGTACGCACCAGGCCAAGGAACAGCTGGGAAGGTGGGTGAGGCTCTCTGCAAGGTTTCTCCCACCCGTCAGGTATGCCAGCCCAGGTGCAGGGGTCTGGAGCTCTACCATCTGTCGGTCCCATGGTCCCACCGGCCCGGTAAGGTGACAACCCAGAATTCAGGGTCCAGACGGTGGGCTGGGCACCATTTTTGGCTTCATCTTCTCATGGTCCACATGAGGACCATCGGCATGTGGCTTCTTCAGTACTTGATAGACCGAGGAGAACATTGCTACTCATTCCCCTTCGACATCTCGCCCCTCAGCTCACTCCCTCAGCTTCTGCGTTAAGGGAATGTGCGCTAAGGTCAACAGCCCAACCCAAAGCAAACCAAGCCCACTGCCATTGGCGGAGTAGATTCCAACTCACAGTGAGGCCAGAGGCCAGAGGAGAGCTGTCCCCGGGGGTTTCTGGGGATCTAACGGGATTTTGACTCGTCTCCTGTGTGTGTGGAAACTGGGCCGAACGAGGAGGGCAGAAGGATCAATGTCCTCTGAATTGGGGTGCTGGCAAAGACGGCTGGACGTTCCAGGGACTGCCAGAAGAGCAACCACACCTATCTTGGGAGCAGTACAGCCAGCGTGCTCCCCAGAAGGGAGGACGGGGATGCTGTCTCGCGGAGCTTGAACATGTCACCAGGAGGGCTCACCAGTCTCTGGAAAAGGGCATCGTGTCTGGTAAAGTCGTTGTTGCCAGGTGTCAGCGAGGCAGCCCCAACCCATGGCAACTCTACACGACAGAAGGAAACACTGGAGACCTGGGCCGCCCTCGAGCCTGCTCCTGTGCCTGAGCGCATGGCTGCGGCCAGGACGTCGGCCCATGCCCTCGAGGGCTTTCTTCCAAGGTAGAGGCCCCTAAGAGGGTGGGGTTGACCCATGACTCCATCATCGGGCTCAAACGTAACGATGGCGAGGGTGGTGTGGGACCGGGCAGGGTCTCCTGTTGTGCGCCAGGCCGTTCTGTACAAAAAGCCTTTCTGCAGTAGTTTGGGTGAAGGCTTTCAGGCCTCCTCAGCTATCCAGTCAACCATCACACCTGCTGGGCTTTGTGGCCTTGGGAACAATGGCCTCAGTGTCACCGCTTTCTCATGGCCTCCCAGGGGTCCCCCATCCCTTCCATCCTGGTGATCTTAAGATATCCTTAGTGGTGCACCCCATTGCTCGGAGCACTGGGCCAAGCCCCTGCCCACATGATCTCATAGGACTCCTTATGAAGCACTGTGAGCCTTCCCACAGTGGAGGGGACGCCACGGGAGCTGGTGGTCACCCGAGTGTCTGTAGGTCCTTTGGAAGTGCAACACGCCCAAGAAGAGGACACTCCGCCCTTTGGGCGTGTTCCGCTGCTGAGCTGGACACATGGTGAGCTGGGGGCCTCTGACAATCTCCGTGCTTGGCTCCTGGGGCAAGGCTTCTCTTCTCTGCACCGCAGGGCTGGTGATCTGAGACAGTTCAGTGGCATTTCCGC
>NW_022103968.1:3315374-3333383 GCF_000313985.2 Echinops telfairi | reverse complement strand
TGTTTTCTTTTTAAGAGAAACTAGGCCTGGTGGCTTAGTGGTTACGCATCGAGCTGCGAACTGTTGGGGCTGGCAGTTCAAAACCACAAGCCACTCCTCGGGAGAAAGATGAGGCTTTCCATTCCTGTAACGAGGTCCCATCTTGTAAATCCACCGTGTGCACCCTTCCCTGTCCTGGAGGTGACGCTGAGCCAGCGACTCTGGGGCACAGAGTGTGAGTTTCACAAGAGCTCCCAGCTGCAGCTCAGGGTGCCGAGGGAGGCATGCCTGGAACCCAAGACGGGCATGGGTGCCCCCGGCCAGGTCACCCGGAGGCCGTGACCACTCCCCTGCGCCCGAGCTGGGCTGCTGCACAGTCCTGCAGGCTCACGCAGCGGCCATGCGCTGGCTCTGAGGTGTCCCACGCAGCACCGTCATCTCATCTTCCACAGAGAGAGTGATTGATAGGCCACTTGACCGAAGATGGAAAATCGTTTTCCTCCACGCCGGCTCAGATTGATGGAGGCCTGGACAGGGCAGGGCGATGGGGCTGCTCCCTGTCTGCGGGGAGAGTGGCATGATTGATTCTGGTGTCGTCGGATGAGGGTGGGGGAGGGGGGATGGCCTTCGACCCATGCGTTGGGGCTGCCCTCCCTGCCTGGACTGCTGGGGCCATGAGAGAAGCGTCCTCTCTCCATCTGTGAGCCTGTGTGCTGGGCAGGAGGCCCTCCCTGCAAGCTGGTGCACTAGACACCCAGGCGCATAGTTGGGGAGGGACCAGTCAGCTGAGAGGCCCCTTCCCAGCCCAGAAGAGCCTGCCTTTCCCGTTTCACTCGTACCTCTGTGGGCTCTTTCCCAGGTGGGTTCAGTCCCAGCTCCCACAGGCTGGGGCGGCACCCTCAGAGTCACCCAAGCCCTGCCTCCACGCTGCAGGGGAGGGCCCCAGACTGGTTGGCTGTCCACCCTGTCCCACGAGGGAAGTGGTCATGGTGATTTCAGAACCCCTGCTGGTAACCGCCACGCTGGGCACTGGGCTGAGCACCAGGAGCTCCCCTCTAGCTTGGTCTGCACAGAGAGACGCTGACTCCCCTCAAATGCTTCTTGGCAGAGGTGATGCAGGGGGTGTCTCTGATGGAATTCCACATTTAGGCTCAAGTGGCCAAGACCTGGGAGCCACCCACACCTCTACCTGTTCACCCAGACCAGAGTGGGCAATGAAGAGGGGGATACATGGTCTCCGTGTGGGACAGCCACCATGTTGCGGACAGGAGACAGGGGAGGAGAGAGGTCTAGCAGGGTCTAGGCATGGCTGTCAGCCACCCTTCTGTGTTGACCTCAGGGGGCAGTGGCAGCTTGGTGGTGGGATTCTGACCTTCCACGCAGGACATTCAAGATGGATCCCGCCAAGGTCCCTCCTGTTCCGCCTCACCCACTGACAGTGGGGTGGCTTAGGTCTCAACAGAGCCTCCACGCGAAGGCAGGCACTGAAGACGCATCTGAGGATCCTCTTTGGAGAATCAGCCAGTGAAAACTCTGTAGGTCTCGGGGCCACGGCTGAGGGCAGTGGTGCCAGATGGCACAGCCCATGCCTCTGCTGGGCCTGGGTTGGGCCTGGGTGGACGCGATGCTGGCAGACTCAGTGGCAGCTGACAACAGACAGGATGGGGAGCGAGAGCGGTCAGCCCTCTCGACTATAGCCCACAGAGGGGAAGGTGTGGGGTTGGCCACCAAGCCCGACTTCCTTCGGCACCAGGCACACTTGGTGTCACTGTGTGAACCCGCTGGTCCTATTCTACCTCCCAGGGTCTTGTTCACCTCCCCAGGAAAGACAGGGGCTCTGCCTGTGAGGGCAGGGGGCTGGCTCCGAGGTTGGGGACACTTTCTTTCATGTGATTCTAGACAAGGACACATGGGCAGTGTCTCCGAGGGTCTCTCCCATGCTGATGCAATCCTGCACACTTTCAACTTTTGGAATGACGGCTACTCTCTGATACAAAGCAGGCCTGGGAGGAAATGGGCCCGCCCATCCTGCCGCCCACAGGGCTCCTCTGCTGGCAGGGCATGGGGAAGCAAGGCCCGGAGGACAGGGGCTGCCAGACGTCTGCACCCTGGACACAGGGAACAGGGGATTGGAAAAGGAGAAGTAGGAGGGGGTGAGTGTGGGTAAGGGGCTTTCTGCTGGCGCACCCCACAGTCACTGCTAGAGAGACCCTCCCCCGCATCACCCCAGATGAGGGGATTGAGAGGCCTTACTAGGAAGATTTATCTTTCCAGCCAGAGACAGACGAACAGAGAGACGAACAACAAACCCACTGCCCAGGAGTCGGTCCCAACTACTTGCTACCTTAGAGGGCAGGCTAGACCCTCCACTGTGGGATTTTGAGACTGTCAGTCTTTATGGGCGCAGGCAGCTTTATCTTTCTCCCACGCAGGGGCTGGTGGTTCAAAACCACTGACCCTGAGGTTAGCAGCGACACTCACAACCCATGATGCCACCAGGGCTCCTAGCAACCCTGCAGGAGAGGGCAGAGCTGCCCCTGTGTGTTTCTCAGACTGAAACTCTTTATGGGAGGTGAAAACCTCCCACGGAGTACCTGGGGGTCTGGAACTTCTGACCTCGCTGTTAGCAACACAAGGAGTCACCCACGCTGCCACTGAGAACCCCACCCTTAAGTAGAGGAAGAGGCATGGCCCCAGGGGTTGGGGCAGATGGTCAGGACGGGCAGTCTGTGCTATTCAGACAGGGAGAGGGGACTTCGGGGGGGACCTTCATAAGCCGGAGAGGCTCTGGCGAAAGGACCTGTCGATGCCTCGTGGCTGGCCAATTTCTGAGCCTCTGAATTGTAAGGACATTTGAACAACACAGGCCGCGCAGTCCAGGGCGTTCAAGTTATCAAAGTTAGCCTCTCGGAGCTGCGGCTGCTGTTCACAACAAGGTGCTTCTAGAGCCGAGCCCAGGCAGCCACCTTTCAGCCGCCACCCCCTTCTCCCCTCAAACAGTGATCATTAGGAACACGCTCATGTTCCTAACTTCCTTCTACTTCACAGGGCCCCGCCAACCCCAGCCCCCAGTCATCACAGCAGAGAGTGTCCAGCCATCCCACCCTGCCGAGCTTCATCTCAAAAATGCCCTCCTTTGCCCACGTGGCTGCGGAAAACCCTGGCAGGACCTGAAAGCCAGAGCAGCCACCTCGGAGCCCAGCAGGATGAGCCGGCCATTCCAGGGAGGGGCACCCCAGTGGCCTGCTGGTCACCCTCAGCCCTCTTCCCAGCACACCCTCATATGCAGCCCATTCAGCTACGGAGCATGTCTGTCTGGTTCCTGAGACTGTCAGTCTTCATGGGAGCAGAGCGCGCCCTCTTCCTCATGGGTGCTGGCTGGTGAACTTGAACCACAGACCTGGGGCCACCAGTCCGACAGCAGACCCACAGAGCCATGACCGCTCGTCTCATTGAGCAGGCCACACCGTGTGTGCCCCTAAGTGGATCTGAGGAGAATTCCGCTCTGCAGAGTTTCTGGAGGGCGGTTCCCCAGGGAGACCACCGGGCCCTTCTCTGGTGGCCCTCTGTGTGGGCTTGGACCTCAGCTTAGTAGTCCAGAGGGTGCCCTCCAATTGCTAAGAACCTTGGATCTGCAAAAACTCTTGCCAGCTGATAGGCTGGAGTGTGGGCTTTTGTGACCCTGGGGGTGCTCTGGTGGGGCTGGTAACAAGGTCCCACCCCTCCACAGCACAGTTGTCAGGAGCCTCACCGGTTGGTTCTTTTGGGAGGGCAGTGAAAGCGAGGAAGGGCCTCCAGGAGGAGGTGGCCAGCCTGGGCTCCCGCTTACCAGCAGGCGTGAAGACGGCACAGTTTTGGCTGGCATAGGGGCGCTCCCAGTCAGAACCAGCTCACACACCCAACACAAGCTGGCCAAGTTAATGGGGGAGACCATCTGCGTGTCACTGTCTGGGGGCGGCTGTACTGGGAGGCCTTGGAGGTAGTCCTGTGACCCTCTGACCCCCTGGGGAGTGTGGCCAACACTCACAGGGCCCCCCTCCGCACCCCCACGCTGCGGGAGTGACTGAGACACCACACCACGACCCACTGGGTGGTCACGGCGCAGATCTACCGGAGAAGCCCTGCCTCCTGAGCGACCCCACAATGCCTCAGTCTCCCCCACCATGGGCCATGCTGGACTCTCCTCTGCCCGGATCCTTTCTCTTGTGGGCTTAGGTTGGCCAGGGCCGGCCAGCTAACTAGAGGTGTTCGAGCCCTGCCCTCTCTGGAGGAGATGGAGCAAAATCTCCCGTGTGGTGATACGGTTACAAAGGTCCCCAAATAAAAACGCACAGGTTCCTCATTACGGGGCCCCCAGATGCCAGCCGTCATTCTCTGCCAGCCTGCCTTCTTACAAGGAACCCCTCTGTCACCTCCCCTTGTCTCTCTACTTGTCCTATTATGCAGAACCAAGCCGAGTCACTGTTTCAAGCGGGAGGTAACATGTTAATAGCTTAATAATAGTATAATCTCACAAATAATAATATGCTGTCACCCTGTCTGAAGCACAATGTTTACAGGACACGCGGTAATGTATGATGACAGTAATTTGAATAAAAATGAATTTACTGCTCTTGTCTCATTTGCAGTAAATTTTCACATCTTTCATGCACAACTGGTACCCTGTGACCCTCTCCGTCAGTGCTCCTGTGGCGGGCGGATGGCTCCAAAGCAGGAGGAGGGCGGAGGAGGTGGAAGCCTGAAGCTATTAGGCTCTTGCCAGCAAGCAGGTCACATTGTGGCTTTTGGATAAAGCTCCTTGGATTGTTGACTAAGATGAGGTGGCTGTCTCCGTCAGCCAGGCTGGCTGATGAATGCAGCCGGCTGGCCGAGGAGGCGGCAGTGAGCGGTTGGATGCTGTGCTGATGAAAGACGGGGCGCTTCCCGGGGAGGGAGGGAGCTGCCAGGAATGAGGACGTTTGCGATGGTGTAGAGGAGGCATCCTGGTCTTGGTGAAGTCATCAAGGGGCACTGAGAAAGAGGAAGAGACGGATCAGACGGCGGCTGCCGCCAATGGGCCCAGACGTAAGAACAAGCGTGAGGACGGTGGTGCTTTGGTCTGTTGTACATCGGGTCACGACGAGATGGACCCATCCAACAACAGTGGACAGAGACCACGCACAGACGTGATTGTTCAAAGGGCCTGGTTTTCCTTTCCACAGTGGTGTGTATTGCTGCCTGCTATGGCATCACGGTGTGTCCCCCACCCTTCCCAGAGGCCCTCCTCAGAGCTCAGCTCGCTGCCACCCAGTGAGGACTGAGCCCCCCACTGTGGCTGCAAAGGCAGAGACCTGCGGTGGTCAGGTGTGAGCTCGCTGGCAGAGGCTGTTTGTGACGACTTTGTCCATCCCGGGGGCCAGTGGGCAGCCCTGGGCTGCTGCCTCCTTCCTGGAGGGAAATTACTATGTGACTAATTGGTCTCCAATGAAGCTGAGAGTAAATTATGTTGAGTGCAGAGAGAAGAAAGTTGTGACATGCGGCTGACACACCTGCACGGAATCTAATTTGATGGAATGAGGACAATAAATTGGAATTTGCTGGGACTTTAGCAGAGACAAGAAAATGTTTCCAAAAATGCCCTGAGCTTCAGACTCGCACTGGAGACGGGCCGGCCACGGAGCAGCCAAGCTGTGGGTCTTGGTGGCTCGGGGGACACTTGGCCAGGCTGTGGTCCACATTGGGGGCAGCCCTGTTGCTCTCCCCACACCCTCCCCGACCACCAGCCATGCGCACAGTGCAGGTGTTGCATGTAAGGCCTTCCTTGGCGCTTTGGTCGTTGGGTGCTGTGCAGTCGGCTCTGAACCAAGGGGCTATTATGGACAAGAGAAGGCACGGCTCAGTGGAGATGAGTCTATGTCCACGTGGGCCCAGGTAACTGGACTTCCTCCAATGACAGGAGACCTCCTGACCTTCACACCGAACCCAAGGTGTGTGTTTGTTGTGAGGGAGCAGGTTCTGGCTACGCAAGCAAGTTCATTTGGCAGTTCTGGGTACCCCTATCGAAAATGCTAAATCCCATTTTGCAGATGGGCACAAAGGAACAAGTTTCCCACCTTCCAAGCTAGCTTCTCAGGTCCCTGGAGTGTTTCTGGGCCTCCCTCACCTGGGCTGCCAGGTGCGGACACCTGGGCTGCCATCCCACAGGCAGAGGTTGGCTCTAGAGACTCACTGCCCACCCCTCAACCCCCCGGTTTCTCCGTGCCCGCCTCCCCAACTCCTGATCCTGGAATCAGTGTTGTCCCTTCAAGAAGAGCAAGGGCATGATAGCAGGCGTGAAGTAGGGGCGACTTGCGGTGAAGGCAGCAGTCCCAGCTGGTATCCTGGAATCTATGGTGGTGGTGGCTGCGCTTTCTGTGTCAGGGCCCTGGAGGGCAAGGGCTAAGCATTCCACTGCTAACCGGAAGATGGGTGGTGTGAACCTGCCCATGGGCTCCCTGAGAGAAGGACCTGGCCGTCTACTGCCAGGGAGATTCCAGCCTAGAAACACCAAATGGGCCACCCACTCACGAGGACACCCAGCAACATGGGTGGGTAGGGTTATGCTCAGGGGGTGGTACCAGTATGTCACTCTGTCACCAAGCACTGCCAAGCTTACCTTTCTCCTGAGGACCGGCTCGTGGATTTGAACCACCGACCTGGTTGGGATCAGTCCAGCCCTTACCAGGCGGTGACACCAGGGCTCCTGAAACTTGTCAGCTATGGCCGAGGCGCTCAAGCTCTGGAACCATCGCTGGATCTCGGTTATTTTCACTCGACCGAGTCGACTGGAAACAGCCAGAGTCAGTAGGTGTCCCTCCTATTCTGGGACCTCCCACCCATCCCAGGGCCTTCATGGATGCACCCCCTTCCAGCAGGGAGTGCAGGGGTGAGGCACTGGAGGAAAGATTGTCTGTGTCTTTTGGCAACAGGTGAAGCATCAATCCCCATCATGTGACTTTATTACCAGTGCTAATCCAGACCTTTCTATGTGGCAGCTGGGCGGATTCTCTTAAAGACAAAGCCTTTAAGGAACCCCAGGTCATCTTCCTGGGCTGTTGGTGGAGACAGCTCTGAGCCCAGCTGCCCCTCAGCTTGGGGGCACAGCCCTTTCTCTGTCTTCTTTCACCCCCTGCCTTCTTTGTCTCTCACTGTCCTGGTCCACGGGGGACCTGCTTCCCCAGGCTCTGCTCCCACCATTTCCCCCTGTTCACTCAGCAACCTCTGAGGCTCCTCCCCACCTGGGCCCTCTCCCGGACCCCAGCACACCCCACCCACCCCAGAGTGTTCTGTCACCCTCAGTAACTGTTATAATTCCCTTTCATTTTCTGGGCGAGTGAGAGGGGCGGGGAGTGTCTTTGAAGGCTTATGGGAAGGTTATCCAATTCCTCAAAGAAGAATAAGGCTACCCTCCACTCCTCACCTATATTGGCACCCACGTCTATTCCTGGGCCTGCATCTGGACTGACGGGGAGCTTGGCTGCTTAGAGGGTTCTGAGTTGGGTTGCTAGCTGCCAGGTCAGCTGTTCTAACCCAGCAGCTGCTCTGAGCGAGAATGATGAGGCTGCTGGCTTCCATCAATCGATTGCACTTAGCAACCCCCCAGGCACAGTTCCGCCCAGTGCTATAGGGTCGCCGTGAGCCAGAATGGGCTCAATGTCAGTGAGTTTGGCTTTGGGTCTATGGCCACACCTTTTGTTTTTGTGAGCTGCTGTTAAGTCAGGCCGAATGCCTTATCAAGTGGAACTGCTACACAAGGCCTGCTTGTCTGTAATCATCCTCCAAGGTCAGCACCAGGCCCTGCAAGGGACCCCAAACCGCTTGTGCCAGCCTGCCTCCTCTGCCTAGGCCTCCACCCACCTTGCTCCAGAGGACCTGCTGCTGCTCCTTGGTGACACGCGACCCTTCCGCTCGGCCTCCCCTGCCTCCGTCCTGCATGACCTCTCTCGGCCCTAAGCCAGAGCACTTGGACCTGGGTGTTTGGCCCTGCACGCGCTTCCCCACCAGCCAGCGCTTCGGCTGAACCACGGAAACGCTGGTACTAAGGAAATTCAAGATGGGAAGGAAGAGCTGCTCCCCTGGGGCATCGTGGGACACTGTCGGGAGGGGCCCTGGGAGGAGTCACTGACTTTGGGGGGACATGCTTTTGGTGAGATTTGGGGGGTGGGGTCTAGACAGCTACCTCCCTTTTTGAAGATGCCTCGGTTTGACTTTTGGCTTTTTGTACTGCCTGGCATGGAAACTATTTAACAGCTTAATTCCTTCACCAACATACAACGTATCTGACTTCCCAGCACAAAGACCCAAGGCATGGAAGGGCTAGTCACAAAGCACTTCCCGACTCACAGCGAGAAGGTAGAAAACGTATTTACTTCATCTATGCACAGCTCCTTCCAAAGAAATGCATCTAGAAGCGTCTGCGTGGTCAGAGGATGGCTGCAGACACGTTCTCTCAGTCATACACTGGTCTGCATTCCTTGGGGTGCCCTTAATAAGAGGCCCGATTAAAGCCAAGGATGCCAGAGGGATCTATTGGGCCAGTTCACTTCAAATGATCAAGATAGCGTGCTTCTGAGGACACGGGATGAGTCCAGGAGCTTCTGTGAACAAGGACATTGAGAATTGCATCTGTGGGGCAAAGGTCAGCCAAGGGGTGCCAAGGCATTCTTCTCCACCATGACAGCACAGGGTGCCTGCCTCCTCTCTGAGGCAGCAAGGCCTGTCTCAAGGTCTTTCCTTGGGCGATCTCACGCCATCCATCCTGCAGCCCTGAGCTCTCCCCTCCCCTGAGCTGTCTTTTCCTCCCCCACACTCCCAGGGCCTTGGGCAAGAGCGTGGTCTGTCCCGCCAGGATGAGGACGCTGCCATTTGGACGCGGTGTCGATGGAAGAGGGCAGCGTTCTTTAGGGAAAGGTGGAGAGATGGGAAGACTGCCTTTGGAAGGGTCCAGACCTCGATGGAGGGCTTTGGGAAACAACAGCTTCACATTGTAATATTTTAAAACTAAGGCTTCTGTTATTTTGTGGCAATGCTTTTTGGCTTACCCGCAGATAGGCTTCAGAACCCTTTTTTTTTGCTCAAGCCTTTGACTCGCGCTAATTTCTGTACTGTGCCAGGCTGTTGTCCCAAGTGGACTCCTGCTGGGTTTCCCCAGACCAGCTCTGGCCTCCTTTGCTGTGGTGGGGCGGGGAAGGGGGAAGGAGTGGCAGGGGGAGGGAGGCCTCGCCAGTGATTGGTGTTCTCACAGGCTGGCACCCAGTTGCCAGCGTCTCTCACGTGAGTGGCTACTTGCTTCGTGAGCTGCCTTGACACCCTTCCGTGCCTGCTCTGCAGACTTCTCTGAGCTGCATGCCAGGCATTGGACACAGAGTCCCTGTGTGTAAGCCCGTGAGGCAGCTACATCGGAGCTTCCTATCTTCATGCCACAGGAAAGCCAGTGCGCCTGCACTGGGATGCAGAGCAAACCCGGGCCTGCTGTGTGCCCTTGGGCAAGTGACTGACCCTCTCTGGGCCCCCTGCCTTCATGTGTGAAATGAGAATACTAAGGACCCATGTCACCAGGCTATCCCGGGTCAGTCAAAACCCACGGGGCGGGGCTACCTTGGCGATGGAGTTCAGCCTCTCTAGGGACACTGTACAATGGATGTGTGTGCCAGTTGTTTTTGAGGAGCGGGTAGACGGTGGACTCTGCTGATTGTCGAGTGGGGCTCCATTGCTTCTCTTGGCAAAGACAAGCCAGTGCCGTCGGATCGGAATGGAGCTGAGGAACTAAGGTCCCTCAGGGACTGGGGGGTGGGTTCCCCATTTGTGAATGACCCACAGGATGAGGCGGCAGGGCCCGGCATGGAGCTTGTTCCATATGTGTGACTGCCCACAGCCCTGAGACCGTGCAGAAGGATTCTGCAAGCACCACGAGGCAGTGCCAGGAGCCATGCGGGCACACAAGTTTAAGCCTTTGGCTGCAAACAGAGAGGTTGGTGGTTCAAACCCACCCAGCTGGTCAGCTTGAGCAAGACCTGGTGATCTGCTTCCTTACCCTCTTGGGTCCCTGTCGGTCAGCCCCCTCACAGCAACAACGACAACACAGAAGAGTGCACATTTGCTCACTTGCCTTCCAAGCCCTCATTTAAGAGCCTGTCATGTCCATAACCAGGACGCGTAGTTGGCGATGGTTGAAAAGGGGTATTGGGCAATCAGGCTTTCTGAGACAGGAGTGTGGGGCCCAGCAGCCCACAGGGGAGTATTGCCTGGGGGGTTGGGGGTGACTGGGCACCCCGGGTGCCAGTTAGTGTTCATGGCACCCCAGCTCTCTGAAGGGAAGAGGTTCAGAACAGAGACCATCTGGCAATGCATTCTGTCCCTCCTAATTACTCTGGCTTGAGTGGCACCTAAGTAAATTTCATTTACAAGCACACGACTGCTTGTCAAAACTCGGTTGATAATTTTATTATTGTAATATGCTTTCTTCCTTCATTATTTAGTTCCAGTAAAGCCAGGAGCATTCATTTTTATGGAAATTACGCACACGCACAAACTTGAGCCATGAACCTGCATGTGTGTGTGTGTATAAACATATTTATATGCATATGTACACATACACAAACACACACATCCCTTTAGAACTTACTTCTATTTCCCTGTCCCGGAAGCAATCCTGTTAGAGTCTGACCTGCCATTTGAAACAGCTACTTGTCCTGACTTCTTAAAGCGAAGCAGAAGGGCACTTGGGGCTGGCTGATGACCTGGAGGGTGCTAGAAAGTCTTTCACGATGGAACCCTGCATCTAGGCTGTGTCATTGCTAATGGCCTGTGTGGCTGTCCCCAGCCCTGCCCAGGACCCATGGGTGCACAGGTGGAGTTCCCAGCAGTGCTGGGAAGGATGGGTGCCCTTGCTGTGTTGATGCAATCCCAGGTGCACATTCTGGTGATGCTCTTGGGATCGGCAGGGAAGGGGCCTTGTGCTGGTTTGCTAGACGGGCAGAGTGGTTTCGCTCTCCGGCCAGTCCTTCACTCCCCACAGCTGGCCTGCTCCTTGCCCCTGCTCAGAGACAGAAAGGAGCCTGGGCAGCTCCTCTAAAGCCCTAAAGCCCAACTAACCACACCAAGGTTGTCTCCGCACGTGATTTTGGAGGCCTGGACTGTTAGCATCCTGTTACCAGCACCCATGGTGACTGTCCTGAGATTCTGTGTGCAGGAATATCGTCCTTGTCACCCCCTGGAGGTGCTCCTTTCTCTGGGGCCTTAGCTGTTAGTTAGAGAAGTCTAAGGGGAGGGGCTCACAGACACACAAAGCAGAACATACCGTTAAGGCTGCAGCAGGAGCTGGAGTGTGTGCACACATACATGCACATACATGCACATGATGCACACTCACACACATGCACACATATACATATGCACCCACCATGCACACATATACATATGCACACATGCATATACAAGCACATGCACACACATACACATTCAGGGATGCATGCACACATATACACATACATACATACACTTACAGGCACACATGCACATACACGGGGGTACAAAAAAAACCCAGATGCCAAAATAAAAACCAAATGAACTGGAATTGCCCTGGGTGCAGTGGAGCTTTAGCAGTATGCATTTTTCCACTGGGCGAGCATCCAGAAACTCGCTCTGAGTTAGTGCATCCAGTGGCATCGTCTGGGAATGTTCTTTCTGATCAGTGAAATTTTTGTAAAAACAGTTTCACTCAAACCTTGTTTTTTGTGATGGTTGATTTAAGAGAACAGTGTGAGGCTATGAAATTTTGTGTGCTGCTCAGAAAATATGCCGCAGAAACTGTTGTGATGTTGAACACAGCTTACAAGGACAGCGCTATGGGAAAACTCAAGTGAACGAGGGGTTTTCTCATTTCAAAAAAGGTGAATTATCGATTGATGACAAACCTCATTCTGGATGTCTGTCAACTCCCCAAGTGAACAGATGTCATCTAGTAGTGCATTTGGAATTTGTTCCACCAGGTCAGACTGTTAATCAAGCTTTCTATTCAGAGGTTTTGAAAAGGTTGCGTAACTGGAACTGATTACAAGGAACTATATGTGACCTCCTCCCTGGGGGACGGACAACTGAAAAGTGGGTGAAGGGAGACGTCGGACAGGGCAAGATATGACAAAATAATAATTTATAAACTATCAAGGGTTCATGATGGAGGGGGAATGGGGAGGGAGGGGAAAAATGAGGACCTAATGTCAGGGGTTTAAGTGGAGAGAAAATGTTTTGAGAATGATGTACAAATGCGCTTTACACAATTGATGCGTGTATGGATTGCGATAACAGTTGTATGAGCCCCTAATAAAATGTTTTTTAAAAAAAAGAAAAGAAAAGGTTGCATAACCCTGTGTGATTAAAAAGACCTGATTTGTGCCAGATGGGGGACTGGTTTTGCCACCACAACAATGCACCTGCTCACACAGCCATCTCAGTGCGCCAGCATGCCTCTCTTGCCCCATGCACCTGATTTACCTGACCTCGCTCCATGAGACTTCTTTTTGCTTCTGAGAATATAGAGGGGCATGAAAAGACAGCGATTTGATGACACAGAAGAGGTGAAGAAAAAAATGAGGGAGGTGCTGTTAGCCATCCAAACAGATGAGTTTGAAAAATGTTTTCCAAGAATGAAATCACAGATTTGACAAATGTATTAAGTGCAATGGAAAGTACTTTGAAGGAGATAAGGTTATTTTGTAAATAAAATTTAAATACATAGCTTTGAAATTTAAATTTTCGGGTTTGGAAATTTCCCTATGCACACACATCCACACATACCTATGGACACACATCCATGCATACCCATGCACACACAGACATAGCATGCACATGCTCTGTGGACACGCGCTAGGCAAAGGCTCAGGACCTGCAGTGGCCCTCATGGTACTGTTCTTGCTGTGTCCTCTGGGTCTGTCCCCCACACAGAGGCTGCTGGAAGAATCCAACAATGAGACACGAGGAGGGGACCACAGAGGAGGCCCACCCGAGGGGAGACTCCTGACCCCACTGGGGCCCTTTCTTACCTGGTGACCTTGCACCAGATGAGCCTTTGGGTGACTGTGGTGGAAACACTGCTTGCACTTTCAGGAGGCCTGTTCAGGGCTGTGCTGGGTCATCCTGTGGTGCTGCACCATCTGGGTTACTGGGAGTGTTGGTCCCTCCTGGGCCACTGGGCACACTGGATGGCCCTAGAGTGCCGGGAGTGTTGGTTCATCCTGGGGGACTGGGCTGTCCTATGGTGCTGGGCCATCTTGGGGTTATGGATGGCTGTTTTGGCCTATGGACACCATGACCCATTCGGGTTGGCTGCCCTCAAGTTCTCCAGTGACGCGCTCCACCTGGGGACTGCTGACCAGAGGGGACAGAGCCCGTTGGAGCCCCTACAGCTGAGCCTCCCCCAGATCAAGCCCACAGCTCTGTGAGCAGCCCACCTGAGCGGGGTGTTGTGGTTTGGGGTCCAATAACTGAGGTTAGTGGAGAGGAGGCTCATTAAAGTGAAGGCCAACAAGAGTCCTTTGTCGGGGTACGGCTGGGTCCCCCTGCACCCATGCCTTTCACATCCCACCTGGGTCCACGTCAGAAAGAGAGGAATCAGGTCCTCGAAGAGAGCAGGCACTGGAGCTGCAGCCTGGAAACGGGTTTTGGGGTTTGCTGGTCCTCCTGAGGGCCCTGCATGCAGCCTGGACAGGTGCGGGGACTCATGGATGCTACGACGTTCTCCCGGGATCTCCACAGATTCCAAGCACTTCGTGGCTTTTCCAGTCACCGCCACAGGGCTGTGTCCCACTAAAGGACCAGAACTACAGAGTGACATGTATGACATGGAGCACAAAGCCATGGGTGGCCCTAGCACTTTCCATAATAGCCAGTAGGTGGGGACCATGGAAATGCCCACCATCAGCTGGGCAGGCTGGGCAAGTGATGGTGGAGCTTGCACACACGATGGGGAGATGAAATTCTGATCCATGCCACTCCATGCCACATATACTACCACATAGCACAACATGTGACCACACAACATGCCACTATGCACCACCACATGCTCCACGCACCGCAATATGACATAATATGTCATGCCATGCCGCTACATGTGGTTCCATGCCACTATGTACCACAACATGTTACCACAACCACATGCCATGGCAGACCACAACATGCCACAGAATGCCCCTATACACCACAACATGGTACTGCATGCTAAAACATGCCACAGTGCATACCACAGTGCATACCACAGCATTGCATGCAATGTATCACAATACCACAACATGCTACTACATTCCATGACATGCCACTGCACAAAAAACATAACACTACACACCACAACATGCCCAAACTTAAGCAACATGTCATAATATGCCATAGCACATGACAATAACAAGATGATCCAACTCATCAATATACAATATACATGTTTCAAGGTACCAAAATATGGCACTACATGCTTCGACGTGCTATATGACAGTCCATGGCTCTATACACCAGGCATACCGTGATATACTAGTATGTGGCAGCATGCTTCAACATGCCACATTTTCAACATATCACAACACATCACTACACACCACAGCATGCTACAACTGTATGTCTTGGCAAGTCATAGCACATATATCATGCCACAACATAGCCTAACATGCCACTGCATATCACCACATGCCGCCATATAGCCTATGACATTACAATGCCACTACCGAGCACATGTGTGCACCTGTCATGCAGAGATACTGCACGGGCCTGGGGCAGGAAGCAGATGAATTTGTAAGGACTAGATGTTATTGGGGACTCTTTGGCTGACAAAGTGGCAGGCACAGTAGTGGCTTTAAGGGCCACCGTTTCCGTGGTGGTGGTATGATGATATGGAAATGCTTGGGGGCATAGCGTGCACAAAATTCAGGATGCCATCAGGACATGGGAAGTTTGCGAGGTGGTCGATGCTTTGTGGTGGGAAGGACATCACTGCTTGTGGCGCAGAGGACTAAAAGATGACTGGATTTCCACTGAGGGCTTTGAATCCTCGCCTATTTCTATCACACACACAGGGACAAGGCTGTCCCTTGTCCAAGCAGCCCCCCTCCTTGATGCTGGGTCACTGGCCCTGGGCTGGCCCCTCTGCACTTGCTTTTGCAGCCTTGGCAGGGATTTCAGGAGGAAGAGGGAGGAAGCTTCTAGGGCCCAGGATGCCTAGCCTGCCTCACCCTGCCATAACCCTAGGCCTGGGCCTGTGATGGTGCTTTTCTGTCCTCCCAGCCTTTGGGGGTGCAGCCTTGCCCCCCTGCCTGCTCCCAAGCCCCAAACAGGCAAGGGCTTCTCCCTGGCCGCACATTAGCATCCTTGGCCCCTCTTAGCTGGCACTGCCTGGGTTTGGGAGGGCTCCAGGGCCTGGCAGGCTGCTCCCCATTCCCCAGCTAGGAGGTACATTGCTCGCAATTGGTGGGGCTCAGGGAAGCCCCCACGTTGGCACTGTCCTGGTTGCTTTCTCTAGCTGGAAGAGAGAGCCAGTGTCGATGACAGGCTGGCTTCCATGTGAAATACAAGATTCAGAGGTTGCGCCTGGCCGTGCAGTCCAGTGCAGGTCCACGGGAGCTGGTACACCAGGGCGAGGGATGCGGCTGGAGGGTGTGCATCCAGGAGGCACCCAGATGGGTACTGATGGTGCTGCCTGGGTGGTCCTGGAGAGGACCCGAGGAGCAAGACTGAGGCACCAAGCCCAGCTCTCCGTCCTGCCCCTGTGAGCTGGGGTGGAAGAGGCCGTGGGGACTGCAGACACAGCAACTGTTGCTGGGACTTGCCACTTTTCTGAAGGAATCTGGCTGCAGCTGCATATCCTGCAGGAAACAGTCACTTCCAGCAAATCCTTCCCGGGGCCAGGAGCATCGCGAACACACCAGGCCCACTTGTGCCTTGCCAGGGACTCGCTAGGACAGCCCGGCTTCCCCATGGCCTGGCCATGGCCTGGGCCCAGTCCCCAAGGTTCCCCTGCCCGAGCAGCCCACTGGGACCGCTGGCCCCCTTAAGACTTGCGTGGCGTGTGTGTGCGTGAGAGTGTGCGTGTGCATGCAGGCATGTGTGCATGTGTGTAGTCAGGGCCTGAGGAAATTGGGGCTATTATGGTTCTTGAAAATGGCAGGCACAAGCACCGCACTGAGCAGCGACTCGGATACAACTAGGCCTCCTCCTTCCCCGACCCCAACACCCTTGCAGATGCAGGCGCGTCCCCACTGGAGCTTGTGCCTCCTCTGAAGTCCCGGATGCCCCATGGCAGAATCGTTCTGTCAGAGCCCCCAGAAGCCGCGGCGGCCTCCCACACGTACCCTCACAGGTGGCGGAGAGAGGCCGCCAAAGCCCCAAGTCTCGAGTCACCACGATCATCTTCAACTCCCAAATTGTCCTGGAAGGAGAGTGGGATTGGATTTGTCTTGGGCGGTTTGGCCAAACTGGGGTACAGATGGGATAATGCCTTTTACAAACAGCGTTGTGAGGCGGGGAGGGGAGCAAGAATCATATGTAAAATGCACAAAGGCTGCATAAACACACTGATGCCTGCAGCTGGAACAAACTAAAAAGATGTTTAATAATTTAGAAGCAAGCAGGCAGGGCCTGTGCAGCTGTTGTGTGCAGGGGACCATGAAAGACTTCCATTTGACAGCTGGCTTCATCTTTCCCCAGTTGCTACGTGAAGAAAAGAATACAGATCTGGGATTAGCCAATCCCTGTTACCCTGGCCCATCTGCCACCAAGACCCCCATCCGGCTTCCCCTAGCAGAGCAGCGCAGAGAGAAGGCCAGCCTCCCCAGCATATGGGGGCGTCGCTATTAGCCGTCAGGGCCACAGTACCCACGATCTGTTGACACACCGCCAGCACATGGCTGCTGTCGTTTTTGCTGGAGGGCACATTTTGCATTTCACACATTTGCAGAAATACAAAATGCTGTTGGATGCAAACCATTCAGGGCCTAATTGGCTGCATTACTTCCATGTTACCTTGTGGCCCCTCCTGATTTACATAGCTCAGCTGGGAGGCCTGGGGAAGGAGGAGGAGCCAGGGACTGGAGGGTAGGTGAAGCTGTGTTTGCCCAAGAAAGCGAGAGCCTTCGTGAAGTCCCAACTGAGCTCGGCCTGTGCCAGGCAGATAGCGCAGCCTGGGAGGGGCCGGCCACCCTGTTATTCCCCGGGACGCCGGGAACACAAGGGTTCCAGGGCGCGGAGGAGGCCCATTGTTGGGCAGGAGCTGGGGGTGGTGGTGGTGAGGAGCATCCCTTTTGTGAGGTGTCCAAGGTCGGGCACCTGACCGTCCCCCAGTTTCGCCCAGTGCAAGGCAGCCAGCGTGGCTGTGCCAACACAGGTGCCAGGAGAGTGGGAGGCAGAGAGACAAGTTTGGCAGGGTCTGCCCGCTGGCTCTATGGCCCACTGCTCCTCCCAGCCCAGATCGGTGCCCCTGCCAGCGCCAACACACTCCCTACGACTAAAAATCCACCCCCCACCCAAATGTCTGGCTTCTCTCAACTTCGAAAGCCCCCCTAACCCCAGCCAACAGAAAACTCCTAGGACCCCGCCACCGGGACCAGCGCATGGTCCGCAGAGGCACGCTGTCTTCATAAGGCAGGAGGGGCATTTCCCCCCATTTAAATGAATCTGGGGAGCCTGGCACCAGAAAGCTACCCATTTCAGTGGTTCAAAACTACCAGCTGCTCTGAGGGAGAAAGATGAGTTACAGTCTTGGAAATTCCCGGGGCAGTTCGAACCCCTCCTAGAGGGGCTTTGTGAGTTGGGGTCCACTCGATGGCAGGGGCTTTTGAGTGTGGGGAGAGATCAGAATGGACGTCTTCCTTTCTTGTGCTCTTTTCTCAAAGGAAAACAAGACAAAGCAGGTCCCATCTATGGCAGGAATTGTGGCTTGCCTCCCTGAGTTAGTTAATTGTGCCAGCCTGGCCGATAATCACATGTGGGGCTAATTGAAAGGAGGAGGGATAAATGGATGGTGAAGCCTCGCCTTTC
>NW_022103968.1:3299407-3314685 GCF_000313985.2 Echinops telfairi | reverse complement strand
CTTTTTAAACAATTTTCTATTTGTACATTTTTGAGGGAGTTTACATTTAAACCTTCAATTTTGTATTCTTTTGCATATTTCAATATTGTAGCTGAAACTACTTACCAAACACCCTAACAGTTGGCAACACTCCCTTCCCCTGATTTCTCATCTCCACTCTGTAGGTTTGTGCCTACCTTTCGCCTGAGTGAACACCTGTCAGCCCTCTAGCCTGCTTCTCCATCTCCCCTCCTTCACCCTCACACCTGGGTAAACTCCAAAGTATGAACGTCTTTGTCTTCTCCACCACACACTTCTTTTAATTAACAGTGGTCTGCTACACCGTTTCTACTTTGGTGGTTAGCTAGTTTAACTCAGCATTCTGTTCGCCACCACCACCTGTCTGTCCATTTATCATCCTGTGGTGCCTTGTGTGTTGCTGTGATGATGGAAGCCATGTCAGTGGGATTTCAAATATCTGAAATGTCATCCGATGTGACCAGGCTTTGACAGATTTTCCAGACTAAGGATGGACAGCGAAGAAGGAATAGGTGGTCCGCTTTGGGGGAATTAGCCATTGAAAATGTTATGAATAGAATCAAAATATTGACAGATATGGAAAACCTTATGAACAGAAGCAGAACATTGTCGGCGTGAATGCCTGGACAGGAGGCCCACAGGGGAGGAGGCACTGAGCCCGCGCCTGAGAAAGAACTGCATTCTCCTTGAACGGTCTACCTGAGAGACAGGGATGGAAGAGCCCGTGGCAGGAAAGCCTTCAGGGTATTCATTTGCTGATGAGGCCTGGCTCCAAATAAGAAGAAGCAGCCGTAACATCAATCAATGACTAGAACCTGGAATGTGTGAAGTATGAATCTATGAAAATTGGAAATTGTAAAATGAAATAGGATGCATAAAGATCGACGTTCTAGGAACTAGTGAGCTACAATTAATTGATACTGACTAATTTGCATCAGAAAATTGTATGATGTGCCATGTTGGAGATGACAGATTAAAGAGGCATGACATTCATTCATCGTCAAAAAAGACATTTCAAGAATCTATCTTGGAGTACAAAGCTGACTGTGATAGGATGAGGTCCATGGGCAGATAAGGAAATCCAGTCAATACAACCAGTATTCAAATCTATGTTCCAACCACTAAATCTACTGATGCACCAATGGAGAAATTCTACCCACATCTCAAGTATGAAGTTGATTAAATGTCCAGTGAAGTTGCATTGATAATTATTGACAATTGGAATGCAGAAGTTGGAAATGAGGAAGGAAGAGTAGTTGGAAAATATGACAAGGAAGCTGGAGAGATCACATGACAGAATTTTGCAAGACCGATGTCTTGTTCATCGCCAATACCTTTTTCAGCAATGCAAAACGTGACATGCTCATGGTCTTATCCAGATGCAATACTCTGAGGTCAAATGTGCGGGAAGAGATGCTGGGGAAACTCAATATCAGCAGCTAAACTAAGCCAGGGTCAGCCTGTGGAAGAGACCCTCAATTGTTCCTATGTGAATTCAAGTTGAAGCTGAAGAACATTAAAATATGCCTACAAGAGCCCAAACACGACCTTGAGTCTTTCCCAGCTGAATTTTGAGAACATCTCAAGAACTGATTGGATGTATTAAACACCAATGACAGATAATGTGTTAGTCTGGGTAGACTGGAGAAACAAATTCATAAACACACATATGTGTATAAGAAAGACGTTTATATACAAGAGCAATTTAATATTGAGAAAACATCCCAGCCCAGTCCAGATCAAGTTTATAAGTCTGATATTAGCCCATATGTCCAATACCAATCTATAAAGTCCTCTTCAGACTCATGAAACACATGTAATGATGCCAAATGCAGGATGATCACAGGCCAGTGGGTGGACAGTCTTGTGGATTCAGTGGTGTTGCAAGCATCTCAGTGCTGGCGTGGGTCTCCATGTGGCTTCTCCAGCTCTGAGAGACCAGGCTATATCAGTGCAGCACCATGTGTCTTGTCAGTCGAGCACCTCTCAGGGAGTGAGCATGTGTCTTGCCTCCAGTGAGATATTTATATCCTTAGCGCCTTCGAATGTGGTCATCAAGCTGCAACCTGATTGACAGGGTAGACTCCACCCCTTCACTCTCAAGTCTCAAATTGACACCAGATTATGCAACTACTACTGACCTGACAAGCTGTGGGATGACATCAAGAACATCAAACATGAAAGCAGAAGGCCATTCAAAAGACAAGAAAGAAAAAGAAAGAGAGAGAGAGAGAGAGAAAGGAAGGAAGGAAGGAAGGAAGAGAGAGAGAAAAGGATCAGCGTGGGTGTCAAAAAAGACACTGAAACTTGTTCTTCACCAAGTTATGACCCATGTAAAACAGGATGAAGTCAGAGTTGAAGAGAAAAGTCCAATGGGCAGCTCAGAAGAAAGAGTAAAATGTTAGAATGAAATGTGCAAACACCCAGAGCTAGAGAAACTAAGATGAGGACTGACTGCTCAGCACATCTTGAACTGGAAGAACTCATGAAAAGTTCAAGACTCAAGTTGCAATATTGAAAGATGCTGTGGGCAAACTATTTAATGATGCAGGAAGCATCGAAAGAAGATGGAGAGAATACGCAGAGTCGCTACACCAAGAAGAATCAGCCAACATTCTGCCATTTTAAGAAGTAACATATGATCAAGAAGCAATGGTCCTCAGGATGTCCAAGCTGTACTGAAAGCATGAGCCAAAACGAGGCTCCCGGAATGGATGAAATATCAATGGAAGGGTTTCAACGAGTTGAACAAGCGCTGGAAGCACTTACTCATCTGTGCCAAGAAATTTGGAAGAGAGCTTGTTTGGCTGGCTAACTGGAAGAGAGCCATGTCTGTACACATTCCAGAGACAGGTGACTCAACAGCATCATGCATATCACACACAGGTACAATTTTTCTGAAGATCACCCAAAAGCAGTTGTAAGAGAACATGGACAGGGAGCTGCCAAACGTTCAGGCCAGATCCAGAAGAGGATGTGGAGCCACGAGTATCATCGCCAACATCAGACATCTTGGCTGAGAGCAGAGAGGAACAGAGCAAGGTTTGCAGGTGTTTCATTGACTATACCGCGGCATTTGGCTGTGTGGATCATAACAAACCCAGGAGAGCCTTGAGCAGAACAGGGATTCCAGAACACGTCCCTTTGCTCGTGAGGACCTCACGCATGGATCCAGAGGCCGTTGTGAAAACAGAACAAGGGCATGCTGCATGGTTTAAAATCAGGACAGTGTGCGGCAGGTCTGTATCTTTTCACCATATTTATTTGATCTGTCTGCTGAGTACATGAGCAGGTAAGTTAGATGACGTGAAAGAAGAACGGGGCATCAGGGTAAGAGGAAGGCTTGCTGTCAGCCTGAGTATACAACGACACAACCTTGCTTGTTGGAAGTGAGGAGGACTTAAAAGGCCAAGGTTCGAAGCCTCCAGTATGAGTCACAACTCGATGTAAAGAAGGCCAACACCCTTACAACTGGACCAGTAAGTCACATCATGATAAATCGAGATAAATGTTGAAGTTGTCAATGATTTCATCTTGCCTAGACCCACAATTAGTCATATGGAAGCAACATTCCATCTAACAGCAAAGTGCATGAGCTACATCTGCACAAGACCTATTTAAAGCCTTGGAAAGCAAGGATGTTACTTTGAGAACTAAGGTGTGCCTGACCTGAGCCATAGTATATCCCATTGCCTCATTGGCAGGTCAGAGTTGGACTTTGGATGAGGCAAACCAAGGAACAAAGGATGTCTTTGTATGACGGTGCTGGCAAAGAGGATGGCAAGCTCCGGGGACCGCCAACAGAACAAACAAGTCTGGCTTGGCAGAGTACAGCCAGAGACGGGAGTCTTCCTCTCATGCCCTTTGCACATGTTGTCAGGAGAGACCAGTCCCTGGAGAAGGACATCCTGTTTGGTAAAGTAGAGGGGCGGGGAAAGTGGAAGGACAGACACAATGACTGCAATCATGGACTCCAACCTCATAACAACTGTGAGGGTGCGGCAGGGCCAGGTGCTGTTCTCTCTGCTGGACCTGGGTGCCCGCGCGCGCGCGCTTGGGCCGACTCAGTGACAGCTAACAGCAGCATTGTCCTCCTGGTCGTGTGGTGGTGACAGAGCTGGGACCAGAAGCAGGGTGTGACCGGCTGGGTGCGACGGGGTCCGGGCTGAGCCCACCGGGCCTCTAAGGTGGTGCCATGTGTCATATGCGCTTGTTCCCCGAGGCTCTTAACTTTGGGAGAGCCTCACTTTTTGCACATGCATCTCTTTCCCCCAGACCCATCACACTGTGGGTGACCTGGCATGGTGACCCTGCCACTGTCACGAGAGCCACCGTTGTCTCTGTCTCACTCCCTGCTGTTGCTCAAGTCCCACTGCAGGGACCCCAGGGCTCCAGGACCCACAGGAGCCGATGTCTGGTGGCACCTCATGTGCCATCAGCTCTACGAGCCGAGAATGTCCAGTCCGTTGGCCCAGACCACAGAAAGAAGGAGAAGGGGACCTCTAGATGCCTCTCTGTGACAGTCATTGTGTGAACCCAAAGCACCCCAAACTCACTGCCATCCAGTCGATGCTACTCATGGGAGCACTATAGGACAGGGCAGAGCTGCCCCTATGGGGTTTCCAAGACTACAGCTCTTCATGGGAACAGAAAGTCCCATCCGTCTCGACCCCAGGGAGCAGCTGGTGGTTTTGAACAGCTGACTTTGAAGTTAACAGTCCACCGTGCAACCACCACACTGCCGGGGCTTCCACTCGCTGTGTGAGGGTCACTGTAAACTGCACGGCCTAGCTGTGGGCAGACACGGGATCGTGTGCCCTGCAAAATGTGGGTGACTCCCATGTGTGCAAGCACATTCCGAGAGCGAATATGCCTGTGCATGCAAGGGGTGCATTTAAAACAAAACCCCTGCGTGCTGCCTGGATATCACACATAGCAGTTACATATTTTTCCCAGGGTTTGGAGGGAAGGGGGAAAAAATGCGAGGGAGAAAATTAAATCCAGATTTGTAATTCCTAACAGGAGAAACGTGATCCTTCTCAACCTCGAAGTAATATTTACTGTAAAACAGGCAGGCCATCTGCAAAGCTGTCCAGGCACTTTGAAAGTGGCAGGCTGTGCCCTGGGGACAGAGTAGCCACCTCGGGGAGAGGCTGGCACTGCCACGTGGCCAAGTGCAAGAAGCCAGGCCCCTTGTCCTTGTCTTGCCAACCTCCAGTTTACAGACCGAGGTTGGGGTGCAGAAAACATTGCATGGGGACCAGGACCACTGTGAGCAGGAAGCCCAGGGCATCTGAGGTGGTTCAAGGGAGCTTCATCTTTCAAGGACGGCCCAAGTGTTCCAGGTGGCTCACCAGACAGGTCCAATCTCTGCATTCACCTGGACAGCACAAGGGCAGGACCTTGCCGACCACGTCATCCCTGCCACTAGTCTGCTTCCTTGTGGCTCTCCAGGGTCACCTTGCCCAGTAGTGTTCATAGAAGGGTCTAGTCAGGACCTGGGACTCACTCCCAGAAGGGGCCTGTTTTCCCCAATTCCCGTGGTCTCTGAGTAGATTCGGGAAATGTGAGCTCCTGTAGGCTTTCTGCTTCTTTGCTCAGTTGTTGAGAGTGGCAATCCACATGTGTACCCATCCTAGTCAAACCAGCCTCACTGCCCCCGGGTGATTCAGATCCATGGAGATTCTGGAGGACAGGGTAGTACTGCCCCTGCGGGTTCCCAAGATGGACTCTTTATAGGAGGAGAAAGCCCGGCTTTCTCCCTTGGAGCGGCTGGTAGTTTCTGGCTGCAGTTCCCAGAATCCTCAGGAGAAGGCCATGCCCACATAGAGGCATGGTTGCCTACGACCTGATTGGCAGGCTGGACTCCACCCCTTCACTCAAATTGACAGGAGATAATGCAACTGCCACAAGATGAGACTAAAAATGCACCCAAACCAAACCCGCTGAGGCGGGGGACTCAAGAGCCCAGCTCTGGAGTGGACAGTCCTGGGCATCAGTGTAGAGCGGCTATGAGGGAGTGGTAAGGGACGGGGGCCCCCTCTGCCCTGGTCAGAGCTGGAGATGTGGGATCCAGGCCAACAGCCAGCTCCAGGGTGGCAGCTGGAGCAGAATCTGAATAATATGGTGCTTGGAAGCCAGGGACGTTTGAATTTGGCTGGAGCCAGCTCCTAAGAGGGAAGAGACCACCGAAAGACGACTGCTCTGCTGTGAGTATGTGGAGCTTAACATACTAGGCCTTGTCACTTTTGCTCAGGTGGTGCAGAGTTCTCTACTGGAGTTGGGGGGCTGGCAGGCCCGTCCCCGTTTCGTGCAGCTCCCTCCTGATTCCTGCCCTCTTCCTCTTGGCCCCCCTTCAGAAGGCTGGTTATGTTCTTCTCTGTTCACACGGTTGGTATGGGGGCAGGAGGGTTCCTGAGTCAAATATGAGCACAGCTCCGGGATCCTCTCTCTCGGAATCACAGCTGCACTCTGGGCTCCAACAGAATTTCTTCTCGGCAGATGCTGGCTCTTCCGCTGGTTGCGGCACCACTTTGTCTTAGCTTGTGTGAGAGTTGGGGGCTCAGGGCTTTGGCAAATGGAGCACAGACTTCTCCCAGGGCTCACTTCCAAACAGAGAGCAGGGTTGACGCCCTTTTGGGCAATAAGATGCGGAACGTTTCACTGCTCCAAAAGGGCCCGTGGTGATCCCTCCATGTCTGGGGGAGCAGGGGCCTGAAGGCCTACATTGTCCATGTGCACCCCGAAGAGGATGAATGCTCAACAAGCTCCCCTCAGAAGGACTCTGTGATGACGTGGGCCTCTCCAGCACACCTGCTGTCTTTTGCAGACATTGAACTTGGGGGCTGTCTTTTGAGTGTGACTGGTCTCATAGAAGAGGCAGCTGTTGGAGGCATGATAGAAGGGAGACTTGGTCATTTCCTTCTAAGAAATCAGCACCGGGAAGCTCTAAGGAGCAGCATTCTACTCCAGCAGCCTGGAAGGCAGAATGGACCCGACAGGGAATGGAGTAGATGGGTGGGGACCCCTGAGGGCCAAATGGAGCTACCAGTTGCCTTTCTCTCCAGGGAGCACCCTGGTGGCACAGCATGCCATGCATTGGGCTGCCCAACACAAGGCCAGCCTCTGAGGGAAAGACGAGGCTTTCCATTCCTGTTTGGTTCTAATGTTTAATATCTTCTGCTTTCTTGTGCATTGAGGTTTTCCTTCCTTATTGCCCCTGGTTTTTGTTGTTATTGTGCTTTTGTCAAAACTGCTTTTCTGGATAGGAATTCTGGGAGAGGTAAATCTATTCTCTGTGGATGGTGACTGGAGGGATGGCTCCTTGGGAGGATGTGGGGGGGTGTGTGGGAGTGGGGAAGGAGGGAGAGCTAATACTGATGACAAAAACAAAGGAAATGCTCTACAATCGGTTGTGGTGATGCTTGTACACTCTTGTCACTATGACTGAACTATTGAATTGTGTGATTTGTGAATGCAGGGCCAACAAAACTGTTTTTTTTTAAAGTTACAATCTTGGAAAACCTCACGAGCATTTGAGCAGTCAGAAGTGGTCCTGTTTGTGTGCTTCCTTCTTCCTCCCCATGCATCAAACAGGGGTGATTTCTTCCAGGGACCAAGGACCACCTGTAACCATTCCCTGTTCCACATCTTGAAATGGTACAGGGGTGGGGTGGGGGAATGTAGAAGCATGGGGAGGAGTTATCAGTACTCCTCAAATAATAGAACCGCAGCCCAGGAATGCTCTCAACTTGATCCCATTCACTCGTGGTTAGGAACAGCGTGGATACTAAGCGGTGGTTTTCCATGGAAGTCATGCAATCATTAAGATGAAATTCCACCCAACAGTGGACCCCTCTTTCCTTTTGATCTGTAAACTCCACCCTCCGCCACTGAGGTCTGTGGCAGGGCGGGGGTCAGGGGTCCCACTAAGTGGATTCACATGTGTCCCAGGAGAGCTGGACTCCAGAGGAGACACTCCATAGACTTGAACCCCCAACCCTTGCTGAGTGGTTAGGTGGTTAACCGTTCGCACCATCTGGGATGAGAAAACATACCTGAGACTAACAATAGAGGTGGCTTCACTTACATCTAGAACTAGGAAGACCAGAGCCATTGTGCGTTTCTTAAGCATCTGAAAGAGACCTCATTCAAAACACGAGAGCAGACTTGCTCCTGGTGGGCAGACTGCTCCACTGGCTGGGACACCGCTCGGGAGCTTGGTGCCCATGCCCTGGCTGGTGGGGACATCTAGTGAGCCTTCCCCACCTGGACAGATTCAGGAACGCCCCTCTGGATCATCCCTGCAGCCAGAACCCCATCCTCTGTGCAGTCCCTGCAGCCCCCCACCAGACGGCGTGTCTTCAGAAAGCCAAGCAGCAGGATGGCTTAACCTCATTTTGCGTGTGTGTGTCTCTGTGTGTGTGTGTGTGTGTGTCTCTGTGTGTGTGTCTCTGTGTTTGTGTGTGTCTCTGTGTGCGTGTGTGTCTGTGTGTGTGTCTCTGTGTTTGTGTGTCTCTCTCTGTGTGTGTCTCTGTGTGTGTGTGTCTCTGTTTGTGTGTCTCTGTGTGTGTGTCTCTGTGTGTGTCTCTGTGTTTGTGTGTGTGTCTGTGTGTGTGTGTCTCTGTGTGTGCGTGTGTCTCTCTGTCTGTGTGTGTGTGTGTCTCTGTGTGTGTCTTTGTGTATGTGTGTGTATGCGCTCTGTTTTCAGACACCCAAGTGGAAACTGCGAGACGCCATCATTCTCACTGGACTGTATTCTTGCTGTGGGCTCTCACTACGAGGACGGCGATGCAGCCGGGCTCCTTGGTCTTCATCCCAGGTGCCTGTGGGGAAGCGGGCCGAGCTAATGACCTGGCAGGCAGAGTTCATGTTCAGCCTCAAGGCTGACTGGAGCTGGGGGATGGCTCGTCGCAGGTGGGGGTGCTCACGATGCCTGCCACCCTGGGCCTCACGAAATAAGCCACTCTGGTCTCAGCGTGTGTCAGACAAGGTCAAGCAACAGTTTTCCGTCAGGTGCAGAGTAAACAAGTGTCAGTGCTAACTACGCTGACTTATGGCTGCATTCATTCAGTCCTTCCTGAGAGGTGAGTGCTTCACGGAGCGCCGGGGGCCCTTCAGAACGGGTCAGATGTAGCTCGACGCGAGCCGTGTTATAGCTGGTTTCTCACACACCCAGCCCAACAGAACAATCTCCTCTTCTTGCAAAGTGTCACCTCATTACGTGGGTGCCACCTCCCAGGCAGGGAGGGTTCAGCTGCAGAGAGAGGTCATGCAGGTGCTGGGTGCGACATGCGCCCCAGCGGCCTTTGGGACGCGCCGGCTCGGGTTCTGAATGTGAACTTCATGGAAATTAATTCATGTATTCCATCTTTATTTGGAAATGTTCCTCATTGACTTTCAGACCCCGGAGCCTCTGAAGCAGAGTTAAACAGAATGGACGCAGCCCCAACAGGAAGACTCGGTCCGTAGGCAGAGCAGGTTGGGCAGCTGGGTGGTGGCAGTCTGGACTGGAAAACAGCAGGTTGTGGCTGGCTTCCCCTGCGTGGTGCCCCGCCCTTGGGAGACGATGGTCCTTAGACGCTGGGAGTTTTGATGGCGCATCGCTGGGAGTCCTCACTCCCATGGGCCAAACTTCAAACGTCATGGGAAATCTTCGAAGATGGCCTTTTCCTCCGCCCTCTCTAGGCCCCTTCCCAGTGTGGCTGTCTTTTATATGACAACTCAACTCGCCCCCACAGCTCACTGAGTGGAGTCCATGCTGGCTCACAGGGACCCTAGAGGAGAGGGCAGAATTGCCTCTGTGGGTTTCCAAAACTGGACCTTTTTCCTGGAGAAGAAAGCCCCGACTTTCTCCTGTGGAGCGGCTGGTGGTTTCTAACTGCTGACCTTTCAGATGGCAGCCTCACAAGGAACCACTGTGCCACCAGGGCTCCTTACAGCCGGGCTCTTTCCAAAGTCCTTTCATCACCTGGAGGAGAAATTCTGTGCCTTCCAGCACCAGTCCGTGGTGACCACTCGTGAACTGGGGTCTCCAGGCAACCACCTCTTCTAAGTGCATCCTACGGGTGGGAGCCTACATTGCTCGCTTCACTAAGCATCGCATCTTCAAGGTTCGCCCATGTGCACACCACACATACCACAGCTCTTTCCTGGTACGGTCACATTCCAGGGAATATCTGTTGTCTCTAGCAAATTTTAGCATCTTTTGCTTATCTTCTCATCTCTTGGTGAACATTTGGCTGCTTCTACTTTTTGTCTGTTGTAGATAATGC
This sequence comes from Echinops telfairi, assembly GCF_000313985.2. Classification (NCBI taxonomy): domain Eukaryota; kingdom Metazoa; phylum Chordata; class Mammalia; order Afrosoricida; family Tenrecidae; genus Echinops; species Echinops telfairi. Next base: position 3,304,393 of record NW_022103968.1, on the reverse strand, counting down.
TGCAAAAGATGATTTCTGCTTTCAGTTCTACGGGGCTCAAACCTAGGAGCGGAATTGCTGGGTCAAGTGTTAAGCCTACACGTGACTGCTTGAGGCACTGCTAGCCTGTTTTCCATGGAATTCACCTCATCTTACATGCTCATTAGGAATGGGTGAGGGTCCCAGTTTCTGCATACACATTCCCTTCTATAAAGGCCTTCTTGGTGCTGCGAGGGGGCTGGATCACTTTCATCTACCCCTTTACTTCAGCTCTGGGTCATTCTAGATTCAGGGAAGCCCTGTCCCCCCATCGCCCTCTTCACTATGAATGCCCAGCCTCAGCCTCCCTCTCCTCCCTGCTGTCAGTCAACATCTGTCTGCAGGAGGATAGCTGAAGCACTACAAGGGGCTGTGTCTGGACCCTGGGGTTCTGCATCTTGTGGAAGCGCCTAGGTTGTGAGACCCTCTCCCCTAGGGCAAGCACCCCCGGACTCCCACTCAAGACTCCATTGCACCCACCTCTCTGTGTCAGCCCCCACCCCTCTCCTATTGAGTCAGGGCCAGAGTGTCCGTGATGGGATAGCAGATGGGCCCCAAGCTGCTGGGGCCTTGTCCAGCCACAGTGCCATCCTCAACACAGCGTTCGAAGTGTTGTTAGAGGAGCCATGGCGCCACCGTGGTTATGCACTGGTTTGCCAACCACGAGGTCTTCGGTTTACAACCACCACCCCCTGTAGGAGAGACAGATGAGGTTTCCCTACTTCCATAAAGTTACAGCTGAGAAACCCACAGGGCACTTCTACCCTATCCTGTAGGGTCACTATGGGTCAGAATCACGCGATGGCAGTGAATTTGGTTTGGAGAAGGGATGTTCACGGTAGCATTTCAAGTGCTGGGCAACTCCAACCCTCCAATCTAGGATGGCCCAGAAGGAGCAGATCTAACATCTGGGGGTGGGCCCAGGGCCACAGCAGGTGCTGCAAATGCATCCACTTGAACACTCGTTACCATCACGGTTATTAATTGGCCCAAGAGAGGCTCTTCCTGAACATGGTGGCTGGCCTGGCTGCAGAAGAGTCCTGACCGCGCGAGACTGCGCGCTCTCGGCCCTGGCCTCCTTCCAGGTAGCCCGGTGGGCCCTGGTGAGACGCGGTGCTGCATGGGACTCAGGCAGAGGCAGGTCCCGTAGATGCATCCTTGCCAGACTGCAGCATCCCGAGAAATGCACATCCCACCCCCATTTCTTATCAGGGCGTCAGAGAGAGTGAAATAGTAGCAAGAATGATGATAACACTTTTTAAAAATAAGAAAGAGGTGACGAGAGATCTGAATGTGGAAATCAGACCTTCGCTGGTCACCTGGCGGTAGGAGGAGATGCAGCAGGACTGGGGTCCCTTCCTTAGAATGACCAACAGGCCCTGCAAAGCATTCCAGGGGAGGGGGGGGCCCCTTTCCTCAGAAACTCAGGGCGCTGCCTGGACGATTCCAGGTCCAGATGCTTGTTTAAGGACGTGCTTTCTGTGCCCGAGATGGCCAGCCTCTCAGATGAGATTAAAATCTTTGGGTTTGGTAAAGTTTGCATAAATATTTCACTCGGATCCATCTTTAATTAGGTTATAACACTATAAAGAGCCAGGCAGCATACTCATCTCACAAATGAGACCCGGGCCCACAAACAAATTAATTTGTGTCTCCAGGTTTCCACGGGGCCTCTCCGCTACCCTGGTTTTCTCCCAAGTACTCCTGACCCCCTGGATTTCAAATGCCTGAGGGTGAAAAGCAATTATAAAAACATGACTCCCCCGGATGGATCAGCTTTCGCCTGGCCTCGGCTCTGTTTTATTGATGGGAGATTGAAGGAAGATTCAAATCAGCCTTCCTCAATTTCTCACCGGCAGCAAAATGCAGAAATCATTAGCTTTTCCTGTGTCAAAGACTTTTGTCCTGCCTGATTATTCAAAACGGCTTGCTTGTCTGACTCAAAATGGGCATGTTGAATATTTATTTCTAATTTTCAGCACTGGTAAATATTATATCGCTTTGTTCCCCACCCCTCCCACGTTCTTTTTAGTTTGCAAATTTTTATAGCGACTAATTAATGCAGCACTGCCTGCATTTAAGATATCACTCATCAGGCCGGGGGTGACAGCGTTTCACAACCAGGCTGTGTTTGAATTATAAGATCAGTTCTATGTGAATAGAAACTTGTTCTCAGTGGAGAAATCTTTTATTGCAACTAGAACATTATATTGCAAAGCCTGCCTCGTATCATCACAGCTAATTTGATTTAATTATGGTCTCTTGCCCCTCAGAAGAGAGAGAGAGAGAGAGAGAGAGAGAGAGAGAGAGAGAGAGAGAGAGAGAGAGAGCGAGAGAGCAACTTGGTATAAAAATCGGCAGGTGTCTGGTTTCAGCAAAGAGCGAGGCGGACAGACCCCGGTGGTCAGCATGCCCATAAGAATGGCGACAGGGCCCTCTGTGACCCCCAGCCAACCCAGCGGAGCGGGAAGGAGAAAAGGCATTTTCAGATGTGGCCCACGTGTTTCCTTTTACTCACAAGGCTAATTTTAAATGCCGCTGCTCCAATTTTATTGGCGATATAATTTTCTATCTCATAGAGGCCTGCGTTCTCTTGATCAATAGAAAAGAATGAATTTGTTGCTGTGAGCAGGCGAAGGGTAATGTTCATTTGATCAATAACTATAGCTGAACCCTGCACTGGAAGCAATCATATTTTTTCTTCTGTAAAAACAGGTCTTCGTTTTCCTCTGTTTCTTCTGAAGACAAGGGACAGGTCCAGAGGGCACCTGCGGGAGATTTCTGGGCAGGCAGGCTCCTTCCTGGCAGCCGTCAGGGTGCCCCTGATCAGTGGTGGCCAGGTGGCCATGGAGGGGCAGCAGAGCCCCTTCCAAGAGCTCCAGCGTGAAGGGCCGTCAGGGAGCTCAGATGCCAGCATGTGCTTCACTGGGGCGCTGGGGAGTGGGGAGTGGGGAACCTACCCACCTCCTAGGAAGAGGCACCCCCGCTGAGGGTCCAGCTCCCCAGGCTGTTCTCAAAGGGCCTGCGAAGCAAGCCAGGGATGTGTGCCACTTCCTGAAAGGTCACAAGACCCAGACCGCCTCCCATCCACTCTGTCAGCCCTCTCCCAAAAGAGGAAAGCGGGGAGGCAGAAAGTCCTCACAACACAGCATGACTCCTGGCCTCCCGGGTCTCTCCTCTTTCAGGCCACCTCATTGCTGGTGCCCAGGCCTGTCAGCTTAGCAGGTGTGCTCCGAGGGGCAGGTAGTTCACCCGCCTTTCTTCCCCCACACCTCTGGGTGGACAGGAGCCTCTGGCACCACCCCGAACTCCATCACAGACCTGGAGAACCAGGAGTGACTGTGGGCACACCAGGCTGCTTCATCCATAGGAGGCTGGTCCAGGACACAGGGTCCACATGGTGTGGGGTGCTCGGGGAGGACAGGGGAGGGCAGAGCTGACTCTCTCCCTCCAGGGTGAACCTGTGGGGTGACATCTGTTTCTGGAGGTGGTGGGGAGGACTCGGAGGGCTCCTCCTGGTGCATCTGCAGCTCAGGGAGGGAAGAGGCTGCCTGCCCGCCCTTCTCCTGGGTCTCCAGGGTTTGAGCTGAAGCAATTTCATCGAGCTGCGATTTTAAATAGCCAGTGTTGTATTTTTGGAATCCCAGAATGTGAGCCGGGTTTAATGAACCTAAAGCTATAACGTTTTAGTTCTCCTTTGATAAAAATTTGTATTTCATATTTCAAAAACTGCACTCATTCTGCCAGTTGGTGTTACCAGCCAAGCATGGCCCGTCCGGGCGGCGTGGAAGCTGCTCGTTCCTTGGTCACAGTGTCTTGGCGGAGTTGTCGCCACACGCCACACAAGCACAGAGGGCTGCACTCAAGCCCAGGTGACAGTGTGGGGAGTGACAGGTGTTCTTCCGCTCACCCAGGCCCACCCCTGCTCCTCGTAAGCCCCCACCGCCCACCCCACTCAGAATGTGGTGTCCAGAGGTAGGTGATGCTCAGAAAAGACAAGAATGTCCCTGGGCACTTCTCCTGCCAGCTGCCTTTGGGAACCCAGTGGTGCCTGCTTTATGTCTCCACGCCGTGGTCGGCTTCCTCCATGGTGCGGCGAGGGCACCGGTAGGTAACCGTTTTCAGGGACTGCTGATGGAGCTCGTGCAAAGGGGGCAACATATTCTGCTTCTGCATGCAAACATGTGCTGCTTTGTTTTCCAGGCTGAGCTGTGGCACGGAGCTGTTTTATGACGTTCCTGGCCACAGCGACATTGTGCCCTGTCTCCATGTCCTTGCTGTGAGGGCCTTTCCTGTGTGGACGGTCTGCTGGGCCTTCTGGAGAAACAGTGCGTTTGTTTCTTGTAAATATTTCTTTCAGGGGTTTGACCTTAGTCGCACGTGTGTGTACATGTGCATGCATGGGTAATGTGCCAGAAATAAAATTATTATTTTATTTCTTTCTTGTCCCAAGTTTGTATAAATTTACACTCCCAATGACAGTGCCCAAATATTTTCTTTTTCTGTGCCACCAATCTCACCCGAAAGTATCTGCCACCTAGGGTGTCCACTTAGATAGCTGTTTACTTATCAGCATGCCTGGACGCCAGTGCTGGCGACAAACTGGCCTGGACTGCAGAAAGAACAGACACATCTGCCTGGCACAGCCAGACTGCCCCCTAGAGGCAAGGACGGCAAGCCTTCCTCTCCTGTGCAGTGGACACATTGTCCAGGAGCGTCCTTGTAGAGCGGTACCACGCATGGTAAGGTAGAGGGGCAGCGACGACGAAGAAGGCTCTAGGTGAGATGGATTGGCTTAGTGGCTCCAAGAGTGAGCTCAAACTTAAGAACAATTGTGAGGACAGCACAGGGCTGGGTGGTGTCTCATCCTGATGTACATCAGGCCACCGTGAGTATCTACTCTATCTACCTATCCACCCATCTCTATCTATCTATCTATCTATCTATCTATCTATCTATCTATCTATC
>NW_022103968.1:3294120-3298871 GCF_000313985.2 Echinops telfairi | reverse complement strand
ATCTATCTATCTATCTATCTATCTATCTATCTATCTATCTATCTATAGTTTAGTTATCTGTCTACCTGTCTGTCTGTCCATCCATCCATCCTTCCATCCATCCACCCACTCACCCACCTTGAGCATTTGCTTGTCTAATAGATGGCAATGGAGTTTCCTTATGTTAAAATTGCATCTTTGAATATTATTATTTGTAGCATGTGACTCACCTTGATTGGGAATGCTCACTTTGTGTTTGTTACCCATGGTGGCTTTTATCCTTTTGATTTAGGGAAAAATAATATGCACATAGGCAGTGGAGAAAATATCTAAATTTTGCCAAGGTACCATTATAATCTGAAATTGTCTATAAAAATGTTGGCCCCAAGAGAGATTACATTTTTTTTTTTAAGGCAGACTGCCACATGCAGCGCCTCATTTGGATGTGTCTGGAGTCTTGGAAGCTTGACTCCCCTACGTTCTCCTACAGATGGACCTTGAGACTTGTTTGGAGGTTCCAGCAGGGGAGCGCAGCTACTCATATACCCTTGACTGAAGGACGGTCTTCTTTCTATCGGGGAAGGTCGTCCTCTTCAACCGAGCGCACAGCTTCGGGAGGGACGCACACGAAGTGGTCAGGGAGGAAGGGGACACTGCCTAGCCAACCAGATCAGCGGAATCAACCCTGGCGATCAATGGGGTGACGGATGTCACAGCCAGATCGCCCTCCCATCGAGAGATGACATTTCTATGTAGTTAAAGGTATACATATTTTCCCTTAGGGCGTCCTCCCCGGAAGAGTCTCTCCATTCTAAGGCTGCTCAAATCTTTTTGCAACGTATTTTCACCCATCTTATGAACTCACAATAAATTGGAATTCCTTTAGGTTCTGTCAGAGGCCTAGGTCTCCCTTATTTACATTTTTTCCTAAATAAATAGTCATACTGCCCTGTACCACTGATTTCATCTCTGATTTGAAATGTACCAGTAAAGCTTTGCAGTTTTGTTTTTTATGGATGCTAATGCTTCCTTTCAGGATAAGGATGAGCGTTTCTCCTCCCTAGAAGAGCTGCAGTCCCAGAAACCCACAGGGGTGGTTCGGTTCTGTCCACCAGGGTCACTGTGAGTCAGCATTTACTTGACAGTGGTGACCGTCTAACGTGTTCTATTAGTGGGGAGTGGGGCGGGGCAGGGTGTGGAGGTCGGGATTCCTTTCTTTTTTTTCCTAATAATTTTATTAGGGGCTCATACAACTCTTATCACAATCCATACACACATCAATTGTGTGGAGTGCATTTTAGTGACGCAAATGTCTATGTTTGACACCCACCAGCAGTTCTGAAGGAGAAAGGTGAGGCTGTCTGATCCCGTGAAAATGCACAGGCTCAGGAAATGCTGTAATTGGCTGCTGAGAGTCAGGCAGGCTCGGCGGGTTTGGGTGGGCTGTGTGAATGCTCTCTCAGCTGAATCCCCTTCCATCCACTTTCGATCCTAATGTGATTAATCCCCCCGCCCCCCAGTGAACATTAGGGTTTTGTCATCATGATCTTGTTGGCAATTTAATTGGCGTTACCCTACATGTTCAGATCAATGTGGAGGAGGCTCAACTTCTTTGGCAGTTTGTGCCTTGCTCACAAGGACATGGCTTGCCCACAGTTCCCAGACTCACTCTGGATCTTGCATTGATCACAGTATCTAGGGCACTTGCCGCTAACGCATAAGGTAGAAAAGGCCTTTCACACCTTCATTTCCTCCTGTTGCTATCCACTCCCAGCTTCGTTAAAAGTAATTGGACTTTTAAATTCAGTTAGTTTCTTCTACTCTTGCTGGTGCGGAGTTCGCATTGCTTGTCACCTGTAGCCATCGTCTCCACAGCTGCGTTCAGTTTCACGACCATGCCAAAAAGGAGTTAGACACAAACTTGGGAAGGTTTGTGGTTCCCTACCTAACTTTATTATTATTATTTTGGGGGCATTAAGCATTCCCTGTCCCTGATTTATTTTCCAGCTTCCTGCAGCTCGACTTGGAATGGTTTTCTTTCTAGAAGGGACCAGGATGGGACACGCTGAAGTCGTATGGACGGTGATGTGGGTGTCCACACAGGTTTTCTCTGTGGGTTCTGACATTTAGTGCATCTGATTACCTATTATTAAGATGATTGATTGTGATTAATATCCTTTACCCTGCTTGGGGGAGAGGCAGGTTTAATTTTTTCTTAAATCTATATGGATGAGTGATATAATAATTATATACTTATTATAATATAGTGGTAGAGATAGATACAAACTTGTCATTGTTATTTGGGGGCCAGGGGGTTTATTCTCTGTAAAAACTTCCATTTAAGGGAAACAAAATGTTCTTTAGATTAAAAAAAGCGTTTTGTGACTAACAATTTTCCTCTGCATATGTCCTAGGGGATCCTATTATACGTATGTTGAAGTCCCTGAACCTGTTTCCATGCATGTCACCTTTTCTGTCATCACATCATCTATTTATTCTCTAGCTTGGAAATCTGATAAAGAGTTGAGGCTGTGAAAAATAACAAAGCAGTCGTAGGCTGTTTTCTGGATTTTCCAATCTGTTCTCTGCTAGTTCCGTTTACTAAAACACAACATCACAACAAGCGCACGCACACTGCCTTTCTTCCCCTTCATTGCCGCCCTTTAAGGAGCTCTTTGGTGCTGACAGGGGAGTTTCTATCTTCTCTGAGGTAGATGCCCGAGGGCGATGCCCGGCTTCAGGCTGTTCCTTCCGCGGGGGGTGGGGGCCTGTGACTTGCTTCTAACCAGTGGGATGTGGTCAAGGTGGGAGTCTGTCAGGTGATGCAAGGTTATGGCGTGTGCTTTTGAGGATGGAACACCACTTTTGTGCTTGCCTATCTTGTCTGACTTCAGGTTAGTGCTGACCTAGATGGCCCCGACAGCCACACTGGGAATCGTGTGTGGAGACCATGTGGCAAGGGACGGTGGCTCCCTCCAGGACTCCAGCCTCTGGCCATCAACCAGCAAGGAGCTGAAGCTCTCAATTCAGCCCAAGGAAGGCAACGTTTGCCTACAGCCTGAGTGAGTTTAGAAACAGACTCTTCTCTCGAAGAGTCTGCCCACAAGAGCCCCGGCTGGAGAGGGCTTGAGCGCAGGGCCCAGCTCAACTGTTCTCGAGCCATTTGCCTCCAGACGGCACCCACATAACAAATGTGTGCTGCTGGAAGCCATTAAGCGTGTGGTAATTTGTTTACAGAGCAATAGAAAACAAATGCATTCTCTAAACTTTCATGCTATGTTTGAGTAACTCAATTTCCCAGGTGAACACTTGTGCTGATATTTTTCAGATTAGTCCATTTCTTTCAAAATACTTATTTTTCTGTGTACCCAGCGATTGCTCTCCACATGTTATTCCATGGAGCACTCTGGGAGTCCTGGGACCTGTTTGGGAGCTGTCAGATTGCATGTGCCCTATTAAAATAGTCCAGGCCCTGATGAGTACGTTAAGAACCATTTAAAGTTACTGCATTTTAATGCGTCCAGAGAAAGGACCACTTCTTTGATTAATTAGAGGTGTTCATTCCATGGTTGCCCTTCCCCACTCTTGAGATCTCTGTTTTGCATCTTTGGGGAGGGAGTGGGGATCCCTGAAATGAGAAAAGGGGCGTCCTGCCCCAGGTTACTGGCCCAACATCTCTCAGAAGGACTGGGGGAACAGTGCCTTATGCTGGGTGTGGAGATTCTTCTGTGGACCTTAATTCTGTAGATGCCTGACCCCAGGGCCTGCTCCAGGTATGTGTGGATCCTGAGGGCCGGTTATCATCTGTCCTTGCCCCAAGCCTCCAAGGCCTGGGATCCCCAACCATCCCCCTCTGGGGTGGGAGGACAGGCTGGAGGAAGTATTGCACCCCATGCCCCACTCCTTCCCTAGGTCCCCAGACCACATCTCACGGAAATTCCTTAGTCTCCAGGGTGTGGGTAATTCTCTCTCCTGTTTTGTAACACAGAGAGAGTTTCTGCCCATTTGATACCCCTTTGAGCACGTGAGCATGAGCTGCGTGGGATCGGTTCAGTCCCCAGCAGACATCCTTTAAACACTGACATGCAAAGGGAAGCCAGAGAGCCATCTTGCATCTTAATTTCCTCGACCCTGTGGCAGAGAAAGTGGAAATGGTTACTCCTCGGTGGTCCACGATGAATCTCTGAACAGGAAATTTCTGAGAACTGGCAGTGAAGCTATCTCCTCATTAACGTCGAAAGAGTAAATCCTGCCTGAACTTCAGCCTTGGTCCCTCCTCTCAACCCTCTCCCTCTCCCTTCCCTCCCTGTAGGACAGGGTAGAGCTGGCCCTGGGCGTCTCTGAGACGGTCACTCCTTCCAGGAGCAGGAAGCCTCATCTTTCTCCAGAGGAGCGGCTGGTGGATTGGAACTGCGGACCTTGTGGCTCGCAGCCCAACGTGTCACCACTACGTGACCAGGACTCCTTGTCAGTCCAAGGAAAATCAAGTTAAGGAGGTCCTTTCTCTTCTCTTGATGGTAAAAATCAACTCTCCTGTTGCTCCTCTAAAATCAAACCGACTAAATACTCCAAGCAAATGACACACGCGCACACACACACACACACACACACACACTACACCGGATCACTGGTCCCGCCATCATGTCCCTCTAAGCCGATGACAGTGTGTGTGACTGTTGTTGTTGTAGGTGCCTCAGTTCCTTTGCATAGTGACCCCATCTATGGCAAAAGAACAACACCCTGCCCAGTCCCACAGCACCCTCACCCTGCCC
>NW_022103968.1:3283945-3293975 GCF_000313985.2 Echinops telfairi | reverse complement strand
CACACACACACACACACACACACACACTACACCGGATCACTGGTCCCGCCATCATGTCCCTCTAAGCCGGTGACAGTGTGTGTGACTGTTGTTGTTGTAGGTGCCTCAGAGTAGCTTCCTTTGCATAGTGACCCTATCTATGGCAAAAGAACAACACCCTGCCCGGTCCCACAGCACCGTCACCCTGCCCGGTCCTACAGCACCCTCACCCTGCCCGGTCCTACAGCACCCTCACCCTGCCAGGTCCCACACCACCCTCACCCTGCCAGTCCTACAGCACCCTCACCCTTGTTGGGACCGTTCGGCCCATGGTTGTAGCCCCTCAGTCAGTCCACCTCCTTAAGCGTGTGTCTCGCCTCCGCTGGCCAATGCAGTGCGTCCGTTGGTTTCTTGAGTGCTGCTTCCATGAGCATTTCTTATGAATCTTGAGTAAAACAAACTCCTCGACAAGTTCCTCCTTTGCTCCAGTTGTCATGAGAGCGTCTACTGGTTCCGTCGTGAGGATTCGGGCTTTCTTTATATTGAGTGTGGTCCGTACCAAGGGCTGTAGTCCTTGATCTCTGTCAGCTAGGGTTCACGGCTTCTCCACCGTCAGTGAGTGAGGTTGTCATCTGCACATGGCAGCAGCTGGCTCACGAGCCTTTCTCTCAGCCTGATGTCTCCTCCCCCTTTGTCTGCGCCGGTTTCTCTGCTCAGTTTGGTGAAAGGATGCAACCACGACACACACTGCTCTGGATGTTAAGCCGCTCAGTAGACCCTTGTTGGCTCTGGATGAGTGCCTCCTGGTCCCAAGGAGCATAATACCCTGTCCTGGAATCCGTTCCCACTCTGATGTGACCCATCGCATTGTGATCCCAACAGTCAAATGCCTTGGCATAGTCAATACAACACAACACAACACAACACAAGTAGGCATCTTTCTGGTATGCTCTGCTTTTAGCCAAGATCCATCTGGTGTCAGCAGTGAACTATATCCACCTATAGGTGCTCTTGTAACCTTGGTTGGGTGATCACCAGCCAAATGTTATTTGCATGTGAAAGCACTGATTCTGTACGACAATTCCTGCACTGTTTGGTCATCTTTCCTGGGAATGGGCACCAGTGGGGATTTTTCCAGGTGGTTGGCCCAGTGATTTTCCTCCAAATTTCTTGGAACAATGAGTCCGTGCTTCCTATGCTGGGTCAGCTTTTGGAAGCATTTGGATTAGTATTCCATCAGTTTCTGGAGCCAGGTTTTCCCACGGATGCCTCCAGTGAAACCTGGATTTCTTCTTCCAAGTCCACCAGTGCTTGATGAGTTCCTACCTCTTGGAACGGTTGAACAGCAACCAGTTCTTTTTGGTACCGTGAACTCTGTGTGTTCCTGTAATCTTCTTTTGATGCTTCTTACATCTTCAACATTTTGTCAATAGAATCCCTCCATATTTCAACCCATGGCTTGCATTTTCTCCTGGATTCTTTTCACTAGAGAAACGCATATGTCCCTTCTCTAGGATTCTTTCAAACACCCATGGGTTCGATCCTTACTAGTAATCATGTGACTCCTAGTGACTCCTTTGGCATTCCAAAAAGCAGCTTCCTGCAAATAAACAGTCTTCCCACATGGCTTCAATAAGTGCCCGTTGCTTACCTATGGCAAGGCCAGACATGGCCCCCACCCCACCAAAGCCAACCCCATGGCCTTGAAGGTCTATTGCTCTGAGGCCAGAACCAGACGCATCCTGCCCCTCTTTGTTTGATTCATGAATGATGGACAGACCCTTTCCTCCGCGACTGCCTCAGGAACAAACCGCACGACGCCAGCTCTGGTTACACTGCTATCCTTGCCTACGTCCTGGACATCCCTCTGTCCTGCTCTCTGCTGAGCCGACAGACAGACTCTCTGGCAAGGCCCTCAGTGCCCCGCTGGACTGGATGTGAAGCGTCCTCAGATCAGTCCCATCACTCTCATCTTTCATCTCAGCATGCCAACAGACCCTTTTGCATTGCTCTTGAGACACTGGCTGATCTTGTGAGCAGAGTATTCTTCTGATTGCTGCAGACCCCCACCCCACCCCCATGTCTACAACGGTCTCTCTCACTTTCTAGTGAGACCCCCGAAACCCACTGCCATCAAATCAATTTTGACTCCTCTCCCCCCATGTGCAGGGAAGATTCCTGGGTGGCACAAACCCATAAGTCCTTGACCAATGAAAAGGTTAGCATTTCAATTGGCCCCGCAGGATGGCAGAAGAAAGGCCGGGTGACCTGGTTCTGCAAAGACGGCCACCAAAGGATCTCACGGAGCTGGTTCTGCGCTGTGACACCCGAGGTTACTCTGGTTTTAACACGCTCGGCTGCTGACCGAGAGGTTGAGGTTGGAGTCCCTGCAGAGATGCTGTGGAAGACAGGTCTGAAGATGTACCTCAGAGAAATCAGCCCCCGAGGCCTCACGGGATACAGTTCTACTTTGCTATGTCCGGTCACCTGGAATTCAAGTCCACTCAACAGCCCCACGTGTGGATTTCTCTCCTGTATCTAAGTCAGGCTTTGCTTTGACAACCGCCGACTCAGAGCAGTTTGGGGTGGCCCCTGGCGGGAGGGTGCCACGCCATCAAGAACAGGGCCTGCTTGCTCGTGAAATGCTCTCACCGTGGGCACACCGAAGGCCAGGTGCAGGAAACAAGACACCAGCTTAGAGGCCTTCAATGCGGCCAAGAGTTATCGTGAGGACTCTCAGATGTCCCATAGAAGCAGGTTTTATTTATTGTGTACTCTTGGTTTATGCTTGTTTTCCAGGAAAACTTTTCTGCTTGCAGCCCACAAAGTATCTGTCTGTGAGGGATCGCTCCAAGAAAAATCGTGGTAAACTCTTCACCGCAGAGGGCTCAGAAGCAGCGTCTGGGACCCCAACGCCAGCCTGCTCCCCTAGGGACTGCGGAGCGGGGAGCACGGCGGACTTCCGGTTCCTTCTTTCTGAGACGACGGCAGGGAAAAGCCAGGGTAACAACAAGGGCCCATCGACCACATTGGGGGCTGGGAAGGAGGGAAGCTTGGGAAACTCCCATGGGGCACTGAAGGAGCTCAGCCAAAGGCCCTTTTGCCACTTAGGCAGAGGGGTTGCGGGGGAAGCTGCTCTACTCCCTTGAAGCAAGCGGCACTCTGGGTGCCTGCAAGCGGTTTTACTTTCCATTCCTCCTCAAGGGTGGCTCCCTCCCAACAGGATAAGCGCTGCTTCCACAGCACATCTTCCCGTGATGGAACCAGAGCCGACCACTGGACAGGGCCGATGCATAAACGGATATATATCTTGGTTCAACCACATTTGAAAAAAATAGCTTCAGTCCCTCCAAACTAAGACTGTTCTCTCTTAAGTGAGATTTGTTTTTTTGACTGTTTTTCTACATCATGCAGCAAGAACATATAATTAAGAGACACCCAACCCCCTTGCAGTTGCTTGGGATCATGATATTGGCAGTTTGCACGGATGCTGCTTGATTGGGTTTTCTTTCAAAACCTAGCTTCTCACAGTTGTTAGTTTAAACTTCCAGTAATGCAGCTGGAGGCGTAAGAATAATTTGGGCAATTTGAGGTGCCTTCATGACTTTTAACATGAGGAGCTGATACCAAGGGCTCAAGTGGAAAGCAAATGTTCTGAGAACGATTAGGGCAACAAATGGACAAACGGGTTTGACACGATGGATGTATATGTGTATGGATTGTAATAAGAGTTGTACGAACCCCCAGCCAAACGATTTAAAAAAACAAACATAATCAACACATGGAGATGAGGGACCGGGGGTGACAGCTATTGTGTCAATGATAGTTTTTGTTGCTCAGTGACGTCACACCAGTGCCAACCCATGCTGACCCCAAGTTGCAGAGTTGACTGCTCGGCAGAGTTTATGCTGTGACCTATTGGAGACAGATTGATTGCAGGCTTTGTTTCAGAGCTGCCCCTGAGTGGGTTTGAACTTCCCATCTTTGGGCCAAGAGTCAGGTCCTATATGGAGTCATAGTGGACATACAGGAGCAACCCCGAATGTCGTGGAAACCTTTGACGAAGAAAACCCTCACCCCAGAAACTGTTGCCTCTGAACAGAGGCCCCGTCTGGCTCCACCCACGTCTGAGGGTGGGCTCCTCATCTCTCGAAGCCGGCGGTTCTCAACCATCCTCATGCCATGACCCTTTCATACGGTCCTTCATGGTGCGGTGACCCCCGCATCGTAAAATTATTCTCGTTGCTACTTCATCACTGTCACTTTGCTACTGTTATGAATCGGGTGACCACTGTGAAAGGGTCGTTTGACCCTCTAAGGGGTCGCGGCCCACAGGTTGAGAGCTGCCTTCCTGGGGCATCCTCCATACTGGACGTTCGCCACGTGAACACAGCAGGCGTGGCGTCCTCAAGTGACGCAACTCGTGTTAGTTTTAGGTTTTCTTTGAGCTTTGGGAACAGAGAGAAATCTGGAGGGTCAAGGTCAGGGCCATCGGGTGGGACAGGTGAAGTTCCCCGGGGAACCCTCCTAGGGCAGCGTGCTGCCCTGGAAGAGTGAGAGCTTGCGATGTCCTGGGGACAGACACTTCTGTGTACAAGACTCCCGACTTCCTCACCGGTGCAGTTTTCAAGTTCCGTAAGACGGCTTCACCACAGGCCCTCGGGATCGTTCTGTGCCCTTTAGAAAGCCTCCTTTGCAACCTCCCAAGGCATTGCCGCAACCTTCTGCGTTGAGCCCTGAGAAGCCACTGCTGGGTTGGACACCGCCACCCCTTTTTTTCTTTGAAGGTTCCCTAAGGGGTTTGAGGCAAGGGGTGTCCTCAGGGAACTTGTCTGGAGCCATCCGCTGAACCGAGAGACGCTCTGAACCACATTTCTTTCGGGATAAACCCATGCACGCATGAGCCAGGAACCTCGGTCGCCATGTGTTTTGGCTTACACCCATGAAGAACGAGTGAAGACATGACATTTCTCATGGGGTTTCATGCTGGCATGTCTACCAACTGCCACCTGATGATAGAAACATGATCTGTGTCCCAACTTTAGGAAACACCTGACTTGCTTTCTCATCTTCTGATTTGACTCTTTGCAGCTACCTTGCCCCTACCTGGCCCACACCTGAATTGTTGGCTGGGGGCTGCCGTGATGTCATTGGCAACATCACTGGGGGTGGTGGTGCAATCTTTGGAAGTGCGGGGGGCTGTGTTTTCTCCCCCACCTTGCGTCCTTATGCATGTGGTTATTGTCAATGCTGCTGTTGGGTAAACTCGGAAGGGCGGCCAACAGGACAAAAGGCTGCCTGTCCCTCTGCCTCCTTCACCATCCCTGTCAAGTTCATGTGCTCCATCTCACAGGTGATCCTTGACCACCGCGATGATGCCCTCCTCTAGCGTATGGTCTCTCAGGGGACCATGTGCAGAGAAGGGGGTCTGACAGCCATCTGCCGTGGCCCACAGGTTTCCATTGGCTAGCGGTGGAGAAGAGGAGGAGGCTTCAACAATTCCTGGGGAAAAAAAGGAGTGAAAATATCAAGGGATTTTCCCACCAATATGTAGAAGCCCCCTTGTAGACCCCCAGGCCCGTTCCCTAGTTCATCTTAGTCTGGAAGCTCCCCTGAAACCTGTCGGCTCATTGTCGTAGTGGAACGTGGTCCCTTGGCACAGTATTCCTGATTTTTCTCATCAGTGTCATTTTCAATTCCTTTAAACTACCTTCACCATAAGCCCCAGGGGGCATTACTGAAATATCAGGGACACCACCTCCAGCCTCGCTGAAAAGAGCCTCCCTGCCACTGAGCCCCTCCTGGCTCAAAGTGACCCCACGGCAGGGTAGAAGTGCCCACGTGAGTTTCTGAGCCTGGATCTTCCCAGGGAAAGATGCCTCCTCTTTCTTCCGCTACCCCAGTGCTGCACAGACAGACGGGTGGTGGGCGAGGTTTTCAGGACGTTGGACGGCTGTAGTTTAATGGGTGCACCTTCTTCTCCAGAACACAGGTCATCCTTGAATCCTGTCCCTATCAGGGACCCTCTGGAGTCTCCCAAAGGTCACCCTGCCCAACTCTGCCCCTTGAGAGCCCATCACAGACACTCTGGGTAGACCAGGGCCACAAGGCATTGGAGAAAACACGCACCACGTGCACACGTCTGGGAGGTACAGAGCTTTCAGTGGGTAATCCTCCAGTGACTTGCTAACGTTCACTGTCATCAGACGCTGTGACTGGCCTTTCTCCCACCGGCTCATCAGCAACATTCTTGCTGAGGTCAAGGCGAAGGTCTCTCGGAGCCAGGGCTGGAGCGGATGGGTCAGGCAGGGGGTGTCAGGGTAGATGGGAAATGAGGGCTACACAGACCTATGCCGGTGGGTCAACATGCGTGGCTGGAGGCTTGAGTCCACTTGGAGGTGTTTCAAAAAATAGGTCTGACCCTCCGCTTCTGGAAAGGACATCCTTGGAAGCCCCGTGGAGTGCACTTCTTCCCAGACACACCGATCTGAGTCTACTCAGGGTGCCCTGGTTTGGCTGGTCTTCTCGCAATCTGGATATGCTTTATGCCTAATCCAGCCAGAGCCATCAGCTCTGCTTCCACTGCACACGGACAGACGCCTGCCTGGCCTGGCCCCACCAGCAGAGCAACCAGCAGGTCACATGGCAGGGCTAATCGTGGGGGACAGCTGAAAGGACGTCTGGGCCAAGGTCGTTGCCAGGATAAAGGACTTCGCCATCGGTCAGAGAAGATGACGTTTTTGCAGCTTGGAGGTTCTGACACACGTGCCCAGTCCTGTGGGTGTCGAGCCCACTGAAATGCGTCTCTCTTTCCTGTCTGCTCAAGCGGGAGAGACACCGAGGGGAGGAAGTAATATTGGACTGCAGGTTAGTTACCTTCAGTTCCAATAATTGCAGATTCCAGAGTATCAATTTCTGGTGCTTCAAAGCATGTCCACCTTTTTGCTTCCACAAATTGATTAAGCTTTTTATTTGATATCACCGGAGCCTCCAGAGAGCTGCAGCCCCTGTTGCAACCTTTGAAGAAATTCATACCCACAAGATATTTCTGCTGGACAATCTTCAAGGTCATTAATGTAATGCTTTGAAATTTTCAGCCAAAAGTGGGTTTAATCAGATCCGTTCCCCACGTGTCTCCTCGCGTGGCCCAATGCAAAAAGTGCTTTTTTCTTTTAAGTTCTTTGGGAAGGGAGCCTTTATTTCATTTGTTTGGCACCTTGAAAGGCAGGCAGCCAGGGGATTTCATGACAAGGTCTGATACAATTGATGCCATAAGGTAATAACATCAACTAATCAGAACGGGTATACATATTGATGGGGTGGGGGTGGGGGAGTTGGAGATAGGCTTTCAAGGTTCCTTACAGAGTTCTCTCCGCAATGTAGACCGGGCACTCTGACGGGGACGTGCAAGCACATTCGGAGGTCATCACAGGGAGGCAGGGGAGATGAGGGGGGTGCTGGCTGGGGAGAAGGGCTTGTGAGTTTGTCGCTGATGGAATGGGGGTGGGAGGTAAGACAGTGACAGTGACCTGGTTAGGTGCCATCCACACGGGTCTGGTTCCTCGGGAATGCATGAAACAGGACAAACCACTTGTTATCCCCACCATCCTCAACCCAGGGGGTCCCACTGGGGCAGCCCTGGCCCGATGCTTCATGGTGAGGGGCTTCTTCTGTTTCCCTGACCTTTTCCTCGGTCACTCCTGGTGGTCTTCTCCAGCCTCGTCCATCCTGATAACATGACAAATGTCATGAACATCACATCTTGCCACCTTGGGTTCAAATGGGCACTGAGCCTCTACTGCCTTTAGGACCGGTCTGCTCACTCTTCAGACATCCTGGGCACATCTGTTGGTCTTGGCCAGTAGCTCATGGGGAGAGGGGAACACGGGGTCCTCCTTTCCTAACACAGGGTCCAGGGGTCACTGAGGCCATTGGCACTCTTGGCCTGAGCATCCAGGAGACCCTGGTGGAATAAATGCTTGGTTGTGAGTCTCAAACCGAGAAATGGTGCTTTTCTCACAAGGGCCGTTTGTGTTTCAGACAACAAAACCTCCTCTTTAAAGGAGAGTGCACGCCCCAAAGGTGCTGTTTGAAGCTGCCTCAGGAAATGCCCGTGGTCAGTGCGGTCATTATGCTCGGGAGTCCACGCTACTCTGCTCAGTGTCCGCCTACAGGTCTCAGCTGACTGCTCCTGGAACATTCTGCGTCCTAAATAAGCAGTGCTGAAATGACAGCTTCTTCCACTGGCCTGTGGGACCCGGGCAGATCTGTTGTGCTCAGGGACCAAGCTCCTCCTCCTCCCAAGTGTCCGGTGCCTCTCGGAAACATCATGTCTTGAGGAAGTGTTTCGACTAAAGGCCGACCGGCATCCGAGCAAAGATGGAAGACTCTCCACAGCCACGTGCTTGCTCTCCTTCGGACGATGTGGCTTCTGACTCTGAGTGGGACTTGTCCGTTGCTTTGTGCACTCTGTCTCAAGTCCATTCCTGGGGGTGGCACGTACTCAGGATGGGGGTGTCTGCCAGGGAACGGGGAGGCTTCCTCGTTCACAACAGAGTCACCTTCTTTGTTGTTGTTGTTCAGTGCAGCTGACTCAGTTACAACTCACAGCGACCCTGTGGACAACCGAAGGACACCCTGGCTGGCCAGGCCATCCTCACCGCTGTGGGAGCTCATGGCCGGGGTCCTGTTTCCTGCTGCCCCCCTACTTCACCCAGCCCGTGGGCCTCCTCCAAGGACTGGTCTCTCCTGAATAGCATGCCCAAAGTATATGAGTTGTAGCCTCCCCATACTTGCCTCCACGGAGCATTCCGGCTTCTTCCAAGACAGGTGGGTTGGCTCTTTTGGCAGTCCATGGTACTTTCAAAATTTTGGGTCAGTGCCATACTTCTTTAGCCCCAGAAAAATCTTTGTCTAAGCATGTACTTTAGTTTGACTAGAACCACAGAAATCTTCTTATGCTTATTCTTAGCATGGTGTGCGAATATAACATATAGGCGTGTATGGTTGCATGTATGTATGCATATAAATATGTGCATGTAAGTACATCAATACTCACATGCAAGTACATGTGTGTAAATATAGATACATGCACATTTATAAATATACATGCATATCTGTACACATACATGCATGTGCTGTCACTTACTTTCAAGTTATTTATGCCTTTATGTTTAAAATACATCTCTTTTAAGCACTTTGTTGTGGTTGGATGCTATCTGGTCAGTTCTGACTCACAGAGATGCTAGGGCCAACAGAAACCTGGTCCTGCCCCATCCTCCAAATGCTTGAGCCCATGGTGGAAGACAATGTATCCATCGATCTCCTGGAGAGTCTCCTAGTTTCCATGAACCCTCTGCTCTGCATGATACAAAGTAGATGAGAAGTCTCGCCACGCTGCTTCTAAGGAGCATTCTGGCAGCACTTCCTCCAGGGAAGGTCTGCATGTTCTTCTGGTAACCCAGGGGATAGCCTATATTCTTTGCCAACACCGCGGTGTAAATGCAACCTTTGTTTGACCTGCATTAGTCATCGTTCAGACTTTTCATGCATGTGAGGAATGAGAATACTGTTGCACGGGGACTGAGTGCCTCTTCCTGGTCAGAGTGACCCAGGTGCTCTTGCGTGCGTGAAAGCTGCACCCTGAAGCAGAGCTTCCCACGACAAGGTGCCGCTCAGTGTCTTGACCCGCGTCCGTGAGCAGTGATTGTGCATCCTGAGAAAACAGAATGCTCACCGCTTCCCTATTTTCTGTTTCTGTTGATGTGACTGCTCCGGCCCCTGTAAGGACTTCTGTTTTATATAGGTTGAAATGTGACCACATGGGAGGCTGTGATCTTCGATGTTCACCAGGAAATGCTTCAAGTCCCCTTCAGTTTCAGCAAGCCAGGCTGTGTCACCTGGACATTGCATCATGGCTCTTCTTCCAGTCCAGGGGCCACTTTCTGCACACAGCTCTGTTCCCCCAGATAGTGACCTGGGTGTTGATTAACTGCGGGGGAAGGCAAGACCCTTACACTCACCTTTTTCTCATTTTTTAAATCACTTTATT
>NW_022103968.1:3280870-3282309 GCF_000313985.2 Echinops telfairi | reverse complement strand
ACAGACCTGCAGAGATAATAACATGCACAAAAACAAGACAGACAAAACCAAGCAACAAAACAAAACAACAACAAGCCAATGACAAAAACAAAGCAAAACAACAAGAAAGAAAAAGCTTGTTGTTAGTTCAAGGACTGTTTGTTGGCCTGTAGGAGTGTTTTCCAGTCCAGTCTCTTGGGGTGTCAAGTCTTTTTCTCATCTTAAATCACACAATATCCCCTTGTCCAATTCAATGACTATCTCTTGCTCTATGTATATGTTTTACATGAGCACAGTTAAGTGTTCTGGAATCCCATTCTTTGGCGCTTATGTAGCAGGGTGGTGCTCTATACAGTCTAGTGCGTTTTCACAGGTAAACCTCTTCCTCTATTTTCCATTCCCAGTCAAGATCCATCCAGCGTCGATAATGCTCTCCCCTGTTCAGAGTCTGACACAAATTCCTGGCATTTCCTTGTCAGTGCATTGCTGTGAGCAGCATGCTTTTTGTTGCACGTACTTACTACTAGTGATGTGATTCGGTTTTTCCCACAATCTGTTGGATCACCAGCCTGTGGGATGGACGCAGGGATGGAGCACTTCCAAGCAGCTTCCCAGCTGTCTTTGCGAGTTCTTGGCAGAGTAGAGTGGGTGCTTGACACTGTGTAACTGCTTGTTGAGAGATCTCAATTGGAATTGTGTCCGTTTCTAGAGCAGTGTTTGTTTTTTGTTTGTTTGCTTGTTTGTTTGTCTGGCTAATGCCTTAGACCTCTTCCTCCAGGATCATTGATTCTTGATTATGTTACTGCCTGAAATGGCTAAATGTCACACACGGTTGACATGCCCTGGTGGTGCTACTGTGGCAGTGAGCTCCCAGAATGATTGCAGGAATGCTGCGAGGGCAGTCTACTCGGCCCTGTAGGCTCCCTATGGGTAGGGTTAGATAGCAAAGAGTTTTGTTATAGATGTATATCAGTCAAGAGATCCAACAACATGCTGCATTAAGAAAATCTGCCTTATAAAACCTCTTTAAAGTGTTGAAAAGCAAAGATGGTACTTTGTGGACTAAATTTGGACATTGAATAAGGGAGACAGAAGCAAATCAATGCGTTTGAGTTATGGTGTGGGCGAAAAACAATGAAAACATTATGGGTTGCTAAAAGAGCACACAAGTCTGTCTTGTAGGAAGCGCAGCCAGAAGGCTCCTTAGCCACAGGCATGGTGGGACTTTGTCTCAGGTGCTTTGGACGTGCTGCCAGGAGAGAAGAGGCCCTGGAGAAGGACGTCCTGTTTGTGACAATGGAGGGGCAGCCACAAAGGGAAGGCCCCTGAGGAGACGGCTGGGCAGCAACGAACTCCTTGAGAGCATCTGTGAGTGTGGTGCAGGCCAGGCAGTGTGGGGTGCTGATTGGGATTGGGATCGTCAGGAGTGGGGACCAACGGGACTGCGCCCACCACCCCCA
>NW_022103968.1:3275192-3280168 GCF_000313985.2 Echinops telfairi | reverse complement strand
ACGTCCACCACCTCCACCACCACCACCTCCACCTCCTCCTCCACCATGACGTCCACCACCTCCACCTCCACTACAACCTCCACCACCAACAGCAGCAGCAGTCCCTGGGAGAGGACATCCCGCTTGGTCAAGGGGACAGCCAGGACAAAGACGAAGACACTCAAGGAGATGGATCCACTCCAGGGCTACAGCAGTGGGATCAGACACCACCATTCTGGGGATAATGCAGAGCCAGGCATATTTGATTCTGGGTGCACAGGGTCTTGGAGCAGCAATGAATGACATCTAACAATGATATGCATATATACAACTGTATTATATATATGTCATTTACATCATATATATAACTTAATTCTTATTATATATCCCATTTGACCATGTTTTTATTTCGGTTTCAAATATTCCGTTGTCTCCTGAGTAAATTACCAGAAGGGAAAAAACACCTTATTTTTCTCTGGTTTGCTCACCTATTTCCCTTTTTGGCCCTTTTGTTCGTGTAGATTGAATTTCCTGCCTAGTTCTCTCTGCCCCGGAGGACACCCTGTAGCACTTATTAAAGTAGAGATCTCCCGCTAACAGATTTTCTCAACTTTTGTTTATCTAGAAACATCTTCTCTTCAATATCTTCAATGGCTTTAGATGGAAGTTAATGACATTTTCTTCTCAGCATATATTTTTAACACTCTTTATAGGGAATCAGGTGAATGTTTCCTGAGCAGATCATCAGTTTTACACTCAACAATTCATACACTTTTTGCTGCAAGCCACCCTTCACAAGCACAGGCCTTGGCGTTCCCTCGCGTCCCCTGTGTTTCTTGTTTCGAATCACCCTTCTTTGCTTCATCTCTGAGCTTTGTCCTTGGGGAAATGCTGCCTTCGGGTCATGCTGGCCAGTTGCTCTTATGCAGGAGGTTTTCAGGGGCACCTTCCCCCAAAGTGGGGAGCTGTCCTTTAACTCGGTCTCTTCTTAGTCTGGAAACTCTGCTGAAACCTGCTCACCTTGGGCGACCCTGCTGGCCTTGGAAATACCAGTGAGGCATCTTGCAGCAGCACACAGGCCACCGCAGGAGGACCATCCGACAGACAAGTGGTGGGAACTCTGAGCCCGATGAATTTGGTTGCAGACCTGGAAGCTAACGAGGGGCACGTTGCAGGTGGAAAGGGGAGGGGCGTGGGGAGAACGCTGTCCGTGTCTTTCGCACCAGTAGCCCTGGTCTCTTTTCCAATCGGGAGTTCTGGTCTGCATTTTCATCCTGCTGCCTCTGGGACGCACATAAATGTCTCCGGATCTACCTGCTGGGCAGTGGGGGCCTTCTGTGCTGAAGGGTCTGGTCATGCCCTCGGTCGGACCTTTGATTAATTGGATCCACTTGATCTTGTTGGGGTGTTACACTTTTCTGTGAAATTTAGAGAGGAGTCTTTTGTCTGGGGTGTCATTGCCAGTAGTACCCTGTTCTGTCGTGCTTGGCTGGTCTCTGGCTCCTCGTCTTGCTCCTCGGTTGGAGTTGTCTGGTACACGCCGGTCCTCTGACTTGTCTTCTGCTGGCTTGCGTGTTTTCTTTCTGGGCATTTGTGGCGGGCAGTAGACACAAACAAGTTTGTGCCAGGTTTTCTTAATGATGATCGTTGAGTCTCACGCATTACCTTTAGTCTCAGTCCATGTGGAGTTCTGTGTGTGTGTGTGTGGGGGGGTATGATGGACCCCGCTCCCATTCTTCTGTGAATTGATTCCCAGTTTCGCCGGCCCCGTTTGTCACGGAGATCATCTCCTCGTATTCCCATTTCACGTGGGTCGGACCTCCCTCTAAGATGAGTCATGTGTGGGGGGACGGAGTTCCTTCTGGGATCTCAGTCCCACCCCATTGATCCACACATCTAACCTGGACCAGGCACCTGCTTGTCTTGATGATCAAGGCTGTGTTTAGCGTTCAGGAAATGATACTTTCAGTATTTCCAACTCTTTCGCCCCACTGACCTCTGCCCCCCACGGTTCCTGGTGAGAAATCAGTGACACCATGCGTCTTGTTCTTCGGTGTAGAAGGCTCTGTAGCTGTTTTTCATAGGTTTTCTTTGTCTTTAGCTTTCAATTGTTTGATGTCTTTATTACTTAGCTTCAATTCTTTGTTGGTGGTCCCTGATGTTCATGAACTTGCGTGCGTCTGGAGATAACATTTCTCATAACAAGTGGACCTGCCCAGAAATTAATTATTCAGATAGTCCCCACCTCTCTGCCCATCCCGTCTTGCACTCTTTTCTTCCTGGGACTTGAAGGCCATCTGCCCTTGCCCCAGCGATCAGTGCGAAAAGTGCGGAGACGTGAGTGCACTGTCCTGCCTGCATTACACTGGCAGACATCCCCCAGGGTTCAGTAGGGCCGCATCTGACGCAGGACCTTGGTGTGTTCATGCCATGGCGTGTGTACCCACCGGGAGAGACGGTGAACGGCAGAAGGGAAGAGAGAGGGGTGGGAAGGATGCGCACATCCTCATTTTTATAAAGAGAAACCAAGGGATGCTGAGGCCACCCCTGCCGCAGCTGGAACCTGGATCAGAGAGGAAGTCTGTCTGCTCCCCACTGAAGAACATCAGGCTCAGAAGCCCACAGGGCAGCTCTTCCCTGTCCTACAGGGTCGCTGTGAGTCAGAAACGACCCCATGGCTCAGTCCCTTACTCAAGAGTGATGGAAAAGTTTTAAGACCGCCGGCGGCCGTCGCTGACGTTCTCTCTCTGAGGGCTTTCGCTGCACATAGCACACATCCACTGGAAGTGACAGTGTCACCACTTGTCCACAATCACAGTGCCACGTCTCAAAGGACCCCTTGCACTGAACGTTAACCATGGCTACTTCTGGGCTGTGAGGGAAGGGCAGGGGACCAGTGACCTCCTTTGTAAGTTTCCTCTGATTTGAAATTTCACTCACGTGCTATTTATTCATTCGGCACCCTCTTCATTGACGTCTTCCTCTCCTTATGCGACCGCGTGGGGCTGGACGGGCTCAAGGGCATGCGTTTGATACCAAGATGTAAAAGCATGGAGCCACGTACTGGGCTCTCCGTACAGCAGAGTCGCCTGCCTCCCTCCAAACACCCCAACCATAGTCCTCACCATGGAACGTCTCCCCAAGTGTGTTTCGAGGTTTCACATTGGGGTTGTGCCAAGGTGATCTGAGGGGAGCCCCACAAATCATCTCAATGCCCAGGGGCTTTGACTGGAAAATGCCAGACACTCAGGGTCTGCAACATAGAAAATGCATGAACTGACTTCCTTCCTCGCAACCGGAGGCTTGAGGTTGTGGGGACCCCGCTCTTCCTCCTTGGGACATCACCTGCTTTCCCCCTCTTCCTGGAGCTGCCGAGATCAGAACCAGAGGAGAGGACAGGGATCCCTTCAGCAGGCCTCCCCCTCTGCCTCTGTCCCCGTCTTGTGGGTGCAGCCCAGCCCCGGAGCTCACCCCACACCCCTGTCCGCGAGCTGTTGGGGTTCTGAGGCTCCTCGGAATGGTCTGCAGGTTCACCGTCTGGCCATGACTGTTGACAGCTTTGTGTTGATGGGGGCAACCAGGGTTTATGGTTTGGCACTTGGGCCAGGCGTCTAGGCTGTCCTGGCTTTACTGGGGTGGGGTGGGTGGGGGGGCATCTTCGGTTCTGTTGGTTTCTCCTTGACATCCGGGCAAAAATTTAGAGAGCTCCACCTTTCCCACCCGAGTTCCCTGTTCACCTAAGGGTGGGGATAAAAGCCTCGAAATTGTCTGGCAGAGAGGAGGGTGGGGGTGGGTTCAGAGCAGCTGCTCTATAGCTCCTGCGGTCCTTTGGACACAAGCAGGGAAGCAGGGGTGCGCCGGCTCCTGTCATGTTGACGATGACATGGGACAGGAAGTGTTCTTCCCAGATTTCAAAGTCAGCCCAAGTCTGCACTTCCTTGCATCCTCTAATAGCAGGTGTGCAAACCTTCTGCTGCTGAGCAATCCAGCTGTGTTGTTGTTGTTGTTGTTGTTGGATGCCACGCAGTCGGCTCTGACCCACTGTGACCATGTGCGCAGCATAAAGAAGCACCGCTGGTCCTGCGTGTCCTCACAATGACTCCTGTGCCCGAGCCCATTGTTGCAGCTCCAGTGTCCACCCCCCTCGCAGAGGGCCCCCCTCGCCATCACTGCCCCTCTACTTTATCAAGCATGATGGCCTTCTCCCAGGACCGATCACTCCTGAGAGCAAGTCCACGGTATGGAAGAAGAAGTCTCTCCACCCGTGCCTCTAAGGAACCTTCTGGCTCTTTCTAATCACAGGGCTTGGGGGTCACTGTGTGGAACACCTCTCCCTCTCTGTCTGTCTCTCTGTCTCTGTCTTTGGCCCCCTCCTCACCCTCTTGCTGGGGCCCTGAACACGTGCCTGTCTGAGTCTGGGGGAAGCCAGCACCAGGGGGGAGTTAATGCCACTAAAGCGAAGGCAGCCATGACAAGGTGAGAGCAGACATTCCCCAGAAACGGTTCATCCTGGAATCCCTGATAAGAACCCAAGGCTCGGACAGGGTGTCCCACAGCAGTCTTCTGGCTCTGGCCTCTGTCTCCCGGCTTCCATCCCGCGGGCTGCCTTTCAGCCACTGCAGGATCAGGAAGCGGGGCATAATCTACCGCGGGGTGCTCAGAAGGACGCATGTGGAACGTCCCTGTCAAGGTGCCTGGAGATAAAGAGAGACGCAGGGAAGTGAGAGTCAGCATGGAACAGGAAACAGTGATGGGGTAGGGACCCGTGTGTGCTTTGAATTAGAGCCGTGGCATCCCCAAGATAATTTGGGCCCGGGCCTGGCTTTTAATCTTACTGCCCTTCATCTTCTTGTGGCAGACTTGCTTCCTTGTGATTTTATATTATGAGAGCAAGACATGGACATGGTTAAAAAGTCAACCTGACCCCAACGTTCAACGGCATGGGACTCCTTCCCCCTCCACAAGTCCAGTCAGCTCTGCCGCGTCCCCTTGAAACG
>NW_022103968.1:3273736-3275092 GCF_000313985.2 Echinops telfairi | reverse complement strand
ATGGTTAAAAAGTCAACCTGACCCCAACGTTCAACGGCATGGGACTCCTTCCCCCTCCACAAGTCCAGTCAGCTCTGCCGCGTCCCCTTGAAACGGAAACAAGCAAACCTGTTTGCGTCTTGCGTGAGCTCGCGGAACTTTGATTTGCTTACGCGGGTTCACGCAGAGACAGCTTCTTCTTCTCGGTGGAGGGTGGGGGCAGGGAGAGAAGAGGGTGAACGAGGAAGCAGGCCTTCCTGTCATTTGACATTTGGATTTTCATCTGATATTTTAAATGGCTGCCATTTTGCTTGGAGTTGCCATAAACCCACAGCGACCTTGTGTATGAACAACCAAAAAAGCACATTCATGCCATCGCGCAGAGTAGATCTGCCCACAGGGTTCTCAAGACTGGACTCTTCACAGGGAAGACAGCACATCTCTCTTCCTCTGAGCAGCTGGGGTTCGAACTGCTGACCTTTAAGTTAGTACGTGTGTGTATAAGTGCAGTAGGACTCACACACACACACACACACACACACACACACGCGCGCGCGCGCGGCTTCATAAGTATTTGAAGGAAAATCACTCAGGAGAAGAGAGTGAAAGACATCCAGTCTGCTCCGTCTCCCAGTTCAAATGCATGTTTGAGTCTGTGGTTGCAATTGTCACCAGAAGACCATGAACGTCACCGGATGCGGATTCCTTCTCTGTAAGGGCCTCGTGCATCTGTGAAGCATGCTCATAGCATTCAAGCTTTGTCTAGTTGGTTGGCTGGTTTGCTTTTGCTATTATAAACAACTACCGTAGCCAGCCAAGTATCTATGTTTTTGTTAGCATTTTATGTAGAGTGAATTTCCTGCCAGGATAATTCCATCTTTATTATCCTTAGGATTTGTGTGAGGCCGGGTTGACTAGAGAAACAAATCCAGAGACACTCACATGTGTGTGCGAGAACATTCTATCAAAGAGTAATTGTATACTACGAAAACACCCCAGCCCAGTTCAGATCACGTCCATACGTCTGATATTTGCCCAAAGGCTCAATGCAGTCTATAAATTCCTCTTCAGACGCACACAACACATGCAATGACACCGAATGCAGGAAGATCACAGGCCAGTGGGTGGAAAGTCTTGTGCATCCAGTAGCGGTGGAAGCCTCTCAGCACTGGTGTGGCTCCTCCAGCTCCAGGATTCCACTAGGGTTTTAATGCTTTACCACCAGAAATGTAGACTATTGGTGTGATATAGCATTGCTGACTGATAGTGACCCGCTGTGCGTAGCTGCGCGTTTCTGAGACTTTGACTGTTGGCAGGAGTAGAAAGCTCGGTCTTTCCTCCCTCAGAACTGCTGGTGGTTTTGAACTGATGACTATG
>NW_022103968.1:3236112-3273636 GCF_000313985.2 Echinops telfairi | reverse complement strand
TGGCAGGAGTAGAAAGCTCGGTCTTTCCTCCCTCAGAACTGCTGGTGGTTTTGAACTGATGACTATGGGGAGCCCAGCTCAAGGTATAATCAGTACCCCACCAGGGCTCCCTACAGGGCATTACTGACTGTAATCAGAATGCTCATCCTTATAATTGTGTCAGCCTGTGTGAGAGTACCTAGCTCCCACACCACTGGCCTGCGTGGATCACAGTTGTAATGTGTTTTCTTTATTTCTGAACTCAGTTTCATGCTCTCTAGAGTTTTATTGGCCCTGAACATTTTCTTTTCTGTGTGTAGCCTCTGCTCAACTGTCCACGATAATATCACCTTCCGTCTTAGTCATCTTTCTTGGACTTTATAATTCATAGTACAAAGAATTTTCCTGATGAGGCTCTTTGCCTCACCCTCCCCCTGCATGCCCCCTGTGCTGTCTTGTTTATGTTTTATATAAGGAAATCGGGGTTCAGATTGGCCAGTGTCTTCCTTTTCAACTTCTGGATTTGGTGCTTTGTTAAGGAGGCCTTCCACAATAATATTTTTAAAATAAAAATAAAAATCATCTCTTTTTTAACAGACTTCCAGTTTTAGAGTAAGGGTACCAGAAAAGTGTCGAGAAGTACAGGGGATTTCTATTCGCCTTCCTCAGGCTCCTATTCATTTTTCCCCTTATTATTTACTGCTTTTTTACAGTGATATCTTTGATTTTTTTTCTGGAAACAATTTTGGTGTAAAGTTGGGGGTTGGGGGGGTAGGCATGCCACATGCCTTGTGTTTTATTTTTTCCTTATGGGTTTGAAATGCCACCTTTATCATATTTAAAATTCCCAGAGGTATTTGTGTCTATGTTTAGCCTTTTCATGGCACTGCTTAGTTTCAACTTAATAATTAACTAGTTTAATTCTTGCATTTATCAATTGCATATGAATGTCTGCCAGGGCTAGTACTCTGCCATTTATCTTTTGAACATTTCTCTGGCTAATCCTTTAGCTTACTATATATATGTAATAAATTACATATAAATACAAGATAATATAGAAATCCATTTTATAAAAATAAAAAATAAAAATTTAAAATACATATCTATGTATGCCTATGTAGGATAAGCTAAATATTAGCTATAGATATGTATATAATAAGCTAAAGAATTAGTGGGGAAATGTGCATACACCCAAACATGTTCTAGGATACTTGATCATATTTTCTCCAACAGTACAACAATGAGACAGTGCTACAATATTGAAGCTCTGTAGCCAGTGCAAAGAGCGTGTGTCGACTTTTCAGGGCTTCGCTGGGTCTCCTGGCAGTGGGTTAGGACTTCTCCTCTTGGTGGGGGTGGTTGACTATTTGGCAAACATTAAGGACTATTGTTACTGCCTCTCATTTTTGCTCTCTAACTAGTGATTTTTTTTCATATATAAAAACTACTGGGTTTGTGGATCCATTTCATATTAGTCACGGCACTAAATTCTCTTATTGCTAAAGTTGTTGTTTCCCCTATTCAAAAATATATGCTAAAATCCATGTTAGAGAAATGTATCAGCTCCATCTTTTTAAACGTTTCTTGGTCTATACACACTTTAATAAGAGTGCATCCCTCTTCTGAGATGGTGCGACCCACACTCATATCGGTCTCCAGTGGTGTCATCTTTCCTCGATGGCCCGTCAGCGATATAGTTCGCCCTCCCGTCTGGCCCTGGCAGCTGCTGTGGAGCTTTGGTCTCTGCCCATTCATGGATGGGAGTCGCCAGCCTCTGCGCAGGGGAAAGACAGGGGCTTCTCCTCCGGTCAGGGTTGCCATCTGGGAACCCACAGGGGCAGCTCTGCCCTGTCCTGTAGGGTCGTTGGGAGTCAGCATGGACTCGGTGGCATGAGTGAGACACAATCATGTCTGGTCAGTTGCCACCACGTCAGCTCTGCCCCAAGGTGACCTCACACATGACAGAAGGAGGCGTTGCCTCCCCTCCCCTCATCCTTACGATCGTTACGTGGGGGGTGGGGTGGGGGCGTTGTGGCAGCCACTGTGGCGGCCGTCTCATGGACGGTTTCAGTCTGTGTTGAGGACTCCAACCCCAAACGTCATGTCCCTCTCTAGCTGCTGGCCTCCCCTAATGACCTGGAAAGAGCCCTAGTGTAGCGGGCCACATGTTGAGTTGCTCCCTGCACCACCAGCAGTTCAAGATCACCAGCCGTCCCAAGGGCTCTCTGTGCCTGTAAAGACCTGTAGGGCTGGAAACGCAAAGGGGAAGTTTGACTCTAGAGTTGATTCCAACTCTGTCCTATAGGGTCCTGAAAGCCAGAATCAGCTGGATGGTGGTGAGTTTTCGTGCCTTCTTTGTTTAAAGGACATGTGAAGGGAAGTCTCACCAGCCTCACTGCTAAAGAACATTGACTGCACTTGTCCCAGGAGTCACTCGCTTGTTCATGTCGCATGCAGCCCACCTTTTATGCAGCGCGCTTTGCCGGCATCGTGACTCATGTGTGCATCTCCAGCGATCTAGATTTGCGTCAAAGATTTTTGCGGCACATAGCGCTTCCAAAGGCTTGGCATCCAGAATGTATGGAGAATTGCTACTAATCAAGAAGAGAAGCCAAAGGAACCGATGGAAAACAATAGGGAAGCAAGTGGATGGTTTTCCCAGAAAGAGGACACCCGGAGAACCACGATGCCTTCCTGGTCACGAGGGGAAGGGGCGTTGAGGCTGCAATCGGATATGTTTCTACACTTGAAAGCGGAAAACAATGGGAGTAAGTTGGCTGTTGCTGACGTCTGCAAGGATGTGGGGAAAGCAGGATAAGACACCGCTGGCGGGAGTCTGTCTTCGTGTCCCATGTGCTGCTGTAACAAGTGACGCGGACCACGTGCTTCAGACGGCACAGGTGCGTCACCTGGGGCCGCTGTGATGTCAGAGTCTGCAGTGGTTCCCAGTGGGCTGAAATCAAAGGGTTGACAAGACTGCATCCCTTTCTGACTCTTCTAGAAGAAAATGTATTTTTTTGTCTTTTAAAAATTATTTTTTTAAAAATCTCCCTTCGCTTCTAGAGGCTACCTGCATTCCTAGATTTGTAGACCCCACCTGTATTCAAAGGCATCCCCGCATGTGTGATCAGGTTCTCTTCACCTGCAAAGCACTGCCCCTGACTCGCCCTCCCCTCTCCAGCCGCTTGAAAGGACCTTTGTGATTGGTGCACCAGATGCCACCAGATAATCCCGCACAACCTCTACATTCCACAGTTCCTTCCTGAAATGCCATCCACAACTTCAGTGCTTGCTTGCATGAGAACATGGCCCGATCACAGGTTCTGGGATGAGGATGCAGACATGGGAGGGAGCATGTCCTTCTGCATAGCACCGAGGGTGGATTTTGGCAAGCACTTTAGAGGGTAATTCCATAAAACCTGGGAAATGAAACATGCCCTCTCCTTCCGCCTGCCCTCCTGCTGCCAGGCCACTTTGTGGAGTACGGCACATGGTGGATCCGAGCAGATGCCTCAAAGGTGCTCTTTCTGTGGCCAGCATCAGCAGAAAGTACTGAAGCCCAGACTAGTGCCCCGTCAAAGGGGGCCAGACAAGGGGATTGAGGGCTATTGCTGGGAAGCAGTGCCATACCCATTTGAAGATGAACAATCTAGACACACCTGTCTCCACAGGTATCAGCAAACAGAACACAACCGCCAGGTCAGCGAAGCCAGCCATACCAGTCTAAGCAAAGGTTTCAGAGCGAGTTCTTTCCATGGGTTGGGGGGAGGGGGGTATTAAAATACAGTAAAAGCACCAAAAAAAATGCTCAGGAGGACTTCACGGTGAGGGCTACCCTCTCGTAGGGTTGTAATTGTAACCATTTACTTCCCAAATTGAAACCCTTCTGAGGCGCATGTACTGTGTTAAGTACAGTAAGAAGCACTAAGCCTGGGAGCTGAGTACGTCCATCTCCTTACGTTCATTCCTATTCCCTTTTATAGGTGTGCAATGGCTCCTAATTAACAAGGAGCCGTAACCGTGGGCATTAAAAGAAACACACGGCCCGAGAGCTTACATCTTTCTAAGAGCGCATCCATGACCATCTTAGAAATCTGAGATATCCAAAATAAGTGACGGAGAAGACATAAGTTCAGCTCATTCAGTCTGTTTAATGTTTGTTCACACACACAGCCAAACAGCCTCTCTGTCTGGAAGGCACACAGCAGAGCCAAGATTACCAGGCATGCACAGTAACTGCTTTTAAAAACATACCAAAGAAACACATATTTCCGATGGTCTTAGGAACCAAGACACCACTCCTCTATCCGTTTCCAGGTGAGTCCACCCGCATGCAGATAGGCCCACATACAAACAAGTACCCTGCGTGAAGACTGTTACCCATGCTACACCATACTTCCAGACAAGATTTCATTTAGTTGTCATTAAAAATAAATATTTTACAATGTAGAATGACATACTGTTTTTGTGATTCATCACTATTGTGTTAGTCTGGGTACTTTAAAGAAACAAATCCACAGAAATTCATGTATAAGAGAGAGTTTTATAGAAAGGGTAAGTGTGCATCAAGAAAACATCCTAACCCAGTGCTGCCCAAGCCTACAAGTCCAACATTAACCCATATGTCCAACACCAATCCACAAAGTCCTCCTCCATCTCACAAAACAGACGCAATGATGTCAACTGCAGACAGAAAGCCAAGTCAGTGAATGTGTAAGCATCTCAGCACTGGCAGGGGTCTCCCCACTGTGCTCCAGCTCCCAGAGCTGCATCGGGGTAGGTCCATGTGGCTTCTCCTCAGGGATGTCTTGCAGGAAATGTGCCTTGCCAGCTGAAGCAGGGAACTGGCTAAGGCAACTGCACCCTGATCCGACCACCAGAAAGCAAGAGACCCTTGAACTAGAAAGATGAGGCTCACCGACTCATTTATCCTTCTGCCCTTCAATTAACCCCACATGTGTTTATCGGCCAGATTGGCACAATAAACTATCTCAGCTATGCTTTAATTATGTTTAATTTGTAACAATGAAAACACATCCTTCATATCAGATTTACATTATGATTCATAACAGTAATGAATAACTTCAAAATCTCAGTGATGAAGTAGCAATGAGAATAATCGTATGGTTGGGGGGGTCTCCACCACATGAGGACCTGTATTAAAGGGTCACGGCATTAGGAAGGTTGAGAACCACACCCGTGTTCCAAGGCTCTAATCTGCACCTTAAGGACACACTTAGAAACAGTCTTGTTTGTAACCCAGGAACCACAGGTAGAAAAATATCTTTGAATTGTGTTTATTGTATTCCATTTGATCGAGACAATATCCCATCATATTTTGTCATATGGGATAGAGTAATCCATTTTTAATATATATTCCGATATAATATATACCATCTTCCACCAGGAGCTCTCGTGGAGTAGTGAGTTACACATTGGCTTGCTGAGCCACAAGGTCAGCAGTTCTAAACCGCCAGTTAGTCCAAGGGAGAAAGGCGAGGCTTTCTGCTCTGTAAAAAGTCATTCTCAGAAACCCATGGGGGAGCTCCTGCTCGGTCCTAGGGTCACTGTGAGTCGGCATTGACTCAACTGCAGTGAGTTAAGCATGTAAAAGTCCATTAATAGAAGTAACCAAATCTCTCCAACTGTTGGGCATCTAAGTCACAGCTTCCCTTCCACTGTTACCAATGATGCTGTTGCAAACAGCCTTTGGAATGACAGTGCTCTCTACAAACTGCTCTGACCCCGTTTTTCTGTCGCTCTTGAACTTCTACCACTGAATGGCTAGGAGTTCTGGTGGCACAGTGGTTAAGGCTTAGGGCGAGGTGAGAGGTTCAAATCCGCCAGGCCCTCCTTGGGAGAAAGGTGAGGCTGTCGGCTCCCATGACCAGCGTCAGCTTTGGGAGCCATGGGAAGCACTTGGACCCTGAAGGATCGCTAGGAGCTGGCACTGACTTCTTAGCAGCGGATATACGTGGGCCCCACTCAGTCTTGACTGCCTCCTGGAAACATCAGGGAATGACCAGCTACGTTTAGAAGTCGTTTGCCTTGAAGGATGCTTTACTCTGATCATTTCAACTCTTCAAACACACCAGGGGTCATGGGGTACCTTGGTATAAACAGGCGTGCTTAAAAAGAAATCCTAACCTCCCCTTGGCACTCCTGGGTGGTGGGCACGGACAGTGCTCTGGGCTGCTCACAGAAAGATGGGCAGCTGGCATTCAGTGAGAAAGACAGTTGCAGTCTCAGAAACCCCCCGTGGGTGCCCGCTGTAAGCCAGCACTAACTCGATGGCAGCATCCTGGATGATAGGCCGGAAGAACAGCACCTGGAAAACCAGCCATTGGGGACCCCACGGAGCCTCAGTGCTGCCTCAGGGCCGCCCGGTTCATCCTCAACCCAGTTTCCGGCCCACACTCGGCTCCAGCATGCGGCCCTCTGGAAGAGGGGAGGCTATCGGCATCGTTGGCTGTCTTATTCCGGATCACACTCCGTGAGGCAGGGAGAAGACTGGTCTCACGATGATGATAAATATAATCAGAGCAATGATGTGCTTGTATTTGTACATTAGCATATCCAATCACCTCCTTTGTTTTCTCCTGCTGAGGCCATGGGTAGCTGCATGAGCGAGGCCCTTGGGGTCAGCCTTGGTGTCCCCTGGTCCTCTGGAAGTAACAGCTACACCCACCAGGTGAGCATTGCGACACCTGCAGAGAGGTCTGGATTGCTGCCGGCTGGACTGAGTCTCAGGGTGTCCTAGCTGGCCCTTTGGTGGGCCAAGGGAGGGGATGCCCATGAGCCGGAGGAGGCAGTGGCACGAGACCTGGTCTCTCTCTTCCCGGCCCTGCGCTGGCCGTCCCCTAGCTGCTCACCTGTCAGCCTGCATTGAAGCCAGTGTCCCAGGCCACAGGAAGCTGAGCAGGCCCCGCCTGTCGGACCCCATTGCAAAGGCATGGAGGGGACACGCCGAGTGTCAATGTTATGCAAAGCAATATCTAATTCCTATACATTTTCAATCAGGCCTCCTGCACCCGCACCACGTTTCCTGCTCGCTCCCTGCTTCTCACCTCATCCGTGGCCCCTCTCAGTGCCCCGTGGGGTCACAGACAGCTCTGTGGAGAGGCCTGCAGCCCGTCCAGAGCAATCGAGGCGGCCAGCGCCGGCAGGAAATTGATGGGGCAGCAGCCCATTTCCCCAGGCCTTTCCCAGCGCTCTGAGCCAGGCCAGCACGCCTCTCTCTTCGAGAAGGAATTGATTCCCCAAATGGAAGTATCCGTGCTGCTGGGCCGCAGCTGCCAGGGAGAAGCAGCAATCTATAATCAATCCCAGGGAGATTGGTGGCAGGTTGGGGGGAGGGGGAGGGGGGAGGGGAGCACCTTGCTGTGGCACTGACCGCTGGAAAGCCCAGGGGATAGGGCTTCAGGAGATCCCTTCTCCTGCTGGGACCGGGTGGGTGGGGGCACCCAGGGTACTTGGTGGGTGCTCATACTTGGAAGGTTATCCCGTCTTGCTCTTACTGCACCTTCCTTCTCCTCCATCCAAAACCAGAACCGGCCGGTCGTCTGTGGCCAAGACACTGGTTCCAAGTCAGGGGACTTCACTCCGGACAAGCCACGTAGAGCCCACGCCCCCACCGGCATTTTCAAGCCTTTGTGATCACCAGGCTTCTCTTCCTCAGCGCCCGGAGCCCATGGGCAGCTCCCAACTTCCCAGCAAAGAGTGGGCTGCTTAAAGCTCAGCACTACCCAGCGATGCCGGCCTCAGTGAAGGGTTCAGTTCCTTACAGCAGATGTGCCCTTAGGGTCCAGGGCAGAGCCTGGGTTGGGCCTCGCTGGCCTTTTGGGAGTTTCCCTTTGGGGCGGGCATTGCGGATTCTCTTTGAAGTGGCAATGGGCCTCCCTTCAAAGGGTATTTTGATCATTCCTGCCTTGCTCTCAGGGCTGTGGTGACAGGATTCAGATCAAGATGTCTCGGTCCCAGTTCACAGAGAGCCCTCCTCGGGTGCTGATTCAATATTGGGCAGACCCCTCCTTGGGGACCTGCGTGCTGCCAAGTGCCCCCCTGCCCTCACCCCACCACATCTCATCTGTCCCAGAGAAATGGCCCAAACGCTAAGCCACAATCTCCTTCCTTCCAGCTCCCTGGGACTCTGCAGTGTAATTTTTCTTCCCTGCAGGAAGTTCCCTGGGCATTTTAAGCTCTTGTAGTATTAAATGGTGTACTCTAATCTGCACTTTGATTTTTGTCAGCTACACTCACACCTCAAATGCAGATCTCTACCCCAGGCTGCTTCCAGCCATCACTCGTTCAGCAGGAGCTAATGTCTGGCCTGGGTCTCCTCCCTCATCCTTATCTGGTGGGAGGATCCCTGCCTCTCCACCCCAGGACCTCCTTAGCACGCCTCCTGTGATCTTGGACTTCCAGGGGGTGAGAGTTCAGCTCCATCCGGCACTCTAGCATCGGCTGAGGCCAAGTCCAAGGGGCGGTGGGGGTGGTTGAAAGGCACTTGCCCCTTCTGCGCCGCGGTGCCTCAGCCACAGACTGTAGCTCTCTCGGGATGTGCTCTGAGCCAGGCCAGGAGGGAGTCCCCTTGGCTACACGGGGAAAGGTAGATGGCTTGAGTCCACGCAGAGGGGCTACCAAAGATGGTGACCTCCTTCTACAGAGGAAACCATGGGCTGGAGTCATGTCCACATCAGCTGGGGGAGGTTGGGAGGGACCGAGGTGGTGGTTTGGATTCAGGGTGCATTTGAGTTTCTTGGAGGCTCCTTCAATCTCCCATGGGGAGCAAGATGGGGGAATTCCACCTCCCCCCACTGAGCAGTGCATGGAGAGCACCCTAAGCCTGGACCCCAATAGGAGGCAAGAGTGCCCAGGCCAGCCTTACGCTCACCCCCATCCTGAGCCCAGCTGCAGGGAGATTTTTACTGAGGCTGGTGGATGGAACGCCCCTGCTCCGGCCCAGGATGTGGGGTCCTGGTGGCCGAGGTTGGGGTGTGCTTTGGCAGACTGGCTGACGGCAGAGTCCAGCTCCCAGAGCACGCTCAGGCCCCAGCCACGGTTTCCCTGCCTTTCCGTGAGAAACCGAGGTCATGGCCTGGCAGGCCCCAGAACAAGTGCCCCCTGGAGAACACAGACAGGACCCGAAGCCGGGGATCACCCCAACCCCACCTCAGAGGCTTGGCCCGTGGCTGTCCCAGGGCCCGAAGGTGGTTTGAACTTGCAAATCTGTAGCCACAGCGGCACAAACACAAACCCTTGCTCACTGTGCTGACAGGAAATGGCCCTGCCATTGTCACACTGCCTTCTGCACCCACCAAGCCCTGGCCTGCCTGCAGTTCCAGCTCTGGGACAGCGGGCAGCTCCTGGCCAGCCCAGGCACCAGCCCCCGACTGTCGTCCCCTGTGCCTCGTCTGTCCGCGGCTGTAGCCTCTCTGGCCACGTATTCTCTAGCTTCTGGAAGTCGCCCCTGCAGCTTCCACCTCCAGATGCCAATGTCACAGTGCAGGCCTTCGTGCTGGCTGACGGCCTGGGCAGGCTGCTCAGAAGGCATCGGCGTGGAAGGTGGCACAAGCGAGGTAGCCCACACACCGTGGTCGTGCTCAGCGTGGCCAAAGTCGACAGGGACGAATTGATGCTGCTGACGCCGGACCC
Source organism: Echinops telfairi (assembly GCF_000313985.2). NCBI lineage: Eukaryota > Metazoa > Chordata > Mammalia > Afrosoricida > Tenrecidae > Echinops > Echinops telfairi. The sequence continues at coordinate 3,264,003 of NW_022103968.1, read as the reverse complement.
CTGCCGAGAGTCAGGTGAGGCCTGTTTCCAGGCTGTCCAGGCTAGAGAAACCCCTCGAAGAACTCTGGTCCCTCGGGACACATACAGGAGCCTAGAGTTATCTTGGTGGCCCACGGCCTGGCCTGCCTGCCTCTGAGCATCAGGCCTGAGACCCAAACCTCAAGAGCTTACCTGTACACAAGTCCTGACCACTGCCCCATCCCACCAGAGTAGCCCCCTCCCACACCTTCTAACCAGTGCAGGGCTTGGCACCCTCAACGTCCACGCAGTTCTACATTTTCAGTCAGGCCCTGGCTTCTAGTACAGGGTCCTCTCCTGTATTTATTTGTTTTGCTTTCTTTAAAACTGCATGTTTTGTTGTGCAGCAAATGAGTTTTCCATCTGTACACTTTTGATTCATGCCTTGTGTGCCACCCCACAATGCATCAATCCTCTCACCACAGCCTCCCTCCCTTGACCACTCTGAGACTGAATGGGTGGTGTGAGGGCAGTGTTGAACGGTCCTGTTTCGAGCCAGGGCCTCTGGGGGCGCCACAGTCTGTCTTGGCCCCTTAGCCATTCCTCGTGGTTTATATTCAGAAGTTGGAATTTTCTCTCTGTTACATACACACTCACACACATACAGACATGTCACACACACACACACACACACACACACACACACACTGAGCGTGCTATTTCTTTCTTTGCCCCACCCCCTTCTCTCATTTTAACAGGTCCTTGATGGAAGCTGATGGAGTGGACGGAATAAGCAGACCCCTGGAACCACGTGTCACTTAACAGACTGAGCATCCATTGAGGTCAACGACGCGGGGAGTTCCCGCCCACCCCTCCCCCATCACGGTCCATGTACTCCTGCGCCCACACTTGGGGGTCTTAGGCAGAAAGCGCACCCTCATCCCCACTCCAGCCTGAGAGGCCTGCTCTTGCTTCCCCACTGCGGGACCAGGTGGAACCCCACCCCCACCCCCGGACAAGGCCATTCATTCAAGTTGGTGACAATACAATCGGGGGAGAGTGGCAGGGACCCAGGGACAAGGCCACCTGGAAGGTTCTGTCTGGGTGTCTTCTCGAGCAGCCTGTGGGGTGTCTGAGGCCCATGAGACCCACAAAGGGTCATGAGTTGACATAGTGTCTGGGGTGCCCTAAGGATGGGGGTGGGTGGCTCTGCAACTCTTGTCCCTTTTTTGCCGATCCCAAACATGTCCTTGTCAGTGTGTGGATCTAACTTTGGGGTGGCCAGGAAGGTTGACCAACCTTGAACTTCCTCATTCCTGGGGATGAAGGCTGCTTTCTCGGTCCTCAATGTGAATCGCAATCACGCTCTCTGTGGACAGCCTTGAACCCTGCTCTTCCAGCAGTAGAGAATAAAGACTGGATAGTACCTGGAACTTCGAGGGCGCCTGGGAGGACAGACAGAGAGGTCTTCTCAGTGTCCCGACCCTGACGACCGCCCATGGAAGTCCTTTTTTTATTATTTGAATTTCACAGTACATGGAAAGAGGTTTCTGGTGGCAAAGCCAACATTCCCTCCTTCTGGCCAGGCTACAAGTGTTTCAAAAGCTGGCTGGCTCGGCTTTGGGCTCCAGCTCCAATCGAGTCTTGAAAGCCTTCCCCAGTCAGCACCGGCCGGCTAGTGCAGGACATTGCAGTCACGGCCCGGAAGGACGGCGTGGAGGCTGGTGTGCCTGCCGGATGAGTTGTCCTGTTGCCGTGGAGGGAGAGGAGGAAGCAGGGAAGGAAGGCCAGGCTGCAGAGGAGTGCTGGAGGCAGGGGCTGCAGGCCTGGGAGGCGGCCAAATCTGGGGTCCTGGGGAGGTCAGGGCCACTGCTTGTGGTCATGCGCCCTCCTGTTCTCAAGGAGGCCATGTGTCCCCTGGTGTGGCTGTGTTACAGGGCTGACCACCTCCCAGGAATCCTTCGGGGGACCCATGCGTGCAGGCCCAGCCTCGCTGACCACGGCTGTAAGAGGAGTGGCGGTGGTGTTGGTGGGCTTGGCTTCTCCTGGTCCAGCAGCTGCACTCACCATGAGTAACATAGCAAGGCACTGCCTTATTTAACAACGCTTCCATCTGGGGCAGTCCAGAGACAAGCCTCTGCAGGGGAGCCTGGCAGCCTGGCGGGAAGCTGGAGAAGGTTTTGGCCCAGTCTGTCCAGTCCATCCACTGCCTGGCAGAGAGCACCTCTCGCCTGGTTTCCTGGCCGGGGCTGGAGAGCTGCCCCAGGAGTCTGCAGGGCTAAAGATTAGATTATCTTTCCAGCTTGGGGTCCTCCCAGAGGCTGCATCTTAGGGACCTTTGTCACTGTGAAGACAGAAGTACCTGTTATCCTGCCTGTCCATCAGCCTGTCGCAGAGGAGGCCCCACCTCCACCACCCTCACCAGCTCTGATGTAGTCCTGGGGGTTAGGGCTGGACCTTAGGACCCTCAGCAGGAATCATGCATCTCAGTGGAGAAGCCACAGTGGACCTCCCAGCCCTCCCTGCCCAGTCCCCGTGCCCTGCCATCCATTGCCCAGCAAGCTGCAGCCAGCCATTGGAGATGGCATTGCAGAGGGGAGGGTGCCATGGCTGTGGGTGGGAGGGGGGCTGCCCCTGCCAAGGGTGGGCAGGATCTCACGTGGGGCAGGGCATGGCTCTGCTGACCATGGCTTCCTGGGCTGTCTAGACAGTGAGGAGCAAGCCTGCCCTAATGAGGAGTCCAGAGCAGGAAAGATTCAGAGGCAGGGGTCCCACGTGGGGTCCCCAGGCAGAGGAGAGGAGGCAGGACTGCACCCCATGCTCCCTCCCCAGGGTCCTAATGCTCCCTGGATACCACGGGGATCAGTCCTGTCTGATGAGGTCTGGTGGGGTTGTGTGGTAGGCACTGCACTACAAACCAGAAGATCAGCAGTTCAAAAGAGCAGCCGTAGCAGCTGCACCGGGGAGTGGTGAGGTCATCGGCTCCCGGACAGAGGCACAATCTCAGCTGGCCCAAGCGGAGGGTGGCGACTTGGGGATGGTGAGGGGTCCGGTTTGTTTCAATCGTGGGAGCTGCATCCCAGATGCTGCGCTCATTAGTGACCAGGCCTCGCCAGGGGCCCTTTTAGGACGAACCTGATTCCCGTGTGCTTGTGGCCAGCACAGACATTCTCCCTGACAAGGGTGGCTCGTGTCCCCTGGGGGTTTAAAATAAGCAGGATCAGGGGGTGTGGGCATCCAACACGGCCTGGCACAGTTTATACAACAGAACACTCACTCCTCTAGCACCCCCCCACCCCCACCCCCCACCCCCACCAGAGACGCAGCCAGGGACAGGCTTTGAGCCGTTCTCCCTGTCCACAGCCTTTGAACAGGCCAGGTAGACGCTGAAATGGTGTTCTCTTCTCCATCCCAGAAGCATCTGAAATTGCAGCCACTGCGAGACAGGCAGTTCTCTGAAGCTGTGAGCACTCCTTCACTGCGCGGTACAGGCTCTTCTCCTGGGAGTGGCCCCTGGCACACGGGGGGCCATGAGCTGGGCTTGGATTCCATCCGTGCCAGGTGGCGGGACCCTGAGCAGTGAGAGGCCCAGCAGAGCATCTTTTGCACAGACGATGGAGTCCAGCAGCTGTGGGCACGTGGAAGGTGGGCTAGCCATTCACCACGAGGGGAGCTTTCCGAGCGCTGTCGATCGTGGATCTGTGAGACGCAGTCACCGAAGAGAAGGATGCGATTTGCCCCTTGGCCGGCTAACTACCAAGCAAACACAGGCAGGGCTGCAGAGCCCACGTACCAAGGACCCTCCGGAAAATTGCAGCTCCAGCAGGAGACCCTGCACTGTGTTGCTGAGCTGGGCAGCTTCTCTCCTGAGACAGACCCCAGTATGGGTCCCGGAGCCACGTTTTTGTGGCAAGAAGGGAAGTCAGATTTTCCCGAGAGCACTCAGAACCGATGAGCCAAGTAACCCAGGACAGGTGAGGTGGGTGCTGGGTGCAGTGGCCGAGCTGAAACACTGTCGGTCTGCAGGGCTCCCTCCCCCATGCTGCACCCCCCTTACACCCCTTGCTGTCTCCAGAACTCCGCCTCATTTATCTGACCCCCAACCCTGAGACAGGTCAGAGTAGCATCCTGGCTCGCCATTCTTAGAAGGATCTACATACATCCAAGTGGTCATGTGGATCAGCCCAGGTCCCCAGGGAGGGCTGGTACCCAAGTCTCTGCCCTTTGCTCCATTCCAGCCATGCCCTGACTTTGAGACTCGACTCGACTGGGATTCCATCAGAGCTGGACCTGTGCCCATGTGGCGTGTCCCATGACAGTCCGTCGCCAAGTCCATGACACACTACTGGACTGAAGCAGACACCCTACAGCCGGAGACGCAGGGAAACACAAAGAAGGCCCATTTCTCATGAAGGTGGTTTTCAGGAAAGGGGCCAGATACAGACCAGCAGGCAGGCTCTGCCTCTAATCACAGGATGCCGGACTCAGACAGCACTCACCCCTGAGGCTGAAGGCCGATAGCGGTCAGGGTCAGGGGCCGTCCAGTTGACTCCAGCTCCCAGTGGCCCTGAGGACCCAACGATGAAGCCCTGCCCAGTCCAGCACCCTCCCTATGCCTACCAAGCTGGAGCCCCTGTTGTAGGTACTGTGCCAAGCAATCTTGTCAAGGTTCTTCCTCTTGTTCCATGTCCGGTGACCAAGCCGGGCACCCTGCTTCAGGACGAGTCCCTCCTGGTAGTCTGCCCCAAATGTGTGAGACCAAGGCTCTCCGTCCTCACTTCTAAGGAGCATTTTGGCTCTACTTACCCTAAGAGAGATTTATTGATTTTTCTCTTCTGCCAGCTTATGGAACTTCCACTATTCCTCGACAGCACCCTTATTCAGATGCATCAGAGAAATTCAATATCCCCCACGGACTTGCTGAGACAGACGCATGTGAGTGTCCGCTCCAGAAAGGGTGACCTGGCAGAAGGTGGGGATGGTCAAACAATATCAGCCACATCACACGTGAGTGAAACTTTGCTGATGGTCATTCCACGAGCAGCTGCAGCAGTGGGCGGGCAGAGCTGCCTGAAATCCAAGCCGGCTTTAGACGAGGACCAGGCAGGGGATGCATCACTGCAGCCGTCAGAATAGTCTTGGCTGAAAGCAGAGCATGGTTCTCTGGGGTGGAGGGATTTACTAGAAGGGGCGGAGAACCTTCTGGAGGCCTGGAGGTGTTGCGTCAGAAGCAGGGTTGTGGCTCCTTGGGTGGAGAGGCCCCAGACCCCAGGACCCACCACATCACATAGTACCACCCCCAGCCTCAGATTCCGGTCAGATCTCAGTGACCCACATGGCATCCATGCACTGGCTCTGGGTAGCCAATGGTCAGCCCTGTCTTCCTGGCCCCGCCCTGTCTGAAATCTCAGCTGACCCCCGCTTGGCATCCTGGTACCATCCACCGACAGAAGGGTGCAGGCCACACATAAGTCACACTGGTCAGAAATCAAATGTGAGCTCCCTTCTGGGATGTGTGAATTCTCCCCTCAGACTGCTGTTGCCTGACTCTTACAGGTGTCAAATCCCTTCCCCACCCTCCACCCCCCAAAACCTGAAAAACAAAAACCTCACTGCCACAGAGCCAACTCACAGCGACCCCAGAGGAGAGGGTAGAGCTGCCCCTGCAGGTTCTCAAGACAGCAACGAGTCGGGACAGTGGAAGGCCTCATCCTGCTGCTGAGAGTTCCAACAGCTCAGCCTGTGAACCACTGGGCCACCTTCCCGGGACTCTGTTTTCTTTTTGTGAACTGTGCCCTGGTGATGTGAAAGATAGTGACCGGGTCGTCATTTTGTTATTCTACGAGTAGGAAACCCTTTCCTCTTGCAGTGCCCCTTGGAGACCGATAGCACCCTGCAGGGGCCAGAACAAATGGCCCACTTAAAACTTACTTAGCCTGCTCCACTTGCTTAAGCATTTCATGAACGCACCCCTCATGTGACGGCGGGACCTGCATCTTTTTGGTGAGGTGTGCGGTGTCAGCTGGTGTGGACGATTGCGTGAGTCCTACACGGACCATGGGCTGTTTCTGTCCACGAGTGTTAAGCCACACACTTCAAGTTCTCACATCTTAACAACATATTGCCATGGTGAGTTGAGCCAGCATTGATGAGGGGGATGAACGCATGAAGAAATGTTCTCTTATTCCCAGGCTTCGGGGCGCTCAACACATTCTAAAAAGGATGCAGCCCCACGCTGTTTAATAAACTCAGCGGCATGTCCGGTAGGATGGAAATTCCCTGTGAATCAATCATCCTTGAGTTCCTACAGTGAAGTCCATCTTCGTTCTCACGGCTGCATGCACGTGGATAGCGGCCAGTGTTATCTGGAGACATCCTTGGGTTAATGAAAAGAGTCACTTGTGTTGTCTGCATCCTAAAGTAAGCCCTCTCTCAGATCTTCTGCAGCCAAACGTGCACGGAGCTGCCAATAGGTTTCTCTCCCCACGAATCCGAGCCACCCGCTTAGGACACTCGGCCGGCCCCCCTCGCACGGCGGGCACTGGAGAGAAGCATCTGGCAAGGGAGCTCTCGGCAGAGACACCGCGGTCCTCTCCGGTGCCTGTCCCAACAGGAAAGGTTGGGAGAGAAATCGCAACCGCCCACCACGCTGACATGTATGACTGGGTGATTGCTGGGGGCCCGTTTGACGAGGGCACGCCAGACGTCGCTTTCGCAAGGTCCAGCAATGAAACAAGCAAAAGCAGAGAACTCTCTGACTCGCAGCAATGCTCTGCAGGGTTTCCAGTGCGGCGAGCCTTCAAAAGATGCTGTCTTTCCATGTTGGAACACGCTGCAGCGGGTGGGGTGCTGGTGACTTGAACTTGGCTTTGATTGGGCGACCAGGTGGCTGATTGACCTGTGGTTCGAACACTTCGTGCGACATGTATTGGGAGGTGTCTGTCTCCTTCCCAGACCACCTGGAAGGCCGCTTGAGGCAAAGTCTGGGTCACAGGCAACCTTTCAGGTATGTGGCCTCTGCCGCGTCCCACTTGGAGAAGGCTTATCATCAGAAGCCAAGCTGGGATGAGGGTGTCCTGGGGTGGGGGTATCTCAAGGTGTTTCCCGAGGCCCCACTGGCATTAGCTTCCTGGGGCTCCGTGACAAGACACCTCTGTCTGGGTGATCTGAGAGCCTCACAATTCTGGAGTCTGGAAACCAAGTCCCAGGTGTTGGCCATGAAGCGCTGTGGGAGGGTCCACTCCTGGCTTCTGGTGGCTTCCGGTGGCACTTGGCTTGCACTGCAGTGTCCCACAGTCCCCTTCCTCTGTCTCCCTGCCCCTCAGTATAAAGCATGGGACATGGAAGACAAGTACGCACCCCTCTAATATGAATGCATGGGAGCTAATAACATCTTCAGTGGCCCTCATTCCAAACAGGGTCATACTCCTAGGTACCAGGGATAAGGGCTCCAACCCACCGTCTGGGGGACTGGCTAAAGCCACCACCCCACTCGCCCCCTTAATCAGGCCCACTGTGCACCAGCCTCCTTTCCCCCCATCACCCGAGATGCTCAAGCCATTCCCTGAGCATACCCTTAGACCAGGGCCCCTGAGCACAGGGGCAGACTGGCCCAGCCCTGCCCGCACCCTCCTGGCCTTTCAGAGCAGCAAAGGGGCAGCGTACCTGGTGTTCAGTGGCACCCTCACCAAAGAGGAGCCCAGACCAGCAGCACCCTCACCAGAAAGGAGTCCAGGCCACACCCCCAGGCCGAATGGCCAGGGAGGGGTCTGTGGGCAAGAACAAGAGTCCTGTAGCCCAGAGCTCTCTCCCAGGGATCCTGCCTGTGAGCTCTGTGGAGGCTTCTCCCTGTCTCAGCACCAGGAGGAAGATGCGTGGGCCAGGTTCCTGCTTAGAGAACTGCATACTGAGGTGGCCCTGGGCAGGGGATGCTGGGCAGCTGACAGCGGAGGGAGAGAGACCTGCCCCAGGCCGATGTTTGGTGAGAGTGTATGTTCATGGGCCAAAAGCAGCCCCCCGGGCAACGCCAACACTTCCTCGGTGGATGGTGGCTTCACAGATGGGCAGGGGCAGGCAGAGTAATAGGATCTGAGTCATAATCTCTGCGAACAGGCTGGATCCGGAGCGCCACTCAGAGAATCTGCTGGCTCTTCCTGGGAGGAGGCAGCTGGGACCAGGAGGCAGAGTTCGTGGCTGACTCCCGCAGTGGCTAACATGCAGGTGCCAGGCAGTATGGAGGTGGCAGTGGACAGGTCAGAGGGCAGCAGGTTGGCTGGGGATCCATCCACCGGCATAGTTCCACTCAAGGCTGGGGGCATCTCAAGTGGAAGTTCTTGGGTCTGGGAACAGCTCACTAGAGGAGAAGTCCCTGGATTGGGACAGACAGACAGATGGAGGCATTTATACTCAGGTCCCTGGGGGATGCAACCCCCCCCCAGGGGGCCTGAGCCCTGTTTACCATGCTAAGTGGAGGTTTCTGTGGGTCCAGAGCTTGTTCAGCCACAATGAGGCCTGGGGGGCTCTGCAGAGACAGGGCCAGAGTGGGTCTTCCTGGCCATAGGGACAAGAAGACAGTACGCCTGTAGATGTGGGGGTACACACACACGAGGGAAACCCATTATCTTTCCATCGTAATTCCCATGAACTTTCTGAGACCCACCTTCACTTTCCTGAGCCCCCGGGGCTACTTATCAGACACAGACAAGGTTTCTTTGACCTCTTTCAGCCCCCAGAATGTCACAGTCGTGGTCCGAGTGACCAAGAGAGGTGATGAGGGAGCTGCAGAAAGGGACCAGCCACCCCGGTCCAGGATAGCCCTTCTGCCTTAGAACTTCCCAAAGACCAAGTCCTCCATTTCTGCTGGTGGCCAGCACCCAGAGAAAGGACACACTCCCTCAAAGGTGTCACAACTGGTGCTCATGAAGAGGGTGAGGGTACCAGGGACCCAGCAAGATGAGAAGATGTGACCTGCCAAGGAATCCAGTGCAGGGGATCACTGCCTTCATTTGCTACAGAGAAAAGCAATGCTGTCCTGAATAATTAAGGAGCACTGGTGGCATAGGAGTTATGCTTTGGGCTGTGATCCATGAGGTTAGCAGTTCAAAACCACCAGCATTCTATGGGAGAAACCACCAGTCAACCTATGGGAGAAAGATGGATGCGTTAGGCAGGGTTCTCTAGAGAAACAAAACCAGGACACTTATGATTATATACATTTGGATCATTTATACAGCACAAAGGAATATAACAGCTAATTAGTCCAGACAGCGAATATACTGGAAGTCCTTCAACTCACAAAGGCTGCTGGGTCCAAGGTCAAGGAAGCAGACAACTGAGTCTTCCTTCAGGCAATGCAGTCAGAGTCTGCCCACAGGCAGACGACAGCAGGGTGGGTCACCAACAGTCAGGCCCAGATGGATATTAAGCTCAAGCAATGCAAGACCATAGTATTTACCAGCCTCAAGCTCAAGAGATGTGCACACCAGCAGAGTGGCAAAGCAGATCTCAAAAGAACCTCAATGTGGTAGTTACATAATCTGGTGCCAATCTGAGACTATCAAGAGTGAAGGGGTGGAGGTTAGACTGTCAATCAGGTTGCTGCTTGATGACCTCATCTGATGGCACTGAGGAGGTAAATAGCTCACTCCCTGGGAGACGTTGCAGCTGACAAGACACATGGAGCTATGCTTTTGCCCTGAGCTGGAGAAGCCACATGGAGACCTCCTGCCAGCGCTGAGATGCTTCTACTGCTACTGGATCCACAAGACTTTCCACCCACCAGCCTGTGATCTACCTGAATTCGGGGTCATTGCACATGTTCGTGAGACTAAAGAGGAATTTATAGATTGATATCAGAAATATGGGCTAATATCAGACTTACGGACTTGATCTAAACTGGGCTGGGATGTTTTCTCAATATTCAATTGCTCTTGTCTATAAAACTCTTTCTTATGCATCTTTGAATGTCTATGAATTTGTTTCTCTTGTCTACCCAGACTAACACAACGGGATTTTCTACTTCTGTGAACTGTTACAAACTCAGAGACTCACAGAGGCAGTCCTTCCCTGTCCTGGAGGGTGCCTCTGAATCGGATCCACTGGAGGGCAGGGTGTTTTCTTAGTCCGAATCGTTACGTTACTCCACCGAAAGTCACTTCCATAAAAAACAGTAAAGGCGGCCTTGTGTCACATAGTGCTGGTGGTCTCAGGTGTTCCATGCACGCAGGCTGTGGGCTACAACGAACACACGTGAGATGGTGCATGTCAGGTCCCAGACAGTCACCACAAAGGCACGGTTGCTATCACGGTCGTCCGCCACGTGTGTGCTTGTGGAATCTTGGTGCACGGAACGGCCCTCTTGACCAGCACCGTCAACTATTACGTGTGCAAGATCATGATGTAAAAGCCTGGACCATCACGTGAGTGTGCCCCACATGTGGCACAGACGCCTGCAGTGAGCGCCCATGCAGCCGGGAAGACGACACCACACCCAGGGTGCCACGCGTGCTCATGCATGGTGTGACACATGCAGTATCTGCGAAGTGCAAAAAAGTGAGGCAGGCCTGTAACTAAGCCCGGAAGCACGGTCACCCAACCGGCCGCTCTTCGCACTACGGGGACTTGGGCGGTCTCATGATGCTGGGAAGAGCGGGTCAGCCTGCTGGAGAGGTTTCAGCAGGGTTCTAGAGGCAGACAGATTAGGAACCAGGCCTGTTCATCTGCTTCAGAGAGTGAAGCTTTGAGTGCTTGTCTAAATCATTGCTTTAGAAGTGCCACTAAGGAGGGCCAATCAGTGGAGGGGACATGCTGTTTGGTGAGCAATGGACTGGAGAGGCGTAGAGAGACCCTTGGTGACATGGATCCGATTGCAAGCTGCACCGTTGGACTTGAACCTGTTGGCAATGGTGAGGATGGTCAGGTGGAGTGGACCCTGTTGAACCTAAGGTTGCCATGAGCTGGAATCTGCTTGAGGATACTCGTCTGTCTGCCTGTCTATCTGTAAGACCCACTCAGCAGAGAAGAAGCCAAGGGGCAGCCAGCCTGGGAAGGGACAGTCAGCCGCCTGCCTGGAACATGGTGGCCTGGCCCCCAGTTCCAACACTGAGGCCATACCATGGAGATACTATTTTAAAAATATTTGCAAATGCATTTTTTGAATCACTTTACTGGGGGCTCATACAACTCTTATCACAATCCATCCATGCATCCATTGGGTTAAGCACATTTGTACATTTGTTGCCATCATCATTTTCAAAACATTTTCTTTCTACTTGAGCCCTTGGTATCAGCTTCTCATTTCTCCCCTCCCTCCCCCACCTTCTCTCCCTCATGAACCCTTGATAATTTATAAGCCATCATTATTTTTCAAAATGTATTTTTATAACTCCCAAATCCCAATGTCCTGGAGCCCTTGGCCTATGGAAGTGGTGGGTTTGCGAGCTCCGGCGGGAGGGCAGGCATAGACCAGCTCAGAAAGCAAGGTCATTTTTCAGCTTCGACAGGCACAGAGGAGCTGTGAGTCCCCAGCACGGGCAGGAGTGAGAGCCGGCGTGGCTGGGAGAGAACGGGGTTTGCTGTGCTCCACTAGCTGCCGCACCAAGGCCTGGCCCAGAGGCGTCAATCCGCCATTTTCTTTTCTGTCTGGTGCGGGAGAATCTCAGGGCATGGGGTGGCATTGGGGCGGGCCCCGAGGAATGAAAAAAACCATCTCGTCTACTACGCTGGGATGTTTAAGGCACTGGTTTCCCCCTTCCGTGGGCACCCCAGAACATGGGGACAGGAGCCTGCTCTCCTGCCCCTTCCCTAGGAAGGCTCTGGACTTGGAGGCTGGGCCCCTGGGCCCCTTCCCCGCACAGTCCAGGGGAAGGCCCTCGGAGGGTTGGTTCCCTGCTGACCTGGAGCATGGGAGGGGGCAGCAGGCAGAGAGCCAGGGCCCTCAGAGAAAGCCAGAGAAAGCGCGGGGCTGTTTGCCCTGTGGAGGGAAGACTAGGCCTGCTGAGGGCACACCCACAGAGACCCACACAGGCACACATGCACACACACGCACACGCACCTACATGCCACATCCACACATGCTCGCACACTTGCACACAAAAGAACACATGTACCCCCATACATACATAGGCATGCACGCACATACCCATGCACACATACTTGCACATACAAGAATACACCCACACATACAGAGGCATGCATGCGCACACAGGCACTCACTAATATGGGCACACGCTAGCACGGGCACACACACACCCTGACATCGAATGGGGGAAGAGAAGCCGTGATCTTGACAGATTGAACATTCCCCCAAAGGTGCCGAGTCTTCCTATGCAAAGCAGAAGAGGCCTCTAAGGGGCTCCATATGCCGTCTGCCCCACAGAGAAGGCTCCCTGCAGATCCAGATCCGGTCTCGGGGCCTGGCAGTGTCAGAGTCCAGAGATGTTCCGTAGCCAGGTCTTAGGGACTGGTTTCTCAGTCGTGGCTCTCCAGGCCCTGGGAGACACCTGTCTCTGCCATTCCAGTGAAAATCCCTGTAGATCATCCCTGCGGTGAGTGCTCGGCGGGGTCACCTGGGCCCTGTTCCACAGGCAGGAAGGCTCAGCCAGCATGTCTGTGGGTGGAAGGGCTTGTCATTCCAGCTCCCGCGAGCCCCCCAGGATGGCCCCTCCCGGTCCATACAGGCTCCTCAGAATGACATAGCATAAGAAGCTCGGATTTTGCATAAGAAAGAAACATTTTCATCTCAAGATCTTTCATCAGTGAAGGAAGCTAAATCAAAGCCTCCACCCCAGGCCCGTGACCCTCAATGAGCCTGAGAGGGATAAGAAAGGGTCCCGGCTCTTCTGGGGCCACTGCCCCTGACAGAGCGACCCAGCACCTCACAGTTAGGCCTGCTGGCTCAGGGAGACCAGGGCTCCTCATGGAAGTTACCCTACACGTGAGGACATAGGGCAGGGCTGGCCTGTGCCTGCAGGCACTGAGAAAAGCCCGTTTCAGAAGCCACCTATGGTGGGTGCTCTCTTGAGGCTCAAGTTGGAGCAAAAGTCAAGGCCTTTTGCATGGCCCAGGGAGCGCTAACTCCCCATTGGACGGAAGCCACGGCTCACGGAGTAGGTTTGGAAAGGGGAGGTCTGCGGACAACATAGCGGGAAGCTGGGCCAGTCGGATTGGGCTTGTCTATGCATGCCAGGTGGTGCTCTTGGTTGGACTGCTAGCCACAGGTTGGTGGTTCAAATCCACCAGCTGATCTGAGGGAGAAAGCTCAGGCTGCCTGCTCCCGTATAGATCTACGGTCTTGGAAACCCTCTATGGGTCTTTGTCGTAGGAAGAAGGCCCGGTGTGCCCGGGCTGTTGACTGGAACATCTCCAGCTCTCCAGCTGCTCCCTGCAAGACAGAGGAGACAGCCAGGCAGTCTGTGCCCATCAAGATCTATAGCCCAGAAGGCTTAGTGGGCAGCTCTCCTCTGCCCTGCCTGGTCCCGTGAGTCGCAATTGTCATGTTGGTCATGGCTGGGTTTTGATGCATCACATGAGGGGTGCACACCGACAGCATACCCACCCCCCAATGGGAACACATCTGCTCAGGCAGGGAGCATGCAGGCCCCCTGAGAGCGATTTCGAGAATGGTCGCAAACTTCAACACGCTCTCTGCGTCCCTGCCTCGCTCCCTCTTTCCTCCCTTTCATGCAGGCCAGCGGAGGCCACCCCAGCAGCAAAGCTTCGCTGGACATTGCCTTTCTGTTGCAACCAGCCAGGTCCACTGACTTCGTGTGGGCAGACCTTGGGGACGCGGCAGTCCCCCTCCTGCCCTCCTCAACCAAGCGAGTCAGGTAGCCTTGTTTCTCGATGCATGAAGAGTGAGGGTGACGCTCGGCCATCAGACATGTCATGCCCAGCAGCTGTGAAAAGGTGTGACCAAGATGGGGCACAGGGACACGAAGTGAGGACACGTTGTTGGAAAAATGGCGCCAGCTGGGCTGCCCCAGGAGTCCAGTTTGTGGCAGTCGCAGTATCGAGGATGTGCGCTAAAGTGCAGGTGCTGTGTTCATCCTCTGGGACTGCTGTGACGAGGTAGCACACGCCGGGGTGCTTCCAGCAACGTGCATTTAGTCCCCTCCATGGTGGGGCAGCTCTTCTGCAGTGACGTCCTTGGCAGGGATGGTCCTTGGCAGGGATGGGGGCTCTAAGGAGAAGCTGGCCCATGACCCCCTCCTAGCTCGAGGTGCCTCCTGGATTCAAGTGTCCTTGGCTCTGTCTGGGTCATCCACCCAATGCGTCCATCTTCATAGCCCAGTCACCCACACAGAAAGTGAATAAGCTACCTGAGCACCCATGTCCAGAATGTTTCCTCCAGAATATACCAGAAGTAAGCCTTGAAGCTGCCACCTTGATATCAACCACGGACTCCCTTGCCCTGCCCGCCCTCTGGAGTCAGCTGGTGAATGCTGCCCCCCAGCTCGCCCAGCTCGGGCTGACAGGTGGTGATTCCTGCCCACAGTCCAGCGCCCTTCTGAGGATGCCTGGTTCTGGAAAACCACCCGGGTCTAAAACCAGGCTCAGGCTGCAAGACCTCCGGCAAAGGGCACCGTGCTTCAGATGATTCCGCTGTGTGCTCCAGAGCTGGTGGTGACCCCTTGCTCGACTGGCCACTGGCCATCCAGGCTCCCTTCCAAGATGGACCGGCGCATCCTTGCCAAAGGGGGATGAGGCCCAAGAGCAAACTCTGCCAAATCAAATGCTCCCGAGCCAAGAGCCTCAAGCCTCTAGGGCTTCACTGGTAACTTTCCCTTGTTTGTGTGATAAAGTCCACACCACACACTGGGGAGACTTTCAGCTCCCCACAGTCCAACTGATATCCCACTCCAAGACTGTCCTGGGACTCTGCTGACAGATCACCCTTTTAGAGATAGTGGGGCAGTGTGGTGAAGAAGTGGAGAGAATTCCAAAAAGTCCAACTGGTGGTCCCTGGATGGGAACCAACCACTATAGAGGGTCAAGGAAAATGTGTGTGGGGTGGGGCAGGGGTAGGTTCCCTCTGTTGATTTTTAATTCATTTATAAACGAGAGTCAGCACTGGCCAGGCTGCCCTGGGTGTCCTCTCCTACCTGGCTGGTTTGTGAAAGGTGCCATGTGCTCTCCCAGCAGCTACCCGGCCGGAGAGGAGTCCCCAGTGCAGCCACACAGACAGCGGTGGCCTCTGGAGCCCACGATCCAGCTGGCAAGAAAATAGCCCCGATGAGCAATTTCCCATAAGAGGACTACATGCCCAGAGGGACTGACTGGCCCCCAAGCACAGGAATCTCCCCAAGCCAAGGCCCCATCCCTCGGTCTGAGCTGCTGAGGCTGACCTTGGAGAACACGACCCCTTTCTTCTGACCGTCTGGTCCCCAGTGGAAGAGACAAGTCCTCTTCTTTGTCGCCGAGCTTGTAGTGCAAACACAGGCACTGTCCCAGGCGCAGCAAAGACAGCTAGCATTGGAGGCCTGAGGGGTGGGAGCAGTCAGACTTGGGGAGCGGGGGGCCTCTCCCTGGAGAGGTGCCGTCTCACTTTGAGAACTGGAGAGAAGGAGGCAGAGGGGTGCGCATGAGAACACAAAGCATTCTGGGTAGGTAGAAGGGTGAGCTGCAGGTGGGAAATCGGACGATGAATTGCGTAGGGTGGGCCCGCTGCAAGAGAGCTCTGTAAAGCACGGAGAAGCGCAGGTGCTGCTTTGACGGATAAGGTGGGCCTGACCGCAGCCACGGCATTGTCCACGGCTTCCTGGGCATGCGGAAGCCGCACGGTGAGTAAGGCAGGCCGGAGAAGAACGGGGGCCTTTGGATGATGGGGCTGGCGGAGAAGATGTTGGTGTGCTGGGGCTGCCGGGACAAGGAGCAGAGCTGTCTTGGAGAAAGGACAGTTAAGTCTCCTTAGAAGTGAGGATGGCGTGATTATACCTCACTGCGCTTCCGGCATGTTGTCAGGAGAGACTGGTCCTGAATAAGGGCATCAAGCTTGGTCAAGTCAGAGGTCAGCCCCACAGAGGAAGGCCCTGGACAAGAGGAGGGGCTGCAGCGATGAGTCAAAGAGGGCAGAGAGCAGGTGGGTGGCTCCTGGTGACACCAGGCTGTGTGTCCTGTGATCTGGACAAGGTTACTCGGTGTAGGAGCTGACTCAGGGCGACAAGAACAGGGGTGAGAGGAAGAACAGAGATGGTGCAGCAAGCACTCGTGGAGGACGGAGACTCACCGAGCAGGGGGACCTAAGGTGTGGGGAGTCCCTTTCTGCACAACCGCAGCCCAGGTGACTGGCTAGGGACAAGGTGGAAGGGAGGTCGAGCAAGCAGGAGGAGTCTCAGGCACACTGCACTCCGTGTGCAAATGCCCAGTCTGGAGTGCTCTGTAAGGCCCTGCCCCAAGCAGTCGGCTTCAGAGGGAAGAGCAGGGTGACCCTGGTGCCAACCTTTGCCCAGCGAACCCACAGACCAGCCAACCGCTCCAAGAGGATCTGGTGCAGCAGTCACCTGCCCTTCCCAACCCCACACTCTCCCCTCCTCATGATGCTGGCGGGGCCATCGGCGTCCTGCCGGGAGGAGACAGAGTGCGACCTCCTTTGTCTGCTGGGAAGATCCATGGTGACTGTGAGGCTCCTGGTCACATAGAAAGGTGGACCCAGAGGTGGAGGGAGGAGACACCTGCGCTGAGGGCAGTGGGAGGCGAGGGTACAGAGACGGCCTTCACTCCCTGCAGACGCCTCTGGGTTTCTGTTTGTTTGAGGTGGACCATCCTTTGTCCGGAAAGACTGCAGATCCACCCAGGTCTCCTTTTGCCTCTGCTTTGTTCAAGCCCCACAGACCACTGTTCAGGTTTGAGGGGTAAAAAACAAACTTTTAGAGAAAGATACTATATATATATGTCTTTCTTCCCCCCACCCTGTTCACTATATATACTTCCACCGCCCACCTCAAGAAATGAAATCACCACTCTCAGGTTAAACCTTTCATATAAGTGGCTCTCTCGCTCTCTCTCTCCCCCCGCCCCACCCTTCCTCTCTCCCTGCTCCATACCCCACACTGTTGGAGGCGCTCCGGACAGGACGCAGGGAGGCGCGGTCTGAGGGTCTGAGGATGGGGGCCCAGCTGTGTTTGAGAGCCATGATGGTGACATTTCAGGAAAGGGACCAGTGCTGGGAGAACCCCGGCTCCGTCTGCAGTCTGCCCCTGGACTTGAACTGGTCCCTGGGTGCATGTCACAGCTTCACTGGGATTCCCCACCTCTGGAATTTCTGGAGCAGGAGGAAAACTTGACCCCGTGCCGGACTTTTAGTAGGAAGGGAAAAACACACAAACAAAAAGGCGTGTTTTCCAGGGGTCACCCTTGGGTGTCTTTGTATTAGGGGCGGGCGTTGGTAGTGGTGGTGGAATGAAGTATGTCGGGCAAATTCTTTCTTTTGATGTGCAGGTGAGTCACTGTAGCATGGTTCTCAAATTGGCTGGGCTCACTGCCTCTTTGTCAGGGAGACGTGTCTGACTCAGCATCCTTGCTGGGCAGGGTACGCTGTCATTCCATCGCCCATCACCCAGGACATAGCACGCTGTTCGCGTGAGGTGACACCGAGTCTGTTCCCCCTCACAGCGACCCAAAGCGCAGCAGAAAGAAACGCTGCCTGGTTCCGGACCACCCTCACCGCTGTTCTCCTGTGTGAGCCCGTGGTTGTAGCCGTTCTGTGAATCCACCTCGTCCAGGGCCTTCCTCTCTTCCGCTGCCCCTCTGCTTGACCAAGCATGATGCCCTTCCCCAGGGACTGGCTAAAGTGTAGTCACCTGCTTTTGCAGCCCCCAGAGCATTCCAGAAGCCCCCAGGGAGCAGTACGGCCCACTTTGGGGACACGGTTTACAAGGGAAACAGCATCTGTAGGGTCCTTATGAAATAGAATCAACTGGACTGTTTTCCGGGGAGTCCCTGGGCAGGGGGCGCCACCTGCTCCACAGCTAATGGGGATGGAGGAAGTTGAAGCCCACCCAGCAGAAGTGGAAAAAGACCCCACACTCAGCTAGTGGAAGCTTTGTGGCTTCACCGCAGAGGGCAATCACGGTGACAATATGGTGGTGGGGTGGGGGCTGTAAACAGCTGCCTGTGCCAGCGTCTCCCGGGGGCTCCCCAGTAGCTAGCCTTCACTGTCACCTTGAAAAGTGCCTCTTCCCCCCGAGTCCCAGCCGTGGGGGACAAGCCCCGGCTATGTCTCCAGTCCTGCCTACGAGGACCCAGACTCCTCTAGCAGCATGTTGCCGAGTTTTCTCCAGGACCTTGTTTGCCTCCTTACAATGGGAAAGACTTTAGAGACGCTATGGGCTGCCAACTTCAAGGTCACCAGTTGGAAACCACCAGCTGCTCAGAGGAAGGGAGATGGGACTTTCCACTCCCATAAAGAGGGAAAGTCCTGGGAACCCACAGGGCAGCTCTGCCCTGTCCTCTCGGGTGGCTGCAGACCGGGATGGACTCAATGACGTTGAGTTTGGGTTTGGGTTTGAAGGCAGACCTCTGGGACATCCCTCACCCACGGGTAGCACTTGACACTTGACAGGAGTCACGTCAATGCTGATGGATGCCTTGCTGCTGTGTCTGGGAGGCAGAAGGGGTGGCGGGGGTCGAGGGGTGCTCTATGCATGTGAGCATGGCTCGGGCCAGATGGGCACCTATCTGGCGTTCTCTGTTCCTGTTAAGACCTTTGAGGCTGACATTTTTACTTACCAAAGTATACAGTGAGAGGGCCACGTTTGTATTTGGGGGGGCTTTTCTGTGTGTGTCCAAAAGCTAGATTTGAAGACGCTTTTAAGCTGAAGGGACCAAGCACACCCCCCTTGTCTTGGTGTGGGGACCCTGGGGGCACGGTGGGCTGCCTTACAGAGCATGGCCCCATGCTGCGCAGGGTCTGGGCTTATGGACCCATCCTTCATGCTGATTCATCGGGAAGAAAATCTAAACCCTAATTTTTTAAGCAGAGGGAGCCCATGTGTTTATGTATTTAGCACCTCAAGACAGCAGGAAATCGTTAGCGGTTTGAGAACACGTTAGCGGGAACCAAGAGCCTTTTCAACCTCCGGACTCCTGGTCCTGATGGGGGGGACTGGGAAGGAGCAAGAGAACAATGCTCTTTTGTGAGGGCCGTCTCCCACCCCCACCCCCAAGGCCAGCTTCTGGAATCTCCTGGGGAGAGCCAGTATGGACTTCCTGTTCCAGCAGGGGCCTAAGTGAGAGGCAAATTTCATTTCAGGGGCCCACAAGAACGGACACTTCTCACCTTGAGAAAAATAGCTGCTTTTAAATTGGTAGCAATGGAGGTGAGCCTCGGGGGCTGTGTTAGTCTGGGTGGACTAGAGAAACAAAGCCAAGATATATATATATATATATAGATAGATAGATAGATAGATAGATAGATAGATAGATAGATAGATAGATAGATAGATATGAGCTTTATATAAAAGAGCAATTGTAAACTGCAAATATATACAAAGCCAAGATATATATATATATATATATATATATATATAAGCTTTATATAAAAGAGCAATTGTAAACTGCAAATATATTCCAGCCCGGTCCAGATCAAGTCCTTAAGTCTGATATTAGCCCATAAGTCCTATACCAGTCCATAAATTCCTCTTTAGACCCATGCAGCCCTGCAATGACTCTGTGTGCAGGAAGATCACAGGCCAGTGGGTGGAAAGTCTTGTGGATCCAGTGGTGGTAGAAGCATCTCAGCACTGGCATGGGGCTCCAAGTGGCTCCTCCAGCTCCAGAGCTCTGGCTCCATCAGTGTGTCTCCATGGGGCTTATCAGCAGGAATGTCTCACAGGGAAACAAAGCAGAGAGAGTATGCCTGGCCTCCAGTGAGCTGTTTATCTCTGTCATGCCTCTGAATTGAGTGACAGGTGAGACTCCACCCTTTCCTCGAGTTGACAGTAGATCATGTAACTTCTACAGGGGCAAAGTCCACTAAACATTGGGTCCCCAAGCCGCACGGTCAGGAGTTTGCACCCAACAGCTGCAAAGATGAGACCTTCTGCTCCCGTCCCGATTCACAGACTGAAACCCAGCGAAGGGCTGCGTTGGGGGCGGGCGACAGCAGCCGGGTTCTGTTTCTTCCTGGAGTCCCACAGTGGCGATGTGCCCAAGTGGCTAATGGAAAGGGGGCAGTGTTGGAGCAAGCGGAAGAAGATCTGGCCGCTTACTTCCCCAAACCCAGCCAGTGGGACCTTAGAGAGCCCGTTCTTGCCTGCACTCGTGGGGCTGAGGGGCCTCACAGGCCACATCGTGTTTAGCATGGGACGATGGTTGGGCAGCAGCTAGTCCTGATTTGAAACCAGACCTTTAGATCAGCGTGCATGACACACCAGTTCTAGGACGCCAGGGGTCAAGGCAGCATAGGACATGCAGGAGTCGGATGTTGGGGGCCCCCACAGGTCAGTGGCTCCCTGACTTATTTATGGCTTCATGTTTGCTCCCAAGGTCAAGGAGGACTGTGGAGACAAAGGGTGTTACAGGCGGCACCCATATGCCTTCAGCCCGGGAGGGACTGGACAGCCGGCTGTTAAAACCCTTCCCTTTTGACCAGATTTTTGAGATGAAGGTTTAAGGGGGCGGAGGGCGGGGGTGGGCAGGGGATGAGTCGCTGGATGCCATTGCGCAGCAGCTTAGTTTTTAAGAAACCAAGGGAAAATTCTCCAGTGGCCTTGAGAGATGAGGAAATTCTGTGCAGGCCAAGAGCCTGCCCGCGTTGCATTAACCACAGACCGCCTTCAGGGGGAGATTTCTTGTTCCTCTTCCAGCGCAGGGCCAGGCTGAGAGCAGGTGGGTTCAGGGTTCAGGGTTTTCCCACGTCCTGCAGAACCCAGTTCTGCCCCGCCTTGTACCAACCTACAGCATACTTTGCAGGGACCTCTGCCACCCCTCCTTTCACAAGGCTGTGCTGCGAGCAGCCGCGGGGAAGAACCTTATGGAGAGGGTGGTTTCCCATGGTGTGAAAAAGCTGTGCGGATGTGAGCGGTGCCCGAAGCGGCCTGTGCGTGTGTCCTGTGGGCACAGGGAAGGAGGCGGTTAGAGTGTCGCCCCTCTCAAGGTTGGACCCCAGGTGCTTGTGTTTCTCACGGGAGACCTGCCTGGGCTGTGGAGTCTGTTCAGCTGTAGTCGAGGTCAGCCTACAGGGCCAAGAGGATGCTGTGGCCAGGGTGCTGGGCTAGGGTCCGGGGCTCTGCTTCCCCCTCCCAGGACCGCCTCGTGTGGCCTGGAATGGGGAGGGGGCGGAATGGAGTGAAAAAGTTTCTGTCTAGGGGGTGGGGTGGGGGTAGAACATTCCAGCAAATGAGGGTGAGAATGGATACACCTGAAGCCCTGAAGCACATCATCGGTGTTGACGCATTGTACAGGTAGACATTGCTGAATCGGTGTCTGGGCTGATAGATGTTTTTCAACAATAGCAGCAACAACAAAATAACGTACTGAGAGGGAGAGAGAGAGTGAAAGAGAGAGAGGGGGAGATTAGGCTGAGGGTCCTGCAGCCTGTGACGCGTCTCTGGTTAAGAAACCATAACCGTCTCCACCAAGGCTGCTGGGAGCGTCTCTCTCCCTGTTCCTGGGCTTTGTGCACTGAATGCTGTGCCCCTCAATGTGCCAACATGGCTGTGCCATGCTTTTCAGGGCAGCCGTGCAACGATGTAATTATCCTGCCTGGCGTGACTTGATGTCAATCAGCCAGTTATTGGAAAGGCACAAGGGTGGGATGTCACCCCCATCCTTGGGTGACAGCCCTGATCTGATGTGAGGGGATTTTCCCTGCACCACCTTTTATCTTACAGGAAGTCAAAGGAGAGTGACGTGAGCAGAGAGGGACCACAGGACAAGCAGGAATGAATGGGGCACCAGGAATGGCGTGCGTCCTTTGGAGGTAGGGTCCCTGAGCGGAGAAACCCCAGGACCCAAGGGAAGCCCTTGCCTGGAGCTGGTGCCCCAGCGCTTCTGCCACAGCTGCTGAGACACTGGAGCTGAGACATGGGTGAGGAGGCAGAGAGCAGACAGGCTGGGTGGCGAGTTCCTTTAAATGGAAGAAGGTGCTGCTCTTAGACAAGACTGAGAGTAGATGGCTGCATAGTCCCAGGCTCCTGGGGCTCCACTTGGGACATGGGCCAGAAGCTTGGCAGCAATGGCAGGTGCCAGCAGGATGAATGTCAGGGCCACTTAGAAGGTCTCCATCACCTCCCTCCTGTGTTCATGCCACTCACTCTGGGGCCTCCGGGGCTTGGGGCCTTCTCCCCAGGAAGCATGGGCGAGGACAGGGATCTAGGGCCCTCCGCTCCTCCTCATGTGAGGGCACAGCTGGAGGAATGGGAGGCGGCACCCCTTCCATCAGACATCTTCCCAAAGACCTTCCCCCTCAGACCTCCAAGTCAGCTTCGTCCCCACCAGGTGGATGCTCCCCGACCACGGGGGTCGGCTGTGAACATTGCACACCTCCTGACTGCTCATTTGCACCGCTCTCAGGCTTACCTGGATGGGAGCGCCATGTCCTGATGCAATGCTAAAGAAACGAACAAGCAGCTATGTCCACAAAGACAGCACGCTCCGGAGTGAAGGAGAGGCGATTGACAAGACATCTCCCTGTCCTCTCTGGGACAGGACCGCGGATGACAGGTCTTCTCTCACGTGTGAGTCATTCATATAATGACTGTCATCACATTGGCATTCAGATAAACACTTAGTTTGACTCCAAATGCGGTGTGATTCCTTTCACAGCAAAACCGTCCAGACTGAACAACGAACTGTGAGGCAAACAGAGAGGGTCACGTTCACTGACTGAAACCGTCAGGTTCACTTTAAACACAATGCGCGTGCCTGGGTGGGGATCCTGAGGTCTCTACATGGAGAATGGAAAAGTGCCTCACGGGTCAATGATGGTTACTGCCTGGGCAGTTTGATCAGAAAACACAGCACTTATACCAATGGAATTGGACGGCATGTCAGTCTGGGTAGACCAGAGAAAGAAATTCATAGAGACACTCATATGTGTATGAGAAAGAGCTTTATATTAAAGAGCAATAGAATATTGAGAAAACATCCCAGCCCGGTCCAGATCAAGCCCATAAATCTGATATTAGTCCATATGTCCAATACCAATCTATAAAGTTCTCTTCAGACTTACCAAACACATGCAATGACACCAGATTCAGGAAGATCACAGGTCAGTGGGTGGGAAGTATTGTGGGTCCAGTGGCATTGTAAGCATCTCAGCACTGGCGGGGGTCTCCACGTGGCTCATCCAACTCAGGGCACTAACATAGTTCCATGTGTCTTGTCAATGAGGATGTCTCACAGGGACTGAGCAGAGAGAGAGTGTCTCTTGCTTCCAGGAAGGAAATACAGGAGTTCCCAGAATCCTCAGGAGAAGGCTATGCCCACACAGAGGCCTTGTTGGCTATAACATGATTGACAGGCTAGGCCCCACCTCTTCACTCTGAATCCTCAAATTGACACCAGATTAAGTAACTACCACAGATGGTGAACATTTAATTGATGCTGAGCTTATATCTTCATAAAAAGCAACACATATGGGTGCACACTGCGCACACACTCACGTGCAATGCATGGAGGTACAATGGATTATTACTTTTTTTGCAGTCTTTTCTCCCATTTCTCACAGATGGGAAGTGATATCAATACGCGCTCCTGTATGTCATTGCATTAAGTCTCTGCTCTTCCTGGAAGTCTGCATTGGTTTTGACACAGGAACCTAATGGAGAGCAGACGGAGGGTCTGGCTGGTCCTTCATTAGCCTCACAATTGATACCATGTTGGCTATAAAAATGTGAAGTAGATATTCCTGTAATTGAACAATAAATTCTCTGACATCAAGTTGATTCTGATGCACAGCAACCCTATAGGCTAGAGTAGAATTGTTCCTGTGAGTTTCTGAAACTGTAACTCTTTATAGAAGTAGAAAGCCTTACCTATCTCCCACAGAGCAATGGGTGGTTTTGAACTGCTGACCTTATTGTTAACAGCCTAATGAATAACCACTGTGCCACCAGGGGAACTACAAAAGACAGGGGAAAAATAGCATTTCAGAGAAGGAAGAAAAAAGTCAAATGGCCAATAAGCTATTAAAAATAGCTCAATCTAAAAAGAAAAAAAATTTTTTTCACCCTTTAGACTGGCAAATATTAAATAGCTTCTGATAGCCAGTGGCATGATGAGATTGTTATTTGTTGTAGCGAGGGGCCATCGACTTGGTTCGGCTCCTAGCAGGCCCAGGCATGACAGAAGGACACACCACACGGCCCTGCATGTCCTCTGTACTTCCAGAGAGCAAGGTTGGGTCATTTGCGAACTCGGGGTTTCTAATAAGCCTCCCACATGCCTGTGCCCTGTTACTGTTCATGTGGTCCAGATGCTCAGCCCACGTGCTCAGCGTACAGACCGACCAGTGTGTGGAGAGGAGCAACCTTGACACACATCTTGCCTGATTTGAACCATGCAGTGTGCCCTTGCTCTGCTTCAATGGCTGCCTGTCGACCCCACAGAGCTTCTACATGAGCCTGGTGATGTGTTCTGGAAGCTTCATTCTTCTCAAGATTACCTATAGTTTGTTTGGTCCACAATCAATAAAACACACATAAGCATTTTTCTGTTATCCCCTGCTTTGAGCCAGCATCCATCTGAAGTCAGATTGCACACGCTTCTCAAGGAGAAGCAAGACAATCAGTAAAGAAATCAAAGAACGCAGCAATGGGACCTCCTTGGCACAGGTAGAACATTCAGTCCCACAAGTACAGGATATACCTTTTCCTTGTTTGTTTTTTTAAGGTTCATATAAATCTCAGTCAGAATTGGGGCTCCTGTGTGAGAATACACACAATTCAACCTTTTAAAAAATAATTAGAATCACAAAATGTTCTTTTATTTTGTCACCAATGCATTGAATAAGCACTCAGTGAAAGAGACGCAGGGTGTGAGTGAGACAGAGCAGGCACCTGCACCACCCTTCTCTATCTCACACAGAACGTAGCAAAAAACCCGGATGTGGGACTGACAGCAACGACAGGAAGAATCCAGAATATCACAAAAATGTAGGCAGAATGTGGAAGAAAATCAAAACCTTAAAAGGATTAATATGATGGTGAATTTCTGCTTTGCTTTAACTTTAACTTTTCACTACTATGTTTTCCTCCAGAAACCCCCTGTAAATATAATTCTGCAGAGGGAGTAAGAGTACAACGATGAAAACACGCACCAACCCCAACGCAAACTTCCTGCTATTTTAGAGGCAATTTTGACAGGGCACAGTAGAATTTCCCCTTTGGGTCTCCAAGACTTGAATCTTTACAAAAACGGACACTATTTTCTGTAGTTTGTTATGATCCACGCAGTCAAAGGTCTCTAACAATTAAGGAAATACAAATAAACATATTTCTGGCAATCTCATCAGCCGTCATACTACTATGTCTACATCCTCTCCTGAATCTCAGGAGCATTTGGGGGACAATGCATCGTTACAAATGCTTTTGAATTACCAGCAGCAACATTGTACCTGTTTGTAGGTGTGATCATTCCCACAGCTTGTTAGATCCTCTTTCCTTAGAATGGACACACATATGGGTTTCTTTCAGTCAATCAACAAGTACATTGTCTTTCCATTTTTTTTTTGCATAAACAAGTTCATGTTTGCAGCATTGCAATGCTTTTTTTGAAACATTTGCATTGGTGTTTCATCAATTCCTGGAGCCTAGCTTTTCAATGTCTTCAGTGAAGCTCGGGGGTCTGTGTTCTGGACCACCAGCTCTTGATCATGTTTTGCCTCTTGCAATGGTTTAATATCAACACATACTTTTCTTTTACTCAGGAAGCAACCTTTATGCTTCCGGCTCATTCGATATCTTGCCCATAGAATCCTTCAATATTGCAATTAAGGGCTTGAATTTTTTTCTCCCCTGATTTCAGGGTGGACACGCCAAGTGCACACCTCCCTTATGGTTCTCGGACTCCCGTAGCAGGTGCCCCCCCCCAACCCCCACCCCATGCAGGGATTTGCACATTTCATGATGACACTTTGTAGCAGGGGTTCTCCACCTCCCTGTGCCGCGACCCTTTCATACAGCTCCTCATGATGTGCTGACCCCCAGGCATCACATCACTTTCATTGCTACTTCAAAACTGTCATTTTGCTACTGTTCTTGATCAGGAGAGTGAAAGGGTCATTTGACTCCTCCATAGGGGTTGCGACCCACAGGTTGAGAACCGCTGCCTTATAGTACAATACTCCTGCTGCCTTCCTATCACATGGTGACTTCTGTATTGCTGTGACATTGAAACTGTGCCACTGGTGTAATGCACCTTAAAAATGAGCATTGTACTAATAAAAATGAACAAGAACATGAGAGCAGAGTGAGACATTTTAGCAATAAAATTATTCTACAGAGATTACACAGGTGATGAGAAAATATGAATAAAACATTATGTATGAAATTGAAAATTTACATAAAATGGGTAATTTCCCAGAAAAATATCAATTTTCCAAAACTCACTTGAGAAAAAATAGAGACCTTAAATAGTCTCATGGTCAGTAATAAAATTAAACTGGTAGATTTAAGTTATTCCACATGGAAAATATCAAGCACACATTTCTGTACCGGTAAATTTGACCAAAGTCAAGGAGGGAAAAGTTCCAATCTACATCTCATACCCCAAGGAGTAGATAAAGAAAAAGAATACTCTCTTTGTCGTAGGAGGGTAGCATCATCTTGATTCTAAAACCATAGAAGCATAACACCAGCAGGAAAAGTGCATATTTCTCACTCAAGAACACAGAAATGAAATCTTAAAAAAAAAAAAGACTAGAAAGTGGAGTTTGGCAACAGAAGCGGGGATTTATATGAGGATGCAGCTAAGAGCTCATGAGAGAAAAGAAATTAGCGATACCTTCACAGGTAGGCATTCTCAATGAAGAATGAGTTGTTAATGATTCCATGAAACTTGAATTATTGTAAACCTCTTGGCAAGTTAGAGTTTGCACAACAAAAGGCATGCAAGTAGTTACAGTAAATCTTATCTTTGTAATGAAAGTTCAAGAGCATTGCTTTTACTACCAAGGGCAGGATAAGATCCTTGCTGTTCAACTCCTAATCAGTATCTCCAGGCAGGTCCTAACGCTGGGTTTTGACTCCAGTTACTGCATGCTTTTCTTTACATTGGATCGGGAGAAGGAAGCCTCTAGAGACAGCAACTAGATCAACGGTTCCTGGCGGTCACAACGATGAAGGCTGGGGGGATAGGAGATGCTAGTAGCAATAGATGCAAGAGTGAAGAACAGGTTCCAGAATTGATGGCGGCGATGAGGGCACAGTTCCTCTCGCTGATGCCCAGCCGCAGGTTTACATGACGTGTGAATGATGTGTCGCTAAAATGGTGTAATAAAAAGAAGTAGAAGATGGCAGGATTGGAAAGAGAGAAACCATATGGACATGAGTTGCAGATGATGTGACTGTACAGGAAAAAATAATAAAATGCATTACTATGGAAAAGAATCAATAGAAATATAGGCTTTCCAGAGTCTTTGCAGTAGCAATCAGATACATCAAACATCCAGGAGAGATGCACTAAACGCTGAATCAGCCTTTTCAAAGAAGCATCCTAAGCCTTCATACAGCGCATTATAAAAACCCGAAGAAATGAAAGGCCATTGTAGAAGCTTGTATAGCAAGACTCAATAGCGTAGAGATGTAAGTTATTCTTGCATTTCTCTCTAGCTCCAATGGCCTTTCAACCGAAATCGTGCCTTTTTATAAAGAGTAGACATGTGTATCTATGCACAGGAACCCTGGTGGCGCAGTGGTTACTTGCTGGGCTGCTAACTGCAAGGTCAGTAGTTCGAAACCCCCAGCAGTTCTGCAGGAGAAAGGCGGGGCTTCC
>NW_022103968.1:3232277-3234342 GCF_000313985.2 Echinops telfairi | reverse complement strand
CTTAGCAGTTCCCTGCTTCAACTTGCAAGGATGACTTCCTGCAAGACATCCCCAAGGAGAAGCTACATGCACCTATTCCGTTGCAGCCCTGGGTGTTGGAGCAGCAGTGTGGAGACCCCTGCCAGCACTGAGATGCTTACACATTCACTGACTTGGCTTTCTTCCTGCAGTTGGTGTCATTGCATCTGTTTTGTGAGATGGAGGAGGACTTCGTGGATTGGTGTCAGACATATGGGCTAATGGGTTAATGTTGGACTTGTGGGCTTGGGCAGCCCTGGGTTGGGATGTTTTCTTGATGATCACTTAACCTTTATATAAAACGCTTCTTATTATACATGAGTTTCTGTGGATTTGTTTCTCCAAAGCACCCAGACTAATACACCAATCTATCACTGAGGGTGGATTCTGACTCCAAGCGAGCCCATAGGACCAAGTGAAGCTTCCTTATGTTCCCCAAGGCTGGGATCTGTATGGAAGCCGGCTGCTACATTTTCCCTCCAAGTAGTGACTGACAGGTTAGATTTGCCAATCTTCTGATTTAGCAGTCAAGTGCTTTAATCACTGAGACGGACAGACAGATACACACACACATACGCACGCCTATGTGTGCTGTGCTTGTTTCTGGTTTGGGGCTGATTCGGATTTATAGGCACCCTATGGGGATGAGCACAACTGTCCCCTGTGGACTCCAAGGATGTCAATGTGATGGGCCCGGTCACCAGGTCTTTTCCTCCCATAGAGTCATTAAACGGGTGGCTTTGATTAGTGTCTGAGTGCTCAGCCATTGTGTCCTCAGGGTTCCTCAGAAAGTCCCTAAGAAAGCAGAATAAAAAATGATGGAATGTCCCCTTTTGAAGCCGCCTCAAATGGATCTAACTTCTGTGTAAGCATGCTGCATGCCAAGAGTAGGATCGGTAGTTCTGTAGACGAACAAGAGTGGTGGTGTGGGGCTTGCCCTAGACAATCTGTAGGTTCACTCGAAAGTTTCAGAAGGTAAGACATTGTGGGATTGTCCCGGGGGCAGACAAGTACCCAGTGGAATAGAGCCAGAACCAGAGAAGCGGAACACAAAGGAGACCTGCCTGCTGGCAGGGAGACTATTACCGATCACCATCCTCCATGCACGGAGGGAAGACTCCCCAGGAAAGCAATCAGGGACCAATTGTTATTTTTACAGAAAATAATGAAACTTGATCCCTGCCTCACAGCCCACTCAAAAATTAATTCCAGGTGGCTTAAAGACTTAATCATAGCCCCCTTGTCTTCCGAAAGTTGTTTCAGTCTTGCCTTTCACATTTACTACCTAGGGGTAGAAAGTGAGTTTGTTTTTGTAAAAATGAAAACACAAAATACGCATAGGCTATGAAGAAAATAATTGGGACATCTGACTACATTTCAATGAAAAACTTCTATTCCTACAAATGCACAGGAAGAAAGTGCAAATCCAAGCCACAGACAAGGACAGGACATTCGTAACTCATATGACTGAAGAGGAAGGGAAACCTGGACCCCGACAGGATTCCTCTAAATCAAGGAGAACAAGGAAGCCCATCCAGTAGAAAAATAAGCAAGAGACCCAAAGAGGCATTGCATGGAACAAAGCAAACCCACACACGGCAAGTTGACATGAAATGCTGCTCACCCTCATGGGACGCCTGCGAAAAGCGGAAGCAGACATCATGGAGAGGTGCTGTTTGCGTGTACTAGTGGGGCAGCTGACTTGACGGCAGTAGAGCAGTTAGTTCAAAATCCCCAAACCTGCTGCCATCACGTCAGCTCCACCTCACGACGTCCCTGTAGGGCAGGGTAGAACTTCCCTGTGAGCTTCTCTAGGCAAATCCTGGCCGCAGGAGGCTTCCAGCCCTTCTGCTGTAGAAAGCTGGGGCAGTGTGCTTCTGTCGAGATTACAGCCTTAGACACCCTGAGGGATACTTCTGCTCAGTCCTATAGCGGTGGGGATTAGCTCCGTAGCAACAGGTTGTCTTTCATTCCATGTTTACAGCTTGGAAAGCTGAGCTCATCTGGCATTTCCTTAGTCATTTCCCTCCACAGTATGCATGTCCTC
>NW_022103968.1:3222352-3231334 GCF_000313985.2 Echinops telfairi | reverse complement strand
AGCCTTGGTGGCTCCGTGAGGGACCATTTGGGCTGCCAACTACAAGGACAGCAGTTCGAAACCCCCAGGCAGTCCATGAGAGACAGACGAGGCTTTCTATGCCCGCAGGGAGTTACCGTCTCGGTGGAGGTGCCTT
Source organism: Echinops telfairi (assembly GCF_000313985.2). Classification (NCBI taxonomy): domain Eukaryota; kingdom Metazoa; phylum Chordata; class Mammalia; order Afrosoricida; family Tenrecidae; genus Echinops; species Echinops telfairi. The sequence goes on along the minus strand of NW_022103968.1, from coordinate 3,231,198 downwards.
CCGGAGTACAAGGGAGTGTTGCAGGAAGCAGATCCTAAGGACAAAGGTCCTGGCTTGTTTCTGGTGGGAGTTCGTGGCTCTGAGTTTCATTGTTGGCTTTCGTCTTGCACAAGTATGGTCCATCATCTGACCTATCATTTGACAAGCACAGCTATCGAGTCTCATGAATGCAAATATCCCCATATCTGAAGTACCGCATATAGGAATTGTATGAGAGACATGCACCCCAGGCGATATTAAGTATCTTCAAAACCTATTGTCCATTCAGTGTCATGCTTCCTGTTGGCCCAAGCCCAGCCGTCAACGAGCCCAGTTCACGAGGTACTGTGCAATCCAAACCCTTTCCAGTTAGGGGTTCAGGTGGCGCCGTCCATCAGGAAAGGCTGAGTGACGGTTGAATAATTGTGTTTCCATTCCAATAAAAACACAGCTCAGCAGGGGGAGTGGTACCCCCAATTATTTTCCCACTCATGGCTTCATGAAGAATTCCAGAAGGCCTCGTGGCATCTTCCTTCAGGTGCCCCCTATCTACTTGCTCAAAAGTCCTCTTGTTCACGTGACCACAGGATGCACTCGGCTCCAGCAAGTGTCCTGGGGCAGGCACGACACGTAGTGATCGCTGTGGTCACTCTCTGAGTGCGGTCTCCCAGCCATTTCTTGTGACTCTCTGCCACCCCAAAAGGTTTGCTGGGATGTATCTTGTTAAAGCCATGCTTATGTTTTGGATTAGTTATTGCTCAGTTAAAGATTTATACAATCAGCTTATTTTAAGATTACTTCATTGGGAAAAAATTCTATCAATTCCTATTATCACTTAATTTGTATAAAGATATCGACTACACTTTAATCGTGCAATGAAGATTAATACGGGCCTGGAAACCAGAAGGTCAAGTAAACATGAGTTGGATGCCAGTCTTAAAACTCATGTCTGATCCTCAGATATTATCTGCATCCCAGATCCTGTGGGATTGTAGAATAGCAAAAAGGTCAGGAGAGAAATGAAATGAATATTCTCTGACTGTCCCAGCGCAGATGAGAGAGTGTGTGATCCTGGGCCACTCATCCATCATTCTCAGGTTTGAGAGGTGGCAGAGGACTCCCAGGCTGGGGGAGGATGGATGGAACCCTGGAGGGGACACCTTCTGAGGCAGCAGCACACCTACTCAGGATGGAATTGGGGCCCATCTGTGCGAAACAGATCCTCTTAGTTTCAGCGCTGCTTTGATGCAGGGACCTCTTTTTCAAGGGCTGTGTTGGGGTTTTCCTCCTTGTCACAAAGGTAGCCTTCTGACGCACGCACGGAAAGAGGAGACCATGCTTCCCAGATCAGCAACACTCCTGGAAGGCCCCCCATGCTGGATTGGTTGAGTAGGCTTATTGGAACTAAAGAGCCATGCCCCTTCCCAGAGTGGGTTGAAGGGTGTCCCCCACCACTCATATCAATGTCAATATTTATAGGGTATATATAAACATACATGAAAAAATATTTTCACATGCAACTTACCTGGCAACTTACGAATACACCCTTATTTGTGAAAAAGGACTTTACAGTAACATTAAGTTAAGGGTATTGATCATCCTGGATAATTTAACCAATCAGCCATCAACCAATCAACAAAGCACCTGTCCCTGAGTCACTCCTAACTCATTGCAGCCCTATAGGATGGAGTAGAACTGACCCCGAGGGTTTCAGAGTCTATGAACCTTTATAGGAGGGGACAGAGTCTCCTCTCTCTCCCCCGGAACGGCTGAGGGTTCTGAGCTGCTGAACTTGTGGTTAGCAGCCTACCGCTGTGCCCACCATGCCAGGCTCCTTTTTGGTTTATCCTGGGGGACCCCGAATACAATGACCCGTGTCCTTTGCAGAGGCAGATGAGATGATGACGCAGCCACCAAGGAGCAGGCCACGTAAAGATGAGGACCAGGGGCAGAGCCACGCAGTCACCACCAAGACACACCCGGAGCCACGAGAGCCCGGGAACAGTCTGCCCTGGAGGGGAGTCAGTCAGAGGGAGGCCAGTCCTGCCACCGCTTCGATTTCCGCTTCCTGGCCTCCAGGACGAGGAGAGGGCACATTGCTGGTATTTTAGCCACCTGGTTTATAGAACTTTGTTATAACAGCCCAGAAAGTGAGTACAACACCCTACCCCCCAAATGGATTTTATTTTTCATTTTAATTGCTTTTTACATTAAAAAGTTTAACAACAATGGTAAAATCCACATATGCCTAGGTTTTAAGAGGTCCATGATGAATCCTCTCAGTTTACATGCCCTCTCCGTCTGTGCGCAGGCTTCCTATCACCTGAATTAGGCTGGCTGAGTGCATGCACTTTCATTGAAAACGTTAACAAGTGTGGGGGCTTGAGCCAGCTTCTTGGAAACCTCCCCCCTCGACCTCCTTCTCCTTGTAGCGCTTGCATGTTCCCCCCTCAGTCTGCCGACTGGCTCTTCCTAATTGCTCTCTTGTTTGCAGGGACCATTCTGGGCACAGTCACAGGAGCCCCAGGAGAAGTGGCACTCTTCTGAAAGGGGCCACAATGCCTGCAGGTGGCATTTTTCCTGCCATCATGAGAACAGGTAGGAACGGACACCCATCAGCATCCTAGACACTCCAGCTCAACCCAAATCCAACCCATTACTACCAAGTCCATTCTGGCTCATAGAGACCCTATACAAGAGTTTTCCAAGCTCTGCCCGTCTTTATGGGCACAGGAAGCCTTATATATATCTGGCTTATGGGTTCAAACCACCAACCTTGCAGCTCACAGCCCAGACGTCACAGGAAGGCACTGCCAAGGCTCCTTGACTCTCAAGGGGCAGCAAGCCTCCAGCAGAGTAGGATTCACCTTGTGCGGTCCTATAGGCTGCCCTTCCTAGGGCTCTTTTTCCTTAATTCCCTTGGTTTGTAGGTTAACTGAGGCTCAGCTGATACTGACAACAGGGTAACGGGGCTGCAGCTCATTACAGAAGAACCACACCTGAGCACGCGGCCTGTTTGCCAACTTCGCCCATCGCTCCGAACAGTGGTTCTTGTGGATCATTGAGTACTCAGAGTCACTCTCGTCTTTAAGAAGAAGCGGTACCCCCAAACCAAACCAGAATGCCCAAAGCCACGTATCAAAACACATCATATTTAAACCGCTGAAACCAAAGACAGGGGGACAAGCTTAAAGTGAGCCTGTGGGGCCAGACGTCACATTAAGAAAAAGACACGAATCACTACAGACTTCTTACCTGGCACGATGCCAGCTCGCAGAATGTGGGGACACATGTCCAAAGCGATGGAAAGGGGAGGAAAACCAGGGAAGAAAGAAGGAAGAAATGATTGTCAACCCAGAATTCTTTGCCTAGGAAAATGATATCTAATAATGAGGAAAACATTCAGGCAAATAAAAATGGCACCATTTATCTGTAGAAGATCTCAGAGGAAGTTCTTCAGGTAGGAAAAAAACAGAAAAGAAAAAAAGATTGCACTCAGAACTTGGTTTTACACGAAAAAAAATGTTGATCTTGAGGAATGAAATGAAGGCAAATATAAAAAACCAATTTTCTTATGTACAATTCTACTAAAAGTTAATTGGTTGTCTAAGAACACTATAAAAAGTAGCGGTGTAGTGCAGGTTTATGGCGAGATGAAATGGAGGTGGGAAAGCTGAAGACAGGAGCAGGGAAGAGGGGAGAGAAAAATCAGGACGATACAGTTTTAAGGTGGTCAGACAGCACACGAGGTGGATTGTTTTATTTCAGTGCATACTGATTAAAACTCAAAATCAGGACACAAATTAATGGAAACAGAAATGAAGATGAAATAGCGTACACGAGCGTGAGAAAGAGAAGCAGCCTGTCTGTGAGACTGGAGCAGTTGGGAATGTGGGTCTAAAAGGGGAGGGGCGAGCCCAGCACAGCCCATCCTCTGCCAGTTGGACCCTTGCTGGTCGCTCAGAGCGCTCTCTAAGCGCTCAGCTGGGGGTGTCTGAAGTTGGGCTCTCAGGACTTCCTGCAGTGGCTTCTTCAATTCTCCAAAGCTCCCCCTCCCTCACATCTGCCGCTCCACCCCCCACAGGTCCTGCAAGACTGGAACCAGAGATTGTCAGTTCCAGACAACTGTCCTCAGCTCTCTGCCACCTGTGCCTGCTGTAGGTACCCTTTTCTGTGGTCTTAAGTTACCTGGGATAGAACTCTCCTCCCAGCATTTACTTTCTCTATGGCATATCATCTTCACCAGTCGTCCGGACATGAGGGCCCGGCGGGTGGGGTGGCGCTGTGCTCCATCTACCCATCCCAGTTGGCACACCGGGAGTGCATGCTAGGAGCCCACATGTTTGATGAGTAAAAGAATACCTCACTGACCTGGCTATCAGTACCAGCCAAATTGTGTTACACTAGCCCGATTTGCATATACTGAAGATACAATTGTGTTGAGACCCAGCCCGTATCACTGAAGATACTCGAACTAAATAATAAACTAAGACTAGAATTAAGCAGTGGACAGAAGATGGAAGACTCTCCCGGTGTGGTGTGCCTAGCTCGTAGACAAGGCGTTTCAGGAACACTGGCTCGTCCAGAGCCCCAGGGGAGTCTCCAGAGCAAAGAGGAAGAGCTCCGGGCTGAGGGAGACTTACTTGCTCGAGCGGCTCGGCTGTAGGCTCCTTGGCGTCCTCACGGACCCGGGAAACCCAGATTCCTGAGACGGCCGAGGCGGAGGCCCGCTTCCTTTCCTCTGATCGTATTCTGAAATCAGTATCTCAGGGAAGAGGGACTTGCTTCTCCGTTCCTTTCCCCCTGCATGGAAGTCTGGCGTCGAGTCCGGCCCCTCATGGCCCTGAAATGAATGGCCATTGGCACTGTCATCAAGGCTAAGAGACAGGAGGGGGAGGAGAGGGCATCTCAGGGCTGTGTGACGGAACATGTTATGTGGAGGAAGATGATCTACATAGGGCCGCCCAGCCCTTTCCGTACCAGAACCTTTCCTGGAAGCCCAACAAGGCCATTCTGCTCTGTCCTCTAGGGGGATACAAGTAGGAATCAATTTGAATCAATGGGTAATACTGATCTTTAATGATGCACGGATCTGTGTCTGTGTGTTTTAGCCCAGTCCGAACCCACAGCCATCACGCCAACTTTGACTTAGCATGTGCGCATGTGACTGGTGGCCATCTGGAATGTGCCTCGTGTATTGGGTTTAACTTACCCAACTGCTTCTCATGTAAACGGCAATGCCTTTATCTGGGCATGGCCCTCGGAGGGAGGCACCTGTGCTCAGAAGGGAGCTCGGGCTCGGGCACCTGGTCATTTCTGGGCACTGATCTGATGGCACTTGATGGGGAGTGTTCAGTGAGGGGATCATGCTGAGTTCACCCCGAGTTGCAGGGGCTGGATCCAGGAAAAGGGAGTGAAAAGCTTTCATCAAGAGGTCCTGTGATGTTCCCTCCTAACTCGTCCCATGGGCACAGGATCAGAAGTGCTAGAAGGTTCTTTCTCTAGTTTCGTGGTGGGTTACCTCCTTACTGTGAGCTAGACAAGTGGTCACCAGCTCCTCAGGACTCTGCAGGATGCCGGCCTCCTGACTACCTGAACCAGGTGCAGCTCTAGACCCATGACCAGGTGAAGGGGTGTGGAGTCAGTGGTGGAGACTCCTGAAGGCTGACCTGTGCCAGACAGGAGTGATGGGGCTCTGCTTCGTATCTTGAGCAGGAATATTCCAGACACAGACGGCCCCCAAGCTGAGGGTGACGGGCAATGTGACCGAGAGGGTAGACTGGACCACACACCTGCATCCAAGGTGAGGTATTCCAAAGGGTGGGAGGGGAGAAAGTTGGAGCGTGATCAATAATGGCTTTGGCGGCAGTGTTTTATGTAATGAAATCCTAAGAAATGGAACAATCCCTATTCTCAAGTAATTATACGAGCTGTTTTTAAGTCACAAGAGGGTCAATTCAATTTAGAAATTACACATGGATTCCTGGAGTGAGCCACTTGAATATGACTTGCCATCCCTCCGCGCATCCCAGGGCTCCCTGGCTCTCCCCAGAACCTGTGAATTCCCGCCCGAAGCGGTGGCGGGGTCCCTGAGGAAGCAGTAATGTAGGTCTTTCTTCCGTTGAAACAGACAGGGCTAGAGTCTCCTGTGGGCAGATGGGGGAGCAACTCTGCAAGGGAGTCCCACGAGGCTTTGATCTCCAGTGTCTGGCGGTCCTCCCCCGAGGTCAGTCCGTGGGAAGGGCTGGGTCTCACTCATTGCACCCGTAACCATGTCCTGCACAGAATCGCCTGAGGGTGGATGGCTTGACATCTTCTCACCCCGTCTGTGGGGGGTGGGGGTGGGGAGAGGTGGTAGGAGGGAAAATGCACTGGGTCAGGCTGGCTTTCTTCTCCTGGTGCCTCAGAAGAAGACCAGGGAGGTCTTCCTGACCCACAGGGGTTGCGATGACTTCTATCCCACCACTTAGGAGCCTGAGCTCCCAAGGTGTCAGCCATTCGAGAGGCAGGCAACTCAGCTGGGGAGGGAGGGACATTCTTCAGAACTCAACAGCGCACAGCTGGCTCACACTCTAGAAAGCTGTCCTAGTGCTCCCTTGTTGACACAGAAGAGCCCCAAAGACCAGCCTTCTTCCTTTCTCCTATCCCTATGCCTAAGGACCAGGTAGGACAGAGGAGATTGGCTCCATTGCACTCCCAAGACGGCACATCTCTATGGAAACAGACTACCTGGTCTTTCTCCAGTGGAGGAGTGGGTAGGTTTGCATGGGCGACCTCGTGGTTAGCAGTCCGATGCTTAGCACACTGCGCCACCACTGGTCTCCTTTCCAAGCACTACGTAACTCAAAGTCTTGAAAACCCGATGGGGCCATTCTGCTCCGTCCTCTAGGGGGGCATGAGCGGAATCAATTTGAAACAATGGGTAATACTAATCTCTGATTATGCATGTATCTATGTGTCTGTGTTTTCGCCCATTCCAAACCCACAGCCATTGGGTCAACTTTGACTTACAATGAGCATACAGGCCAGAGCTGGACCACCCCACCAGGTTCCCAGATGCCAGCTTCTTGGAAGGAGTTGCTATACCCCGTAACAGACTGACCACTGCAGACCTTAGAACACGGGTACTCTGGAGAAAAGCTGAGGGAGGTTAGCATCCAGCTCATCAGGATCTCCCTCCTTGTGATGGGTCATTGCTTCCAGGATTCTCCACTGGTGTCAGGCCAGTATCACGCAGTGTCCAGAGTTAGGAGAGTCTCCTCTGGGCCAGGCGGAACACAGGAAGGACCCACTGTCCAGCGGTGAGTGGCGGACTGGGCTGAAGATCCACTTCAGGGTCCAGAAGAGGTGGCATGTGCATGGTCATGCGAGGGGTACAGAAAATGAACATGCAGTCTAGCCAGGAGCTGAGCCCCAAGAGCCTGTGGGTCATGTCTGCCTACTTATTGGTCTTTGAGTGGACTCCTGTCTGGTAGATATCTACTTGGCTAACTGACTGGAAAAGATTCATATTTGCACCCATTCCATAGAAAGGTGAACCAAAGAATGCTTGGGTTATATAGAACAATATCACTGACATCACATGCAAGTAAGATTTTGATGAAATCATCCAACAACGGTTGCAACAGTACATTGACAGAGAGTGGCCAGAGGTTCAGGTTGGATTCAGAAGAGGCTGTGGAGCAAGAGATATCATTGCTGATGTCAGATGACTCTTGGCTGGAATCATAGAATACCAGAAAGATGCTTATTTGTGTTTTATTGAGTATGGAAAGGCATTCAACTGCGTGGAACATAATAAACTACAGGTAACCTTGGAAATATTAGTAATTCCAGATAACTTCATTGTGCTCACGTGGAACTTATACATAAGTCAAGAAGCAGTTGTGTGAATTGTCTCTTGATCTTTGAATGGAACAAGGAAATACCATACGATTTAAATGACAAAAGGTGAGCGACAGGATTGTATCTTCTCACCAGACCTAGTCAAGCTGCATGCTCAACAAATAATCAGAGAAGCTGGCTTTTATGAAGGTTTTTGTAAAGGTGGCTTCGAGACTGGAGTAAGGCTTATTAAAGAGCTGCAGTATGCAGATGACCCAACCTTGCTTGCTGAACGTGAGGAAGACTTGAAGCACTTGTTGATGAAGATCAAGCATTGTAGCCTTCAGTATGGACCACAACTCAGAGTCAAGAAGATCAAAATCCTCCCAACTGGATCAATAGGTGACATCATGATAAATGGAGAAAAGGCTGAAGTTGTCAAGGATTTATTTCATCTTGCTTGGATCCACAATCAACTTCTCATGGAAATCAAGAGATCAAAAGATGAGTGGCATTAGGTAAATTTGCTGCACAAGACAGCTTTAGAGGATCGAAAACCAAGGAGGCTACTTTGAGGACTAAGATGTGCCTGATCCAAGCCATAGAGCTTTCAGTTGCCTCATATGCATGTGAAATTTGGACATTGATTTAAGTAGACCAAACAAATATCGATGCATTTCAACTGTAGTGCTGAAGAAGAATATTGAAATACCATGGACTGCTAAGAGGACAAACCGATCTGTTTTGAAAGAGGTATGGCCCAAGTGTTCCTTAGAGGCAAAGATGGGAAGACTTCATCTTATACACTTTGGACCTGTTGTTAGGAGAGGCCAGTTCTTGGAGAAGGCCATCTTGTGTGACAAAGTAGAGGGTCAGTGACCAAAAGGGAGGCCCTAAAGGAGATGGATTGACATTATGACCTGAATAATGGGCTCAGGCACAGGGTCAATTGGGAGGCTGGTGCAGGACTGGGTAGTGCTTTGTTCTGTTGCACATAAGGCCATTGTGGGTCAGAACCAACTCCATGGCACCTGAAACTAACA
>NW_022103968.1:3195704-3220980 GCF_000313985.2 Echinops telfairi | reverse complement strand
GGAGGGCGGTATTTTGTTCTCTTACACCGGGGTCCCCTGAGAGTCAGAGCCGACTCCTCTCCTTTAGCATGCCCCTCGTCCCCTGTGAGTGTTATCATTTGGTAGTTAGCTCGGGATCCTGGGTGGCTCCAGAGGTAAAGCGCTAGGCTGCTGACTGCAAGGTTGGCAGTTTGAAGCCACTCAGAGGCACCCCAGGAAAGACATAGCTCTGAAACCTGCATGGAGCTCACGTCCTCTGCACGTGTGGGTCACACTGCGTTGGAACTGACTTGGAAACTAAACAAGGGTGGCACAAGGGTGGCTCTAGAGCAGGTTTTGTTAACTAAGGTGAAGCTGACGTTGGGGCCGGACAGTCCCCTGTGGTATTGGGCTGTCCTGTGCACCTGGGATATGGGGCCGCCTCCCCGTCTCGCTCCGTGCAAGGCCAGCAGCAATCCCCAAGATGGAACATCCAAGAAGGCCTCCAAAATGCTGTAAAATCTCCCCTGGGAGGCAGAGCAGCAGCTGCCCCATCGGGACCCTCTGCTCTAACGCTGATTACCTTGGCTTGGCTTCTTTCCACAAGACCTCTGGGCCGTGGTGGTGGCAGCCACACTTGCCGGGAGCGCCAGGACACACACTTCCCGTGGGCCTGGCGTGGGCCTGGCGTGGGCCTGGCGGTGCGACAAACAGGGAGCTGATGCCCAAGATGTGTTCACCACTTCCTAACCCGGTGAAGAAAGGGATTCGGCCATGGCGCCGCCCTTTCCAAACATCTCCCGTGGGCTCTGTTCTACCCAGATGGGCATCTGGACAAAGCCACCTTCCCTATCGGGCTGTCGTATCAGTATCGTACTCACTAGAGGCCCTTTCCTTTTGGCAGCTGGCAGACACATCAGGGGTCCCTGAAGTCAGGCAGCAGCGCCCTCACTGGTTGGGTCCCTGTTCAGAGAGATGCCATCCTTGTTTGGAGCAGACGGTGGAGACTGGAGGGGCCATCGGGCTTTGGAACCTCCCTCATACACACTGCCCTTGACAGGGGTCAGGGCAGGCCTGGATGACAGGGTGGAAGCTGGCAGCAGCGGTCACCACGCGGCTGGGCTTGTGTTTGGATTTGTGTGACATGGATCCCAGTAGATGAAACACCCCCAGCCACCTGGCTTTCTCAGCAAGCTCCTTGTTGGCCGAGCTACGGTTCTCTGAGTGGATTCTTCCAGATGGAAACTGCATGAAAGTGCCCAAAATTGTCGAGTGAGAAATGTTTGCCCTCTGCATGAGATGACACAGTTGTGATCCCTCCCCCCGTCCCGCTTTGCATTATTACAATTTAAAATGAGGAGAGCTGTGTAGCCATTTCAGGTTAATTTGTTGTATTATTTGCCAGCTTATCCCGCTGCATTATTAAAACATTTAGTACCATGTGTCATTAGTATTCCAAAATGTAATTAGCATATTTAATCAAAAACAATTAAGAACACACACTGCTTCCCTTTTTAAGTAATAAAATATTTACTACTGCAAAAAAAAAAAGGGGACCCAAACAGACTTCGAGGTGTTGATGGTCTGAGAAAGGAAGGAAGGCTGGGAGGGAAGGAGGGAAGGGGGAGGGACAAGGCCGGGAGGAAGGAAAGACAATCCCACCAGGAGACTCACCAACTCACAGCTCCCTCTGGGGGAACTCTTTGCTCCCTCTTCCCCTTGGGGATTTCCATTTCTGTGAGCTGAGTGCAAAGCGACCCCTCGTCTCCTTTGCTCGTCAAACCCATCAGAAAGGACACGGATCCCACGAAGGGAGCTGTGGAGGCTCTGGCCCAGGAGCTGTATTCCCACCGAAGACGTCGTTCTGAAAAAGACGGCCTGAATGTTCAATTGTTGACTGGGGCCTTGACATGCCACTCAGAAAGGGGCGGCATCTAGCACTCAGTGGGCTCCCTCCATTTGGAAGATGCCAGAGAGGCTAGTGACCTGTGCACTTACCTGCCAGCAGACTGGGCTCTCGTGGGCATGGCTTTTCCAGGCACAGCAAGACCCTCCGGAGGCCTTCCCTCTCCAGGCTGCCTCTCTCCATACTTCGCAGAGTCCAGAGGAATGCTGGTCCCCTGCCCAGTGCGGTGAGCCCCGGCCATTCACACTTTCTCCTTTCTCAAGTGCTTTGGTTCTGATGGCTCAGAATCTTCCTCTCTGTCACCCTCCCTCTCTTCTGTCTGTGGCACCTCCTCTAGGAGGCTTCTGCACTCTAGCGTTCCTTAGCCGTTGGGTCTCCCCAGAGACCCCACACACCAAGCCTGTTTTCCTCTCCCACTCTGGGCAAGTCGCGCACGCAGGCACACCAGCTCCCCATAACCCAGTCTCAACAGCTGGTCGCCGACTCCCGGGCAGCGATACAATGGATCGCAGCGCACGCACAGGTTTGTGTCACGGTAGGACCCACGGACTGGTGTGAGTGGAAACTGGCTTATAAGCTCCTACGTTTCTCCATTCAGCATTCTGTCTTCATTAGTGATTGCAAAGAAGAAGAAGAAAAAAAATCCTCTCCCTAAACTTCCAAGTCCTCCTCCTCACCATCATTATGTCTAAAGCTAGGTTCCTCCCTTAGGCTCTACCTGCGATGAAAGCTTGTGTTCCGGGAGATCTTCTGGGAGTTGATTCTCAGGCACAGGGGTATGGATGGGAGGATGGAGCTAGGACGGGGCAGAGTCAATAAGGATGCGTTATCGAGTGAAAACATCGCAAAAATAAGTACGCACTTTCTCTCTCTGAGGAGCCCTGCTGGCTTAGTGCGTCATGGCTTGGGCTGCTGACTTCCAGGCCAGCAGTTTGAAAGCATCAGTGGCTTTTCCAGGGTCTGTAAAGAGTTAACTCTCAGAAACCCCGAGGGGAAGTCTACCCTGTCCAAGAGGGTCTTGTGAGTCAGAGTTGACTTGATGGCAGTGAATTTGATTTTTTTCTGTATGTAAAACGGAGGAACCCTGGTGGTGCCGGGGCTCTGCATTGGGCTGTCAATCTCAAGGTCAGCAGAGGACACCCACCGGTCATTCTGCAGGAGAAACACGAGGCTGCCTGCTCCTACAGCAACGTACAGTCTCAGAAAACCAAAGGACGGTTCACCTTTTCCTGCAGGGTGGCCGTGAATTGTCAGTGTCAATGTCAGTGAATATATATAAAATAAAAGCAGAGTCATCATGGCTATTGAGCACATTCTATCATACTATATATAACAATACAGAGGTAATTGGAAGTGATAAATATTAAAGCATCTCAAGGTCCTCTATGTGATAGTGATAATGCTTCACTTTGATCCATTAATTGGATATACTCTAATATTAAGGCTGATCATTAAAATCACTTTAAAAAACAACCTAGAGGTTCTGGGACTAAAGAGGAACAAGTAGAATAAGGATAATTATAAATCCAAATAAAGGCAAAAAAAAAGATTTGAAAACCTAGCAGGGGAACATATGCAAAATGGTGTGTGTGTGTGTGTGTGTGTGTATGTGTGTAATATGGCAGAAATCACTCAAATATATCATAATACATGTTGGGATTTTGCAGAAGGCCATCAATTATCTACTTTCTTCATGAAACCAGAGGAGGAGGAAAAGGCTTTCCTCCCTACTAAATGGATATGGATCCAAGTCACTGTTAAAAGACAGGAATTTGTGGAACTAGATTCTAGACACTAGCCATTTGTTATTTATAAGAAAGACATCCAAATGATATTGTTACATGGATTGAAAAAGAAAATTATAATAGAAAAAGATACTAGGTGAGTTAGTTAATTGTGATAATCACATGTGGGGCTAATTGAAAGGCGGGGGGATAAATGGGTGGTGAGCCTCGCCTTTCTAGTTCTCGGGTCTCTTGTTTTGTGATGGTTGCACCGGGTGCAGCTGCCTTAGCAGTTCCCTGCTTCAGCTTGCAAGATTGACTTCCTACAAGACATCCCCAAGGAGAAGCCGCATGGACCTATCCCGATGCAGCCCTGGGTGCTGGAGCAGCCGTGTGGAGACCCCTGCTAGTGCTGAGATGCTTGTTTGTTCACTGACTCAGCTTTCCTCCTGCAGTCGGCATCATTGCCTCTGTTTTGTGAGGTGGAGGACTTTGTGGACTGGTGTTGGGTTAATGGGTTAATGTTGGACTTGTGGGCTTGGGCAGCATTGGGTTGGGATGTTTTCGTGATGCACACTTTCTTTACATAAAACTCTCTTATACATGAGTTGCTGTGGATTTGTTTCTCTAAAGTACCTAGAGTAATACACTAGGTAAACACTGGTAAAACGAGGTTGATATGCCAATATTAAGCAGGATGATTTTAAAGCATGAAGCATTCCTGATGATAAAGTCAGTTGTCATTAATAGTGATACATGAAAAAACATCACGTAACAGTAATAAAAAGCTGTCTGGAAGCAGAGGGTATGAACTTCTCTGTGCAGCTGTGACAATAATACCTATGCATTCAGTTGCTGTGAAAGGGTGAGTCAGTGAAATATAAATGTTCCTGATGCCCTGCCTGTAAGGACACACAAGGCAAAATTAATAAACAATAAGGGAAAAGTGACAACTTGACAATCATAGCATATTTCTCTCCAACATGGATAGATCAAATGAGTACAATTGAAGGATTTATCGTTAAGATACAAATGAATCTAGGTAATTACAGGCAACAAGAAGAGACAATACATTAGTACAAGAACAGCTGGAACGTTTGCCAAAATAGATGGGCCACAAATTAAGCCTCAAAGACGTAATTGATATCACACTAGTCTATGTTTTCTCACGGAAAAAATTGTTAAGATTAGAAAGGAATATCCAAAAGAAAATCTCCCCTCCATACAGTGATAGAAGGCTTGGTAGGGATGCAGGATAAAGGTTAGACTGCTAACCTCGAGTCAGCAGTTCAAACCCACCAGCCTGTTCGTGGGAGCAAGATGAGGCTGTCTGCTCCCGCAGGACAAACAAGGCAGACGAAGTGGCTCCATGGTGGTGGGTTAGTGTTGCTTTCTTTATACAGTGAAAACTGCAATATAAACCATTCATGTTCCAACAAGGAAGTCAGAGGGCATGCTAAACGAACTGGCACAGGAGGAAAACCAGCATTCATTCTGCAGGTCAATACATGTCAACGCCATTCTAGGTTCCTTCCCTTCCCTGTGCCAAGCTCCACAGCAGAGCACTCATCACAACCTGGAACACTGGCCTTTCAACTGCAGCCAGGGCTGCACAAGTGCTCCCAGCTGAACGTCCACAGCTACCCCTGGGCCTCCCCCACCATCAGCTCCCACGAGGACTACTGGAATTCCTGCTTGGCCCCTTGTTCTGCCATCTATCCCTGAAGCCCTATAAAAATCTATATATTGCGTATCTCACTTCTCTGCTTAAAACCTTCCAATTTTTAGTTGCCCTTGGAGAATAGAAGCATTTCTCGCCCTGACTAAGAACCTACAGGATCAGACCCCTGGCATCCTCTCCTAAATTGCTTCCTGCCAATTTTCTCAGAGGCATGATGCTTCCTCCTGCCTCGGTCCTGAATAATCCTCCCCCCAATTTTACTTCCCTCAACCTCTTTCTCAGAATTGTTCTCCACAATGATCCTAAGATACCCAACCGTGCCCACTCCGCCATCCCGCAGCGTGCTGCCCCTCAGGATTCAGCAGAGTAGCTGAACTTGATAATGACAAGTCAAGGGCAAGAGCCAGCAAAATAGAGGAAGACCCTCTATGCGATGGACTGACACCATGGCTGCAAGAACGGGCTCGAACACAACAATTGTGAGATGACACAGGACACAATGTTCTGCTGTAAACAGGGTCGCTCTGAGTTGGGACCTACTTTTCTTTTTTAAAAGCATTGGGATTAATACATATATCAACTCATTCCATAGTTCAATCACATCTAGCAGAATTGTACGTTTGCTACCACAGTTTCCAAATATTCTTTTTCCATATGAACCCCTTGATATCATCACCCCTTCACCCTTCAACCGCCTCTGTGTCCCCCTCTCCCCCAAACCCTTGTTCTACTTGCTGACTCCATAGGCTCATCAGGCCTGGTTTTCATACACCCCAAACAAAAGAAAACGTATATTGAAACTTCAATGAGGGTGACTCCCAAAGACATAACCTCCCCCGCCTTTGGACTAGCACACCAGTGACACCTATCAGAAGTGCACTTGGTACCATGATTCAGGGCCAGAGGTGTAAGACTTGATGCAAATGGAAAGTGGTACCAATCTCATCCTGCAGGGAAATTTGCCAATGTCCAGTGCGTTTGGTGTTTTGGTTAATGTAGCCCTGTTGGCACACTGGTTAAGTGCTTGGTCACTAGCCCAATGGTTGGAGCTTGGGACCCACCAGCTGCTGCTCCATGGAGGAAGACTTGGCCACTTGATTCTGGAAAGATCGCGCCAGAGAAAACCCTACGGGGGCTGTTCTGTTTACCAGCTGAGGTCACGATGGGTCAAGGTCGACTGAGGGACACTTAACAAGCACAGCAGCAGGGTGTTTTATTGGACAGTCATATCCCTTGGGATACGGACATCCTAGAGAATCTGTAAACGCTATACGGGGATCTGGAGACCCCATGGGATAGTACAGGAGTTAAAACGAATGAACAAAACCTGCCTGCACCAGCACGGGGACACCTTGAAATCACAACTTAAGTGGAACCACAGGGTTTAAAGAACACTTGAATGCATGTCACCATTGTTGACACCCTTAAAGACAAAACTGTACATATCATTTATGGATATATAGGTATGTGTGCATGCATCGAACACAGTACCTGTAGGGTCAAGTAAAGTACTGCTTTGGCACCCTAGACGGCTTTAGTAGATAAAAAACCATCAAGATCAAACTGTGTAGCTCTTCTCCTTCTTCTTCCTTTTCTTAAAATCATGTCCTCTACTTATATCGTTGTACGCTTGACGCGGTGTTTCCTTCTCTCGACTCTGGAAGAGTGAACTCTTCTACTAGTTACACACACACATCGGGACGGCAGCTCGGCAAACTCGAGGGACAATATTGTGTCCCTTGGAAATGTTCTTGAAGTTGGGAAGCAAGTCTGATGGCTGCAGGTCAGGGCTGTCGGGTGGATGGGATAAGGCTTCCCAAGGACAGTCTCCCAGGACAGCCTGGCCTGCTGTGAAGAGTGAAGCAGGCACATTATCATAACGGGGATAATAAACTCAGGGCAACAATTCTATCCTTTTTTACCACCAGTCAAGTTTTTAATTTTCTTAAAACGTCCTCCTAATTCATCCCCTCTCATGTCTTTCAAGAGAATCTATTAAAGTGATTCCCTTGGAGTACCCAAGAAGTAGACTCTCTCATGGGTCCGGTGCCACTGGTGGCTCTGCCTTGACTTTGAGTGGCCCAGCAGGTCACCTCGGAAGCCACTGTGTTGGCTGCTTTGTGTAAGGCACCTCGTGAGACGAAGGCATGTGCTGTCCTGAGGGGACCTGTCTGTAGCCACCCGCGGATCCCAGAGATGTGTTTCAACCTGTGTGTGTCAGAACTGGAACCCCAATAGAAAGATTTTTCACTGACCCTCACTTACGCTTGTGATACATACTTTCAATTTTAAAAATATTTATGTTAATCTATTTTATATATAGCAAGTAAAGTGTGTGCATGTATGTGCACGTGTGTGTCTGTGGCAGTTAGGTGTTGTTGAGTGGGCTCTGGCTCCCAGCGACCTCACGACAAGAGAGGAAGCACTGGCCCTGTCCTGTACCATCTTCACAAGTACCGTGAGGTTTGGTCCCACTGCTGTAGCCACTGCGGCAGTGCATCTCCTCGGCGGCCTTCCTCTTGTATGCTGACCCCTTACCTTTCTAAGCAGGATGTCTTTTTCCTGGGACTGGTCTCTCCTGACGACATGTCCAAAGTACACGAGAAGAAGTCTACCCATCTTTGCTTCCAAGGAGCATTCTGATTCCACTTTCTCAAGACAGCTCTGTCTATTCTTTGGTAGTCCATGGACTTTCACTATTCTTAGCCAGCACCGTAATTCAAAAGCCTCAAGTCAGGCCACTGCCTGATTCAATGCCTTTCCTTGCTCGGTGTCCAACTTTCACTTGCTTATGAGACACAACACATTTGCGAAGACCCTGGCTTAGGTGAGGTGCAGCCTCGTTCTCACAGTAACGCCCTCGCTCTTCCACACTTAAGGAGGTCTAGCACAGTGAGCACTGAATGTGGATCCCAGCAGCAGGGAATCCTGGACGACTTCAGGTTTTCTCTGTTGATGATGCTGTCACCTACCGGTCTAGTGGTCAGGCTGTGGGCTTTCTCTACCCTGAGTTGGAACCCGTGCTGCGGGCTGCAACACGTGTTCCTCATCAGCAAGCGCTCCAAGTCCTCCTCACTTTCAGCAAGCCAGGCAGTGTCACCTGCATGTGACAGGTTGCTAATTAGCCTTCCGGTGATTCTGACGCCAAATTATTCTTCATATAATCCAGATTCTCAGATGACTTGTTTAGCGTACTGGTGGTAGGGCCAAAGGGTGCCACCCTGACACACACCTTTCATGATTCCAAACCACGCAGTATGCTGGTTCTTATTCTGTTTGAATGACCGCCTCTGGAACCGTGTACAGGCTGCACACGAGCACAAGGAGCTGTTCTGGAATTGCCCTTCTTCTGAAAGCCATCCAGACTTTGTTGCACTCCATGCAGTGCAATGCCTTCGCATAGTCAGTGCAGCACACGTGAACATGTGGAAATTATCGAATAACATCGTTAACATCACAGACTAACAAAATGTTGTCTAGGCATTTCTGTGACTCTTGTTGGATGGGATTCGGCAACATTTTGTTAGTCTGTGATGTTAACGATGTTATTCGATAATTTCCACATTCTTCCGGGTCTCCGTGCTTTGGAATCAGCAAAAGATCGCTCTATTCAAGTCGACTGGCCGGCTAGCTGTCTTCCAAACTTCCTGGCATAGACAGTGAGTGCCCCGAGTGCTTCCATTGTTTCCCCAACAATTCCTGGAGCCTTGTTTTCACCAAGGCCATGGAATTCTTCCTTCAGGACCAGAGGCTCCTGAACATGTGCTCCCTCTTGAAATGGCTCAATGTCCGCTTGTCCTTTCTGATGGAGTGACTCCGTGTTCCTTCCTTCTCCTTTCACTGCTTCCCACAAAGGAGAGTGGACACTCACCGTGTTTAGGATCGAGGAGGGAAGTCAGGGCGTCCATGCTGCTTAATATGTATCGGTAAAGCTTCCTTTTGTGAAAAATTAAGATCAGAATTCCTCTAGCAATGGTTTGTCTTTCTTAATATCTGTGCGGCACTTTAAAGGGAATCTGTTGTCCATTGTTTGTTGTATGCCTGAAATTGTTCACAAATAAAATAACAAGCAAAAATACAAGAGCAACTACTGATAACGTAGAAACTGAAAATAAAGGAGGAAGTGATATGTCCAAGAGCCGGTTCTATAAACACTAAGCAGAACATGAAATAAATTCCATCTTAGGAAACATGAGAACAACTTCAAGGATGATGATCTAGACCATGATGGTTTTGGTAAACTTTAAAAGGCTATTATATACAAATCTATGCTAAAGAATTTGAAACTCTGAATGAAATAGATAGATAGATAGATAGATAGATAGATAGATAGATAGATAGATAGATAGATGAATTGAAGCGAAATAGTGTAATACTGATGGACTAAATGTCGCAGAGTAAACTCCAGTAATCAGGATCTTTCTATTGAGGGGGGTCTCAGAATTTACTCTGTAGGGTGGCTTCAGACCTGCCTGGTGTGTGTGTGTGTGTGTGTGTGTGTGTGTGTGTGTAAGAGAGAGAGATTCAGATGAGAAACTCCATGGGGAGTCTCAGCACAGATGGTGGCCTGGTGATGAAGGGTTGAGGAATAGGGAGTCCCTTGCTCAAGGCTTGCATTCAGCCTGTGAAACTGAGGGTAAGATGCTTCTTATTGGTTTTGATGCAAGCCTTAATGGTTTTGATGCAAGCCTTAAGGTCTCTCACACATACCCTGACCTGCTACCTGGCTGGCCTGAGCCTGTTCTATCCCAGAACCTGCCTGCTTTGGGGACCAGGCCTGCTCATCCTACATGAAATATTTCAGTCCTCACAAGAAGGAGGATACTCTGAATTTGCCTCTTAAGACTCGCATCAACAATATGAAAACCCACCTTGATCAGACGATAGAAAACTACTGAGTGTTTTTACGTTTGAATTTGAACAAACTCACTGCCACCGAGTCGATTCTCACTCTTGGAGACTCGAGCGAGAGCTCCCGAGGAGCACCTGGTGGGTTTGAACCTTCCACCTTTCAGTTCGCATCCCAGTGCCTAGTGTGAGATCTACAGTAAAAATCCAAATAAACTCCACTGTGCTCAGGCACAGAGCTAGCGATCATGTCCACAGGTTAAAGGTGGGGGGGCAAACAACTTCACGGTGTTTTATGATTGCTGCTGTCACTCTGTCACTCTGCACTGTGTCAGAGGAAAACCCAACAACCAATCCCCAAGTCAGCACAGAACCACAAGATGGGAGGGAGGCCTCCGGAATATGGGAGGCAATCTTAAATCAATTACTGTGAAAGCTTTGAGGCATTCCCATTAAAAACAGTAACAAGGCAAGGCTGCCTGTTTTTTCCCATTGATGTTGACTATCTCTGGAAATGCTAGTCATTGGGAAGGGCTTATAGGAAGCCAGAAGATTGGAACTAATAAGTGTCTTCAATAAGCACCAGCTTCAGGTTATAAAACCAAGTGGTGAGATTTTCTTCTTGATTTTATCTATTTAAACACACACACACACACACACACACACACACACGGAGAATATTCAATTTGTGAAATTAGGAATAAAGCACCATTAAAATGTGCCTTCTCGTGCATCTGCAATAACTAGCAGAAAATACGAAGAAAGCTATTTATCGTGATAAAGAATGAATACAGTACTAAGAACAAGGTTCATGGCCATATGAAAAAGGCCACCAGTGATGGAAATGGAAGATTATAAAGGGAAGAGCAAATCATGGTTGCTAAGATATCAGTTTTCTCCAAATGCTATTTTTTCCCCCTAAATCCATTCTCCAAAACTGGTTTTTTTTTAATGTGCAAATTAAATATTTTATTTATTTTTAATAATTAAATCATTTTATTGGGGGCTTGTACAACTCTTATCACAATCCACACATATATCCATTGTGTTAAGCATGTTTGTACATTTGTTTCCCTCATCATTCTCAAAACATTTGCTTTCTACTTGAGCCCTTGGTATCAGCTCCTCATTTTTCCCCTTCTCTCCCTGCTCCCACCTCCCCCATGAACCCTTGATAATTTATACATTATTATTATTTTGTCATATCTTCCACCATTCGACGTCTCCTTAAGAAAATCTTTGGTGAGGAAGGTTCGGCAGATAGCAAACAGCACATATTTAAGGTGTAAATACTGCAAGCTGTCACCTGTGCATTCTACACATTGAAGTTCGTGGACATACTCATTGCCCCCAAAAGTTCACTCCTCCGCAACATTCGTGACCCTTCTTCTCCACCCCGACCCCCACCGCGCAGGCAGCCAATGGCCTCTCTGTGTATCTTAGCCCCTAAATTTTAGTTTGCATTTCAAAGATTACATGTAAATAGAATCCTGCACTATATATTCTTGCTGTTTTCAACAAGCATAATTATTATGAGACTTTTATGGAAGCAGAAAGCCTAGTCTGTCCCCCAGGAAGATGCTAGTGTGTTTCAGCTGCTGGCCTTGTGGTTAGCTGCTGGACATGTAGCCTGTCATGTGACGGGAGCACATTCTCCTCCTTCTCCCCCTCCCTTCCTCCGCCCCGTCCCCTCTCCCCCTCCCCTCCTCCGCCCCGTCCCCTCTCCCCCTCTCCTCCGCCTCCTCTCTCGCCTCTCGCTCGCAGCCCTCTCTGTATCAAAGGACAGGAAAATCATATATATGGGAAATAACTTTACATTCTTGAGGCATCTGAGAACTGTTATATATTTAGTTAGTGGCAGAGACATGAAAGAAAGCAAACAAAAGATGAAAATACATACAAATTAGAAGCTAAACTCTCTTTAAACAATATAGAAAAGCATTAGCAGAAGTCAAGAAGGGCTAACATAATTAATACATACCAATCTCTTGAAAGTCCATTTAATTGCCCAGAAATACCAATAGGTAAAGGCGCTCTAGGTACCCCGAAAAGGAAACACACGGCAAAAGAACGATACGTGTCCAAACGAGAAGGCGCTATTCCAAAGGATTTTGACCAGGCAGGGTAAGGCATTGGGCCTTATCCTGAGTGCTGTGAAGTCCCTGGAGCTAAGCAGGCGAGAGGTTTCCGTGGGTGAGAGAGCGGATCATTGCAGGGCACAGCCTGGGTAAGACTGTGAGTGGGGCCTGGGAGGTGACGTAGTCAGGCGTGTGCGTCTCGGGCCAGGTGTGGCAGCTACCTGGGCAACACGGCAGTGGCAGAACATGCCTTGTTGGATGACATTAAGCTTTATTAATGGCTTTGATGCTGACTAAGACAGACCATGTGGCCACCCTCACTGCCTCTTCCCAGCAGGCACCGCCTAACTTCTCAGACTTCCTTTTGCCGGGAGTCAGGGCCCCTGACTCCTCCAGGGCCACCATGGGCTACCATGGAGAGAGGTTGACCCCAACACTGAGCGACCGCATTGGATGGACAGAGAGGCTCGGATATGACCAAGGAATCCCCTTGGCTTGTGTTCCTACTGGACAAAGTGGTTTCAAACCAACACCTGAAAAGTGTAGACCCTTCAGGACGATAGGTGATATCTAATTCATATTCAGGGACTTCTTCCAGTGCAGGGGTGCAATGCTAAGCTGCTAGCCCACACCTGGCCGTAGGAGGCTACCAGCCCTTCTGCTGTGAAAAGCTGGGGCAGTGTGCTTCTGTCAGGGTTACAGCCTGACACATCCTGTGCACTATTTCTATTCAGTCCTGTATGGTGGGGATTAGCTCCGAAGCAACAGGTTGTCTTTCATTTCATGTTCAGAGTTTGCAAAGCTGAGCACATTTGGGGTTTCGTTATTCATTCTCCTCCGCAGTATGTGTTCACTGACATAACCAGGGGCCAGGCATTGCTGGAGTGGAGGATCTGGGACTATGTCTATACAGAGGCACACAAAAACTATAGCTGTATGAATGGCTTTGGGGCTCACAATTAATTTTAGCCCCAATCTAAGAACAGTTAATACTTATCACATGGATCTGCTCAGTGCTCGCCTTCATGAAGAGATCATCAAAGATATGGGTGCTATAGCAAAGTGTGGTGAAGAGGCTAGATGGTGCCCACCTATAAGAAAGAATAGTGTCTGGGGTCTTAACAGGTTGTCTTCAAACAAGCAGCCATCTAAGTGAGACATCAACTAAGGCCACATGGAAGAAGCACACCAATTGATGTAATCCAAGGATTGTTGATAATAGACTCCAAATCCGAAGGAGGGAACTGTCTCAAAACTTAAATTGTGAACAGCTCATTAGCAGCAGGCTACGGGTGATGGCGGAAGCGTAAAATGCATTTGCAGTGTCTCCACAAGGATGAATTCTCTGGTGAATCTCTTCTTACCACAATCAAGGGGTGTGCATAGCCTTTTTATCATACAGAGGTCATTGTAAAGTTGATTTTGGCAGGTGTAGTGAGGTTAAAATGTCACACCTATTTTTGATGGCCCCTTTGACCCATTTGAAAGTTGTTTCTGTTTTTGTTTTGTTTTGAATGGGTTTATAGGCAAGCTCCTGCTTACCAGAGGCTCACTCATCACAGCTCCCCGAGTGCTCAGGGAACGTGGAGGAGTGGCATTTCCCCTGTTTTAGCACCATGCGTAATTGTGTGTGTCTTCATCCCTGGGCGGCATGGGGTGCCTGAGGGTAGGTCCTTTGGACGTTTCAGTAGATTCCTTAGCCCCTTCCAGGCATGTGTGTAACATAGAGACATGTTGCCCTTGCCACAGAACCTTGGAGAGATGGCGGGCTTCTATGAAGGCTTGATCGGTTGCTGTCGGGTGCTATTGAGCCATTCCAACTACTGTCGATTCCATCCGCCACAGAGCGAGACACTGCCAGTCTTGCGCCATCCTCACCACAGTGGTCCTGTCTGAGCCCATTGTGGTGACCACTGTGGGATTCCCTCTGCCCCGAGGGCTTCCTCTTTTTTTTACCCAGCCTAATGTCCTTCTCCAGGGACTGGTCCCCGCTGACACCATGGCCAAAGTACAAGAGATGATGTTTTCCATCTTTGTCTCTAAGGCACATTCTGGCTATAGGTCTTCCAAGATGAGATTTTTTTCGGTCTTTGGGTAGTCCACGATCATTTCAGTACCCCTCACTGTGCCCTCATTGAAGTGTGCCGGCCCTCTCAGGTCTGTCTCCTGCACTGCCGGCTTTCACATGCATACGAAGCCACGGGAAATGCCATGGCTTGGTCTCCAGTGTGGCACCGTGGCTCTAAAGCCTTCATCCAGGAGGGCTCATGCTGACATCATTGGACGATAGGCTTCAGGGGGCGGGGTCACTGGGAAAAGGAGAGTTCCGAGGGGTTACATAACTTGCATTCCACATGTATAATTCGAGGAAACTATATCCTTCATAAATTAATACATAAATGACCTTGACAAAGGTGAAACAAGCAAACCCAAAAGGAAGGGCCACTCTGGAGTTGTAGCTCTGGGACTGACAGAGAGCTGCCTCCCCTCTGTGGCTCACTCTGCTCCAACAGAGGCCAAGAGAGTCAAGAAGGGATGGGGTGAGCATCCCAGGCAAAAGAGATGGCCAGCGCCAAGGTCCCAGGTGAGGCCAGCAGTGGGTATGGGGGTCTGGCAGGTACAGAAGTGAGTCAGACTGCCCCTGGAAAGTGGGCTTCCCTAGGAGACAAAGGAGCCCGGTGGCACAGTGGTGAGGTGCTTGTCCAGCCCTGGTAAGGCCGAACTTGGACCTCACCAGCCACCCTGCCACAGTAGAAAGATGTGGGAGTCTGCTCCCCTGAGGATGAGGGTAGCCTGGGAAAGACCCGGAGGCCAGTCTTCTCAGTCCTATCAGGGGACAGCAGCTGAGAACTGCACTGCTGAGACCCAGAGCTCAGGCAGCCCCCAAAGCTGGAACCTGCTTCCAACCCCATGTTCAAGGAGAGGCTCCTCACTCCGTAGAGTCTCCCCATGTGATGCCCTGTACCAGGAACTCAGAGGGGAGGAAGAGGAGACCTTGGACTCTGGGGAGAGGGCGAGGGGGTGAGCAGAGGGGGAGGAGGCTAATGGGGGTGTAACCTCTACAGACATCTCTCAGACAAAATCCACATCCAAGCCCAAATGAAGAGTCCATGCCTGGACGCAGGGGGTCCAGGAACCACATCTGAACACCTCTGCCCAGGAGACCCTAATCCCCCATCCACCCACCCATCACCACGGGAGGATTCGCCTCCGATTTCCAAGTGACTCTTCCAGGTGAATAGTCTCCCGGCTGCACAGGGAGGACTGGCTTTACAGAGGGCCCTGCTGGCTCTGAGACCTCCCACTGTCCCAGGGTCTCCAGGGATAGGCCGCTGTTTTTCCACGGGAACAAGGCAGGGCCAAGAAGGGACGCGGAGGCTGCTTGCCTGCTGCCTGCAGAGAGACAGCAATGCTCCACACAACGCTGGTCCCCAAACGGGTTAAGGGGCCACATCTTCCCTTCCTTAGGCGCCCAGAGGCCATCAGGGGCAGGCACCAGCAGAGGCCCACACCTCCTGACAGGAGGTTCCCGGCTTCGTGTCTCCTCCGATGGCAAGTATTTCGGGGTCCCCTGAGCAGAGCATTTTGATCTCCCGCCGTGTGAGCAGGGGAAGGGGCTGCGGAGGGGAGAGAGCACTTGCTTCGCATAATTTCATTTGTCAGGAGAATCTTGCGGCTGACATTGGAGGAGTGATTTAATTGATTTTAATCGTACACCTGAGAGCCGAATGGAGCCCTCTGTCCTGGAGAAGAAGCCGGGCTTCCACCAGAATATCTAATCGGCAGCTAATAGTTTTTCTTTCTTCCGCCCCCTGGCCCCCCTTCAACTTCGGTTGTGAAGTTTAGAAAACACGGAAGTGGAGGGACTGGCTGGCGGATTGCGCATCCTGACACCTGCCTGGTTCTGCAGGAGCCCGGACCTTGGAGTCCACGGATCTGACTGCCCGGCGTCTGGCCAGGGAGCCGGGCTGGCCCTGGGGTACCTGCCTGCCCTTGGCCTCCGCCCACACGTGACACCACTCGTCAGACCCCGAGGTGCCCGGGAGCACGGGCAGCTGTGGCCTTGACTGGGCTGTGTGCACGGCGGCCTATCAGGGGGAGGGCTTCCATCAGAAACAGAGACACATGAAAAATAAATGAGCACCGCCTTCATCTTTTTAAATTGACTCCATTACGGGGAAATGCTGCTGAGCCCGGAGCGCTCCGTGCAGCGCGCGCAGGGCCACATGCGAGCGGGCATGGAGCCAGCGCCTTCCAAACCTGCTTCCCGGGGAAACCCTCGGTGACCTTCTACAAGGATGATTAGCTATTATTCAGATCGGCGGTGGTCAGCAAAATCGTGCGCATCCCTACAAATACAGGATGCCAAGCCTGCCTCCCGGGATACCAGCCTAGTGCCGGGATACCAGCCTAGTGCCGGCGGCCACAGCTGGGAGGTGCTGCATGGGACTGACAGTGAGGGGGTCTCAGGAAATGCTCCCCCCACGCCCATGCTGGGTGGAGTGTGACACAGCTCCCCCATGGAGCATGAAGACCCTGGGACACTTTCCGCAGCCACTGTGGGCCCTGGGGACTACCGCTTAGCAGAAAGCTACTGAGCAGTCGTGCCTGCCTGCACGTGCCTGACTTTGTCTCCAATTTGTAGAAAGCAGTGACCACAGTCACCTGCCTCATGTCAGAGGACTGAACCCCACGGGTTTGTCTGAAGTGGATCACCAGGCCTTTCTTCCAAGTCACCTTTGGATGGACTTGAGCCAGCACACTGTGTTTGATTAGCAGTTAATAATGCTAACTGATTGTACTACCTGAGTCTCTGTAACCATGACGCTGATGATGTTATTAATAAAAACAATCATGATAATCTCACTGCCCCTACAGGACAGGCTGGAACTGTCCCTGTGGGTTTCGGAGACTATACCTCTTTCCCAGAGTAGAGAGCCTTGTCTTTCCCCCCTGGATAGCTCGTGGTCTCAAACTGCTGGCCTTGTGGTTGGCTGTCCTACCCCTTGCTACTGCACTGCCAGACTTCTCAATACTATTACTCAATGGGGCAGTTCACCTGTCTGTACACAGCGATGTGACGGTGTTTGTCAGGTGCCGTGGCATCAGTTCCAGCTCCTGGTGATCCAGGGCACAACAGGATGCACAATACCTAGTCCTGTGCCCTCCTCACGATCGGTCCTTTGTTTGAGCCCATTGTTACAGCCGCGGCGTCGATCCATCTTGTTGAAGATCTTCCTCTTTGTCGCTGCCCCCCTCCTTGACCAACACGATGTCCTCCAGGGACTGATCTCGGCTGACAACACGTCCACAGTATGTGAGAGGAGCTCTCGCGGTCCTTGCCTCAAAGAGCGCCTGCCTGTGCTTCTTCCAAGACAGATGTGCTTGCTCTTTTGGCAACCCATGGTCCTTCCCATATTCTCCACCAGCACCGCAGTCCAAATGCACCCATTTTCTTTCTTCTTTCTTCCATGCATATGAGACCATTCAATATAGCATGGCTTGGGTCAGGCATACCTTAGTCCTCAAAGTAATCTCCTTGCTTTTCAACACTTTCAAAAGGTTTTGTGCAACAGATTTCCCCGGATGCAATGAGACGTTTGATCTGCTGACGGCTGCTTCCAGGAGCGGAGACTGTGGATCCAAGACCACCGAATCCTTGACAACGAACGCCAATCTTTTCTCACTTCTCATGATGTTCCCTATTACTCCAGTTGTGAGCATGTTGTTTCCTTGTATTGATTTGCAACTCACTCGAAGGGCTGTGTCCTTCATAACAACGCTCCCCCTTACTCACCCCCCCACCCCCCCACCCCCATTAGTAATGTGATAAATATGTTACAATTGCGATACCATTATAGGTAAATTCAGTAAGTCCCAGAGGGTACCTAGGTCTTATTATTTGTCTTGTAGAGTGACCAGGTCACCTGTCTGTCCAACAGCACCACACAGATGGGTGTCCCCCCCCCAACAATGTCCTGGCCTCAACCTAGTCACCCACCCTCCTTCCTCCTCATTGACTCGAAATACAAATGCGGACGTCCTTCTTCAGCTACCCTTTGTGGCCAAGATGCTGCCCTTGGGCGCAAAAGCCAGAGGGATGGTGCAGACCAGGGGCTGACTTACACTCGGCCAGAATCTGGGTCCCGGTGTATGTGGTCCAATGTCACTTCCAAAATGTTTGCAGCAGTTTAGTTGGCCAAGGGTGTGCACACTGGACTTGAAAGAGAAATGAAAAATAACAGTGAGGTCCTGGTCTGGACAGTCATAGCAGCCCCTCTGAGTCAGCTCTGGGGCCTGACTGTGTGACCTGGCCCCAGACTTGACTGAAGCACCTTCTCAGACCTGGCTTCACGCAGGCCCTTGCTGCAGATCCTTCTGGTGGCGCACAGAGTTAAGTGAAACACAGATGCTCAAAGTGACCGCTAAAGAAATGCCTGGTGACCTGCTTCCCAAAACCCAGCCACGAAAGCTCTGTGGCACCCACCTCCACCCGACACACTGGGCCGACTCATCGCCAACCAGTCAGCATACGCCTTCCCTAATCACCCCGTAGGCAGGTTGGGCACTGGATAAGGACACTGAAAAGAACGGCTGCATCTCAATCACAGTGAAACGAAGATTACTGAAAGGACCAGGCACTGCCAACAGAACCTACACATGCGCCTTGGAAGAAGTATGGTCAGAATGCTCCTTAGAGGCAAGGAGGTGAGACTTGATCTCAAGTACTTCGGACATGTCATCAGGAGAGGCCAGGCCCTGGAGAAGGACATGGTGCTTGGTAGAGGGGCAGGGGAAAAGAGGAAGGCCCCAGCCGAGAGGGATCAGTACAGTGGCTGCAGCAACGGGCCCCATGAAGATGGGGAAGGGCCGGGCAGTGTTTGTTATCACGCCTCTGAGTCTGAAGGGCACCTACAACAACATGGCCTTGGGATGTCACAGCGGAACCATGCCATAGACAAGAACAGGGAGTCTTTGGAGCAGAGGGCAGTCGGTAGGTAGCAGGAGCCTGGGTGCACTGCTGCATCGGTACTTGAGCCAGTGAGCCTTCAGTCACAGCAGAGTGGGGAGTTGGGGGGGGGGGCGGCAGGTATTCCAGTATCCTTGCTTACTGGGGGCTTCAGGGCCAGAGACCAAGCAATAGTTGGTGTTGTGGCGAAGTGCTACGGTATGGAGGGTATGGAGACAGAGGAATTGGTTTTGAACTTGAGCCTGGCCATCAGCTGCTTCTGGCTGTGAAGAATGGTCTTGTTCTCTGAGCTTCAGTCTTTGCTTTCGTCATATGTGAGGGAGGGCAGCAGTACTGGCCATCCAGTGGCCTGGGACGCAGGTATAAAGGATGCCTTTCAGGGTGCTGGGTGGACGGAGGCCATCTGGGTGGCTGGTCAACCATCATTGGAGGGTCTCCCAAGGAGGCCTGGTGCTCCCCAAAGAGCTTCTGCCCAGTGTCCCCAAGGCCACCATTGCCAGGACGTACTCTTCATTGTGGTGCCCATACATGGTTGCCACTGTACCCTGCACCCTGGTGCCCGTTGGCTGGCACCCGGGACAGCAGAAGTTGCCCAGATCCATCTGGGTGTTCCCACAGCCTCCTGTCAGCAGGACTAGTAGTCTGGGGGCGCTGACGTGGGGATGGGTCTTCCCAGGGGAGACTCACGGTGTCTGCCGGAGGCCTGGCCTTTTCTCTTATAAGAGGCCTCAGTGGAGACTACCCTCTCTGCTCACCTAAACAGAGCCCTGAGACCCTTCAGAAGCTGCCCGTAGACAACCCCCATTTCCCAGAGAAACCGCAGCAGACCCTGCAGACCGTGACTCATCTAGACAATGGTTTAGCTTTTATAGCATCCTCTGATAAACACGACCATATTTACCTTCCATGAGAATCTTCCGACTGGAGACTCAATGTGGACTTGATACTCAATATGTCAACTTGATACTCAATGTGTCAACTGGATACTCAATATGTCAACTTGATACTCAATGTGTCAACTGGATACTCAATATGTCAACTTGATACTCAATATGTCAACTTGATACTCAGTATGTCACTGCGCACATTGGGTTTCTGTGAGTTTGAGTGTAGGAGTAGATTTGGGTATATTAACGGTGAGAGCGAAGCCATTAACCTGCTTATTAATCACCGCTATGCTGCCTACAATACCTTTTCAAAGGCAGAGTTTTCTATCTTTGGGGCATCACTATGTGGTGTGCGCACACACAAGCCCGATGGAAATGAACCCCACAGACTGCTGCCTGGCCCTGTGACTCGGTGGCTGTAACCGTGTGCCCATGCAGGGTCACCACCAGTGGACCATGCAAGAAAGAGGAACGGAGGGGCGGTGCTTCATTCTGTCATGCACGGGGTCCCAGTGAGTGGGACGGGCCACTTCCCCCACCCCACCCCATGCCCCACCTCCCTCCCTCAATCTAATCAAAGGTCTCAGCATTGTCCATTGGAGGATTTCATCTCTTCTGTTGCACTTCTTAAACAACGCTGGCTGGGCCATGCATGAGTGACGGCCAGCACTGTAAGACTTCAAGTCCAGGTAAGGCTAACATTGTCAGAAGTCTGTCCCCATGGGGTAGGGCTGGGGGCTGAAGAGGGAGGGTGAGAGGAGGTCAAAGAAGCAAAAAACAAAAATAAATAAATTTTTAAAATTAATATTAGACATGACTAATGATTTTGTTAACCTACTGAATGATGGCTTTCAGGAACATATTTTAAAAGATTTGCTAACTGCAAAACCCAGATGATGCATCAAATCTCAGCCCCAGACGTCTGCGCACTCCCTCCGCGATTGGGTTTTCAGGAGTGAATCGCACTTCAAATGGCAGACACCCCATCTTCTGCATCAACTCGATTTCTTGTCAGCGCCTGAGAGAAACTGGACTTTGGAGATGGCTTGGTGGCCCTTTCCACGTGGCCTTCAAATACCACGTACAACTACGGTCAGCGTGTTCACAGGCTTCCTTGTCACCCATCCGTGTCATCACTGCACGATTGAACACCTGCGACGTGAGGATACAGGGCTGTATAAGTGAACGCAGCCTCCGTTTCTCCCTCACAAGGACCACGGGAGGGTCTTTCTGGAGATGCCCTGCCTTACGAGTAGATGCGGCCTTATTGATGCTTCCAAGCTGGAAGCAAGCAGCGCCTGCTGACCCAGGGCCATGCCCTGCCACGTCAACCATGCGGTCTCAGCCCTCGGGCCGGTCCGTGCCCAAGCTCATCTCAGGAAAGACTTGTGGACCGCCTCCCCAGGACCTCCAGCCCTCCTTCCCCCCCCTCTCATCCCCTCCGTTCCATTCCTGTCTCTCTTCCTCTACTCCCCTCTCTCCTTTCTTCCCACTCCTGTGCATGTTTGCTGTTGGTTTAAAGAATTAAGTGCGGCCTGGGGTCACTTGCTATCCATGGCACATTCTGGGAAACAGGGTGCTATGGGATTTGGATGCAGCCCTGACCCTGTGTTATGTGAGAGGGGCTTCAAAACACCTAGGTGGGATCCCGTCCCTGTGTCCTGGCAACGTTCCACACAATTACGTGTAATCCCGTCTTTCCATGCAATTTTTAAAGCTTTTCATGGGGTGTTAGGAGGCGGCGGTGTGTGTGTGTTTACATTTCAAATAATCCTCTTTGTAGTCAACAATTTAAGTAATCTATCAAACCTCCCAATAGCCAGCCCTGCCACCACTCACTGCCTTATTTTTTTCTTATCCCTCTTGTAGCAAGGATGGAAATACAACATACCAAAACCTTCCCGTGCATTTTCTGTACAGGCCCCTGCCATCGCCTCTATACTGCCAGTCCCCGGATTGTGCAGGAGTTCTACTCCTAAGTCTTTAAATTGAATTTAACAGCAAATCAAACCAGCCAGGTGTTGTTCAGAGCAGGCACCCGCGAGTCAAGCGTTCGTCTCAGTGTACAGAATACACAGCATCTTCCTGTGGTAGGTAGCCTGTCCACCTGGCTGGGTCAGTGTTCTTAGTGTTGGCCAGCGATGCCCCATGGTTGGATAGAGCACAAGGTAATCAACTCCATGATGGGGTCTAGCATAACGTGATCAACTGTGTGAGCTGCCTGCAGTGGTGGTGGCGTGTGGCCATGATGCAATTGGAAGAAAGGCTCCCCAGGAGTGTGACTGGCTCCTTTTTAAGCAAACTCTGTGAGGACGCATTCCACTTCCGCTGAATCTGCATCCTGCCTCTGGTCTTTGGTTCTCGGGCTATAGTGCCTGCTGGTCCCAGGAGCCAGCAACAGACTGGCAACCTTGACTTCATTAGACTGCTCTACCAGCCTGTGGTCCTTCTGCTGCCTGTTTGCCAGCTTCTGAGCTACATGAGTCAGGAGAATCCTCTAGCTTTGCCATCAAATCCATGAACTTTAACTGACTGGACTTACCTGCTCCTGCAACGACATGAGCCATTTCTCCAAATAAATGTCTTTATATATACATACACGTATAAGTATCGTTGGTTTGGCATCTCTGGAGACCCCAGCCTAACACATTTTCTGTGCATACAAACACTTTAGAGAAGCAAAAAATGCTAAGACACCTCTAACAAAATAGGGCGAAGGGGGCTTCAAAAAGTTGTGAAGAAATAGAAATGAAAAAATGAGATTTTTTTAAAGCCCCTTCATGCTTGAGCAAGAATGTCGGATGGGCATCACAAAATGGCATTCCTGTTTGCGATTACAAACCATTGCATGTCCCTCAGTCTTTGACTCTAAGGGGCTTTGCTGGGGTTTGGATCATGGGTGCCTATCAAGCCAGAAGGTGCTCCCATGGGTGCTATACAGGCATGGCTGTGCTGTGGATCCACAGATAGTTACAGCACACTCCCGGAAAGCTCTCCTCTACCCTGGGATGTTCCGATCTTAGATACCTGCTGCACAGCGCCAGGACCAGGGACTTGGCATTGGTACCACATGCAGATGGCATCACAGGGCATACTGCCAGGATGCAGACCAGGCTTCGTCTCCAGCCACCTCTGTCCCTCACCATCGCCAGCCCCTGGCTCCTCTGCTCCCACTTGCACACGCTGTCACTGGGAGCTGCTAAATGGATGGGACCGTGCCTTCCGCCACTGGCTTTCACTGGAACTGGCTTTGGCACTTAGGAGAATCCCCCTGGGTCTGTCCAAGTCCTTGAGGGGCAAGAACGTGTTCCTTTAATGGCCTTGTTGTAGGTCCTGGTGTAAGGGTGCATTCCGGCTTGTGCACCGCCGAAGGCATCTGGGTTGTTCCCAGTTCTTTTACAGAGACAACTAAAGCTGCTAGGAACATTTGTGTGCAGGTTTCAGAGCGGAAGCAGGCCTTTCTTCCTCTGCGATCCTGAGCGGAGGTTCAGTGGCCGCGTGGTATGGAAATGCTCACTTACTCAGCTCAGGTATGTTTCAGAAGAGCTGGGCCATCCCCCCGCACCCCTTCCAGCCCCCTGTGAGCTCCCTGCTTGCTTCAACTGGCCAGCGCTGGCATCGTGTCCACGTCTTTATTTTAGCCAGTGTGCTAGCTGGCTATTATTAGCACATGGTGACTTTCGTTTGCACTGGACTAATGACACTGGACATCTGGCCACTTCAACTTTGTGAGATAACTGATCTTGTTTATGCATTGAGAACATCTCGCTTAATCTCTCTCTCTCTCTCTCTTTCTCCATCACACACACGCACACACACACACACAAATACACACGCGCGCGCGCACGCACGCACACACACACACACACACACACACCCCGATTCCACCTGGGATGGCTTGGTTTTGAAATGAGGAAGCTGGAACATTCCAGAACTCTAGCTCCAGGCTGGAGAATCAGGTCCCCCTGTGAGTGAGCATGCCAGGAGAGCCCAGTGAGAGAGGAAGGAGGTGGCTCCCAAGGCAACTTGGCGTACACACATTCCTCACTGAGCCCCCAGCGAGCAGACTGGGCGGAGACTGAGTGCAAAGCAAGTTCACATACAAGGGTGACAGCTGCGGAGCTGTCATGGGGCTGTGCCAAGTGGTCCAGGCTGCACCCTCCCCCTGCCTCTGCCTCTGCCTCTTCAGGGCTCTCTGCACTCTCCCTATCTCCATCTCCACCGGCGCCCAGCCTCCCCTTCTTCTACCATCGGCAAATGGTAAACATTGACAACCCAACAGAAACGGGATAAGCCCTGCGTTGACTCTCTGGATGAGAGTCAATCAATTATAGGCACCTGAAAATGTCCCTGGATTGGGAACGGGCGGATTTTGTCTGCAAAGCCTTTAAGCAAGACCCACAGCTGATGTCGAGAGGAGGTAAGCCCGAGGATAAGTTGCTTTTAAAGTGGGGCCAGGCCGTCTCACACAGACATCACCGCGTTAACCTCGTGCCGGAGACTGAGCCCGGCGACAGGGTTGGCCTTAACAGCTCCTCCCCAGCCTTCTCTTCAATGGGCCCGTCTCCTGCCTGCTCTGGAAGGGGAGGCTCTCAGGCCTATTAGCTACAAAAACCTGCCAAAAGGTTGGACTTGTGTAACGACCACGCTCCCCTCTGGGGACCAAACGGAGACCATTAAATTCACTTCATTTGTGACCTGAACTGCCAACAGAGGGTCTTGGATGTAAAATGTGAGGGTGAGAATCAATGGGGCCCACTGGCTCCTTTAAAGAGAACCGTAAACCGGGAACGGGGCCGCCACAGACAAAGCGCGAGGCTGGCCTTTCCCAGACAATTAGCTGAGCATCATCCCTGGCGCGGGAGACACCGCAAGCCTGTATACACACACACCACACTGGGCCCAGAGAGGGGGGGTGGGGGCTCCTTTCTCCTCCTCCTTCTCAGAGATCTCTCTCCAGCTGGCAAGGAGGCTTGTTGCTAGCCTGCTGGGGACAGGCCGTCTTCTGGACTGGGCAGGAGCCTGGGAATTCCACCAGGTAACATCTCCCTGGGCTTGTCTGCCCCTGCACAGGGTCTTCCCTGGAAGGGGTGGCCTCAGGGTCTGTGCAGCTGTGTGAACCGACCTTCTTTCTAGCAGATCCGGACGCAGGACAGTCATTGTTCACCCTTTTCATTGGAGGACATTTGAGGGCACTGTTGACTGTCTGCAATATCTGTTTATT
>NW_022103968.1:3192258-3193667 GCF_000313985.2 Echinops telfairi | reverse complement strand
GCTGTGGATTTGTTTCTCCAAAGTACCTGAACTAACACAGCATCTGCATGCCGGCCACCAACATGCTGAGCCCTCTCTTCTGATCCTGGCAGCTGATTTTTCAGAAGTAGACCACCAGGCCTTTCTTCCGCACTGCCTTGGGGTGGACTCAAACCTTCCGGTTAGTAGCCAAGCGTGGTGACAATGGGTACCTTCGTACATCCTTCGTCCCTCCAACAATAGAGCCACACCGGTAACTTGAGGACAACTTCTAGTTCCTCCCACCCGCGGCTTTGCCTTGGACCAGAACCTGGACCCCCAGAGTCTCCCTGTGTCCTTCTTATAAAGATGAGGAGGGAAACCCTTAGCAGGCCTGGAAGGGCTTCCCATGTGCTGCCCGTAACTGTGGCGGGCTGGCGAGCAGCGCCAGGTCAGCGTCTGCTCTGCGTAGGCCTGCGAGCATCACAGGGAGGAGGACGGTCAGCAGACGAGGGGCATCACCTCCATGAACAGCTGCCTTCTTGCCCGAGACCAGAAGAACTCGTGCCCAGTTGCCAGGACTGACTGACCACACTGAGGAAGGATTTTAGAGAAGCACCCCAATCAAAAGTGTTTGTGTGTGTAAATGTAGATCAGAGTTTCAGGTTTCCATACCACCCGCATTTTCCAGAGCCAGGTAGGCTGGATGCACCCCTCCCTCTTTCCCTGACAAGATCTTTAACCCTTAAAACCCCAAATCAGAAGGGTGGGGTGGGGTGGGGCTTTAAAAGCTCATGGAGCCACGGGAGGCTAGTTCAGCTTCTCCACCAGCTGCCTCTCTGGGACTGAATTAACAGCAGCTCCAAAGATGAGAGCGAAGTTGGGAGGGCGGTCGACCCACCACAGGACCGTTGGTCCATGTCCCTGAGTGGCCCACAGAGCGACTGCCCAGTGGCCAGTGCTTCTCCATGGGGGTTCTTGGCAACAACAGCAGCAGCAGCAAAATCACCACCGCCTTCATTTTCTCCAGGGCACCCCCCATCTGCTCCATGGTACTGTCACTTGGGGAGCAAGGGGTGCTTCGTGTTTCCACTCTTCTGAAGCGGGGCCTGGGTGGGGCCAGGGTTCCTTCCAGTGCTGACAAGCAGCATAAAAATTATTTGTCACAAAACGCCAGGTGTGTGTGCAGACCCAGACCCACCTGCCCTCACCTGGGAGTGGTCACAGAGTGATGACGGCCTCACACAGGTGTGCCTTCCATGCAGTGGCGGTCCCAGGG
This sequence comes from Echinops telfairi, assembly GCF_000313985.2. Classification (NCBI taxonomy): domain Eukaryota; kingdom Metazoa; phylum Chordata; class Mammalia; order Afrosoricida; family Tenrecidae; genus Echinops; species Echinops telfairi. Next base: position 3,192,430 of record NW_022103968.1, on the reverse strand, counting down.
CACCGGGTGCGTGTTTCAGAAGCTAGGGTGGGATTTCACAGGCTTTAATGGACTGCTGGTGGCAGGTGACCGGCTACGTTTGGCCACAGAGAACTCTTAAATTGGTGTGGAAAACAGTCAATTGATGTCCAATGAGACTGTACTGCAGAGCTTGGGGAGGCAGGAGCCCCAG
>NW_022103968.1:3182956-3190478 GCF_000313985.2 Echinops telfairi | reverse complement strand
CATGTCACTGTGCAGGGAGCACAGCAGCTTCTCAGGGCCTATCCAGGCTGTCCACCAGCATGTGAGCACCCCGCTTCCAGTCATCGCCCCTTGAGAGCTGCCAGTTGCCCCTCTGGAGAAGAGTTTCAGGGACCTGGAAAGTGTGGCTGAGGGACAGGTGCCAGCACCAGTCGTCTCTGCTGCTGGAATTCTCTGCCATGTGTTTGAGTCAGACTTGCAGACTGCCAGAATGGAGTGAGGCTCAGGGTGGCAGAGTGAGATTTCCGATGGCCCTTGTGAGAGGGACCATGGTGGTGGTGTTTCAAACAGCACACTGGGTGGCACAGCCAGCGACCCTGCTGGTAGAGACCTTGGCATTCCAAAGCCTATACTTGATTAACATCGTCTGCAGCCAAAAACAATCTCCCCGCAATCAGCCCGCCTGTGCTGCTGTGGCCACGTGCTTGAAATGACTAGATGCTGACAAAGAGTCCCGTCACGGGTCCTTCAAACTTGTCTGGGGAGTTCCCATTTCTGGAATTGTGCTCCTGCTTGAGGCCTGGGGAAAACCAAACCAACCCAAACCAACCCACACCAAACCGAATGTGTGTTTGGCTGCGTTGGCCGTGACCACAGAGGCCATCAGCTTGGCTCTTGGCTTCAGTGGATGAGTTGGTTTGCCCATTGAGTGTGCCACAAACTGTTGACTCTAAGCTTGAGCAACTGTGTTAGTTAAAAATCAGGGAAAGTGAATAGTTAGAGATAGGATGCAGAGAAGCACAGCTGGGTAATACAACTGTAGCCTAGGAAAGTCAGATGGGGGAGTGCGGGCAGGAGAGGACTCACTCCTAAGATAGTGAAGAGGTGGTAACACCGACTTCCCAGCCCCTCGGGCAGTTCCGGAGGAGCCCTGGTGGGACCGAGCACTTGGCTGCAGGTTGATCCCACCCCCAGCTGCTCCCCGAGAAAAGGGTGACTGTCGGAGTCTCTGAATTTACAAATTCTACATGTTGATATGTTTATCTGAGGAGCCCTGGTGGGGTGGTGGTTCGGCATTGGGCTGCTCACCTCAAGGCCACCAGAACCAGGGGGCGCTCCGTGGAAGAAGGAGGGGACTCTGTAATCCTGTAAGAGTGACAGCCTCACACACCCACAGGCAGGGGCACTCTGCCCTGCCCTGCCCTCGGTCCGCCAGGAGTCAAACCCGCATGATGGCAGTGAGCTTGGTTTATGTGTTTATGGTACCCTGTCATCGGCGTCGTTTGCGCAGGTTGTTAATTGCAATGTCAGCAGTTTGAACCCACCAGCCAGTCCCTGGCAGAAAGTAGAGGCCATCTGTTCCGGTACAGCTACAGTCTCGGAAACCCACAGGGGAGTCCTGCTCTGTCCCACGGGGTCGCTGTGAGTCCACACGGAGTCGACGGGAGGGCGTTTGGTTCTGCTTGCCACACTTCCCGTCGGCGTGTCTACATTTACACACTCTACATCTTTATCCAGAAAGCACTGTATCTGCCTGGTCTTCCAGACTCAAGGGACAGCTCTACTCTGATGAGGGGTTGTTAAGGGTTGGCATGAACTAGAAAGCTGCAAGCCTTTGGGTCAGGCCCACCTGCCTTGACTCGCCGAGCTTTTCTGCCTGGTCCTTGAGCTCTTTGTGAAACACTGGACAGTGAGTATCTAGTCCCGCAGGAACCAGCTTCTTACATGATGAGAGGACTTGCTTCAAGAGAAAGGGGCCCCTCGGACACCAGCCTGCCAGATCTATCCCCCCTTCCTGAGTGAAGAAATGCTTCGTCACCATCTGCCTTGAAGACATGGAGGCGTACTGGCTTCCAGTCAACATCCTGACAACAGACCTGAAGGAGGAGGGGCTGTTTCATGGACCTTCCCACCCCTACATCCAGAATGACATCCACTAGTCAGCAGTCCCCACAGTACTTTAGAAATGTGGTTCCTGGTCCCCAGAGGACCGTCCACTGTCCAGATGGTTACCTGCAAGAGCGGGGCATACATGTCTTGCACCTGGTGGCCCTTGCACTCTCCTGGGAGGCCAGTGTCCTCTGGTCCTGGGGGAGGCCGGGAGGGGATGCTATCAGGCTGTGCACTCTAGGCCACACAGCCCTGGACGGGCCCTGCGTATTGATTTCTTCTGCCACGTGTGTGTTTCCCCGGCATGCCCAGCAGCCCGGATCCTCCGTGGCTCTTATGTTTTCTCGTGTCTCAGCTTTCCATGGGGCACCCTCATTCAGGCTGTGACATTAGACAAGGCCCCTCCTCCTTCTTAGTCCTCCTCTGCTCCGCCCCGCCCACCATCCCTGCCATGAAGGGAAGACGTGGGCCTGTTTTTCCCGATGCCCCAGCAGCTCCTGCCCAGCCTCACTTGGAATCAGCTGGAAGCAAGGCGCTCTTTGGGGCACACACTGGCAGATCTGGGCAGGGGTGGGGAGAGGGAGCTGCCAGCCTCCTTTGCAATTCAGATGGTAATGTTCTCCTGGGCTTGTGGACCATCTGCTGGGCACACAGTCATCTCTCGGTCTGGTCATTAATTAATGTCCTCACGACAAAGCCACACCAAACGTGCAAAGCTGGCCTTTCTGAGGCACTGCTTGTGAGGCTGGAGCCACCGCACATGCTTCCAAGCAAGGAGGCTTCCACTGCTTCAGACGGGCTGGTTCTGCGTTTGGTTTGAATTCGCGCAGCCCAATTTCCACCTCATAAACTCGCTTCTCTTAACTGCTTAGAGGTTCAATAGATGAATGGCAGCTACACTTTTACTTTATTCTCCATGTTTCCCCTCAAAATAACATGACTTCCGAGCATCACAAAGAGGGGTGTACTTTCTGCCCCAGCCTAGTGGTCCTCGAGGCTCCGCAGGTAAAGGGGAAGCACCTCAGGGCTTTGGCTCACCCGCCCTCCTTTGTGATGCCCACAGCCACCTTTCCAAGCACAGATGAAAGGTGGAAGCTCTCGCTTGGATCCGTCCCCAGAGAACCGGGTTGATGAAGACCAGGAGCTTGGGTCAGGAGGCCCCTTGTCTCACCTCCCCAAGTGACTGTGCACAGGAGCCCACCCTCCGTTCAGATTCCCTTCCTGGGAGGTGGGATTTGGAATGCATGAGGCCAAAGCCCTTTCCATGAGTCTCCAAGTTGGCAATCGCTGAGCTTGCACTACTAACCTAATGGAGGTGATGGAAGCCAAGTTTCCCTCGGGGGCCCAGGTTCTACTCTGGCTGCGGAAGGAAAGGCGTGGGGACAAAACCCAACATGGCTGTATTGTTCTGGAGAACCTGGAGCCTGTAAGACTGGCCAGTCCTCGAGTGAGAGTGACCAGCCTGTGAGCCAGTGTAACCAAACTGTTAGTCAATAACGTTGCAGCAGACTCCGTCCATGTCTTCCCAGCTTATCGTCAGGGCAGTCCTCAGATGGCTGAAGGAGGAGTTCTGGACCATCCTGGTTTTTTCGGTCATGACCTTCACCCCCACCCCCGCCCCCACATGAAGTAAGCAGAGACAAACAAAGCAGCGCTCGATGCCCAGTCCATTCCAATCCTGGTGACTGGCGTGAGTCATAGGGGGACTGTGTCCCATCGAATTTTCAGTGATTTTTTGAGGGGGGGGGGAAGATCTCGACATTTCTTCTGAGGTTCCTCTGGGTAGACTTAAACATCCAACCTAATGGATTGTACCGAGTACCCTAACTGTTTCCACAAATCAGGGGCTCATCACGATTCTGTACATCTGCCCCAGAGGACCAGGCTCTATGGAAGAGATTCAAAATGACCGCTCTGAGGGTGGTGGCATTGTGAGGAGTCACCAAGTCATTTGTTCTGTGAACAACAGAACGAACCACGAGCTGGGCCTTCCCCAGCCTCACAACTGTTGCTATGGACAACGGACAACCCCATGGTTGTAGCCACTGTGCCAAGCCATCTCATCGGGGTCTTCCTCTTTTCCACCGATCCTCTGCCTTACCAAGCATGGTGTCCTTTTCCAGGGATGGTCCCTCCTGATACCATGCCCAAAGTACATGAGACGACATCTTGCCGATTTTGCTGCGGAGGCGAAATCTGACTACTTCTTTCAGGATAGACTTGTTTGCTCTCCCGGCCACGCAGAGCATAGTGCATGTCTGTCCCTGCCACCACCGTTCAACGGCGCTGGTTCTTCCTCAGCGCTCTTTACTCGTTCTGCAGCTTCCACACGCACACGAAAGAGGTCTTTGACAACAGATTTGCCCAAGGAAACATGTGGTTTAATGTTTTACCTGCTGCTTTCTTGGGCATTGATTGTGGTTTCACATAAGTAAAATCCTTGATACTTTCAATGTTTTGTACTGCCCACTGGCCCAGTGTGCGGACTTTTGTTTAACTTATGTCGAGGTGTACTGCACGGTGAAGGCTGCAGCCTTGGGTCTTCGTCAGTCAGTGCTTCTTCAAGTCCTCCCCACTTGCAGCAAGCAAGGTTTTGTCATCAACTGCACATCATAGGTTGTGGGTGGCCTTCCTCCATTCCTGAAGCTGTATTCTCTGTCTAATCTAACTTCTTGAATTTTTTGCTCAGCCTGAAGACTGAGTAAGTGTACGGTGGAAGGATACAACCCTTCTCGGTTATAAGCCATCACTAACCACTTGTTCTATTAGAACGGCTGCCTTGTGCCCTCTGTTTAGGTTCTGCCTATGAACAATGAAGTGTTCTGGGTGTCTTATTCTTCTCAATTTTATCTAGGCCTTGTTATGACACACACAGTCGAATGAGTGGCCCAACATAGTCAATGAATCATGAGTAAACCTCTCTCTGGTACTCTGCTTTCAGCTAAGGTCCAACTGACACGAGCAAGGATGCTTCTCTTCTGCGTTTGGCTTGCCTTCTGGCGGTGCACTGCCAACATACCGCTACATAAAGTAGCTGGACAGATCTCAAAGGGCAGTGCCAAAAGACGGGGCGAACACAATAATGAAATGTGCAAAGACCGAGAGCTACAAAGCCAAAAGGGGCGAAGACTTGTGGCCTTTCTCAAGCTGGAAGACCTGCCGGGAAAAGTGAATCCTCCAGTTGATCTTCGTCAGTAAAAGTGCGCGCAGACTGTATGAATGGTCTCCTTTGGTGCCTGCATGCAGTTGTACCCTCGTTCTTTAGAGTGGCCACAGATACGATCCATTCCCCACGGTTGCCTAGGCAGCTGTTGTCCAGACGTCTTGGCACAGACAAGTGCTCGGGCAGCCATGCAGCCATTTGTTGGAACAGTGCATTTGGTACGCCGTCAATCTCTAACTTCTCATTGTTGGTTTTTTCGGCCAATGCATTCAGTACAGCTTGGACCCCTTCCTTCTACACGCTCAGTTCTCCATCAGGTGCTCCCTCCAGAAATGGATGAACATAGACCACTTCTTGTTAGCAGAGTGATTTATGTTCATTTTTCCACCTTTTTATGTTTCTTGAATCCTTTCATATTTTGCTCATGTTGTTAGATCGGAAACACCCTGATTGGATTTAGGTGCCACTTCGCCCGCAGTGACATCATAGCTCACCCACACTTTAGAGAGCGGTCTTGCGCAAAAGATTTGCCCAATGCAATTTGTCATTTGGTTTCTTGGCCGCTGCATCAGTGAGCATTGATTGCGGGATAGGCTGTCCACTCTGGAAGGATTAGGCACTGAAAAGTTGGCTGTTCCCCGTGGTGCATTGGCAGAGCCAATCTACAGAATCCTTCGGAATTTCAACTGGAGGACTGTGTCTTTCCTTTGGGTCATCAATATTTCCTATTGATCTAGCTACTCTTCTGAAGTTCTTTTTGATCTCTTCTTTCTTTGCTTTGCTTTGTAATGTGACCTTCTGCTTTCTTCCCATAGATCATATTGCCGATTCAAAAATACCCAGCACCAGCCCGTCTCAGCTCACCAGTGCCTACACTACCAATTTGCATGCACCTCGTTTCCTCGGGGTGGCTTCCGATTTTCCTAGATTCATACTTGGTACCATCCATGTTCTGAGACTTCATGGATGTTTGCAGCTGTTTCTTCTCATGTTGAGCCTTGCCGTATCACCTGATGAAGGTCATGGGAGCTTTACGCCAGCTAGCTTGTTCAGGGGACTCTACTCTCAGAAGCCAGCTCTCTGCTGGGCTATTTTAAGCACTTTACAAGCTGAGAGATTCTTTCCAGCGCTACATCAGACAACGTTTCGCCAGTATTCACAATGCTTTCACTGACCCATCGCAGCAGAAGTCATTGGCACACCCTCCCCCTGGTCCGACAAAGTCCAGAAGCTCCACCTGACCATTGGGGGCGGGGAGCATGCTGTGATTTGAAAGGTCAATGCCCCCCCCCCAAAATGTCGGAGGGTTTTGGGGGTAGTATAGAAGGTCACCATCTTCCCTTCTCTACTTCTGTGACCCGGGAGCATGCACAGTTGGAGTGGATTTATCTAAATGTGGATGTGACTTTGCTCATTTCCCACAGTGGGCAGGCTTCCCAGTCATAGCAGACAGGAAGGGACGTCAGGCAAGTGTCAGGGTGGGGGGCATGAGGAGGGCACTGGGGATGGATAAGGGGTGTCTTGTGTGGTCCCTTCAGCACTAGGGGTCTCTATGCCGGTCTCATGATGTCTTGCGTATCCGCCAGGTCTCCTGAGTCTGCACTTCCACGAAGGACTCCAACAGAGGTCCTTGCGCAGACCCCCATCCTCCAGGACAATGCAACACATTGGGCAGGGACTCTGTCCCACTGCTAGGTAGTGGGGAGGGGTAAGGCCTCGGGCAAAGATCCCCAAGCTTCAGGCCCATGCACTGGACACCTGCCATCGGCCATGGCTGCAGACACTGGGCCTGACAGACAACTCAGCCCCGAGGCTCCTGGCAGTTCCTGTGTGGCCCAGTGAGAACACAGCTAGGTGGTGGTGGTGGTGGAGCGTTCATGGCCCTGAATGAAGCTTTCAATGAGTGGCACACTGCAGACCCCAGCCGGCAAGTGTCGACAGTGGGGTTCTCATGAACTCAGGACTGGGGCCGGCCCACAGGGATGGATCCTGCTCTTGGTTATTGGGGAAACCCCACAGACAAAGAGAGTCGGCTGCCTTCCGCATTGCTTCTTCTCCTGGCAGCTGATGGCTGAGGGAAGCGACCGTGCCTATGCCAACTGTAAACTGCCAGCATGCTGGGAAGGCAGTCACTTCCCAGGCCCCTCTTGGCTGGCTAAGCCCCAAAGCCCTTTCCTGGAGGTCTAACCCGGGAGCCAGGCCAGTCCCCTGGGGAGGCCTTCTCACCAAGGGCCCGGGGACATCCTCAGCTTGCCGGCTACCTGTTGACACTGCAGGATGCAGTGACAAGTGCAGAGTGAAGGAACAACAGGCCGCCTGCTTCCCAGGTGTGCCCTGTGCTCCCTGCTGGGAGGCTGTGTGCTCCAGGCAGCCCTTTTTTGGGGTGTCACACTCTCTGTGTGCGCCCCACCTCCCAACTGCCTCGGAGCTGACAGGCAGGCAGCCATGGAACTGCTCTCTTGCTGTTGACTCGGTTAATTAAAAGCGACAGCCACGTGCCTCCGTCTTCCC
>NW_022103968.1:3176671-3182856 GCF_000313985.2 Echinops telfairi | reverse complement strand
ATCACAGCCACCCTCCCCAAGCAAACCCTAAAGAAAATTCCTTCCTGACATTTTCTTCTGGGCAGCTTTTGACCCCCTCGCAGACAAACCTTGGGGGAGAACCACGGATCGGCGCTGGTTTAAATCTATCAAAACACCTTCTTGATTGATAAACATGCCGGGCTTCTATTATGATGACTGCATGCAATTTTCTGTCATTGTTAATTTATTTGAAAGTCTTAACCTGGTCGGGTCTGACACCAGCAGTATTTTATCATGAGAATTGTGGAAATCAATCACTCACACACACACACACACACACCGCCCCCTTTTCCACTCAGTACAAAGAAAGCACGGCAGAAGCAGTCCAGCCCTGATTCGGGAGAAGAGCAGGTGCCGCCTCGCAGACAGACAGGCAGGCAGACAGACAGACAGGCTGACCGGCGTGGCAGCCGGGTGGAGTCCCCGGGATGGAAGCCTTGCGGTGGCCCGGGTCCCGCGCTTTGTGTGGTGGTGGGCTAGCCTCTCTCTCTTCCACCTGGGAAGGGAGAATGAAACACCACATCCACAGAGGTACAGAGGTACAGCTTGCTGGCTACAGACAGATGCACGTCAGGCTCAGTCCTGGCCCCCTTGTCACCTGTGCTGTGCGCTTGGAGCCCAGAAGCAAGTCCCCGAGTTCATGCCCGCTGGCACGCAGCACAGAGGCCCGCCATCCTAGGAGGCTACCTGGGCCTCAGAGCCTGGGAGGCCCCCAGAAGGGCAGAGAGTAGCCTGGCATTGGCTCTGTGGTCTGCAGCTCCCCGGCTTCCTGGCCCCGGAAGGCGTGGGAGGGTGGGGGTGGGGGTGAGGTGCCTGGCCCACGTGCAGCCCCCCGGCATGATTAGGCCACTCCTGAGGAGTTGGGGGCTACTCAGACAATATTGAAACATTCCCAAATGAACTTTGCATAGAGACATTTTCATTCGCTGCTGCCTCCCTCCTCATGCATATTAACGCAGGGTATGCGAGGCCTCATTTAATTCACTGATTCTGCATTCGACTCACTTCCTCCTTTACAGCTATTTTTACCGAGCTTCATTAATCTTTGTTGAATACAATGGCATACATCTTTAATGCGGCCGCTGTCAAGCCGTATTTCAGCCCGAGCTACAAACTGAATGACAGCAAGCAATATTAATAAATTTAACATAGACTATATCAATTTTTAACGGAATGAACGCGGAAAGCTAAATGTATTATTTTTCGTTTAAATCATAGGGTTTATCACCGGTTAAGTAGCAGCGATTTCGGGGAAGGGGGTGGGGGTGGGACAGGGTGGGGGGGTAGGGAGAGAAACTTGTGACTTGCCCTACAAATAGATTTACATCTCATTAATAAGTAAATTAGGCAAATGGCTTTCAAGTTCAGACAAGTACATAAGTGTAATCTCCATATTAAAGGAGTAGTCTTTGATAAACCACCCAGGAATTGGGGTAGCCAAGGATGTGACAAGCTGCTGAAGCCCATGCCTGGTCTCCGGGCCCACCTTTAATTACATTCCTTCATTACGAAAGGACTAAGCGCCTCTCCAGTCAAGATTCTATAAGTGGGCAACACCCGGGTCATTTTGGCAAGGACCAGGGAAAGGTGGCCATGGCCCATGCACCTGCCTTTCCCGTCCCCTCCCCGCCCCAAGTGGCACTCAGGTAGCAAGAAGAAGGCCCTTCCCATCTCTCGTGGAAATAGTGGGTCCACTCAGGGTGTTTCATTGCTTTAGGAAGAAGAGGAGTCAGGGAATAGGGAGGGAAAGAAAGAAAGAAAAAAACCTCTGATTTTCTTCCCCTCTTTTTAAATTTCTCTTCATAAATCCCAACAGAGATAATTTGCTGTAAAATGTGAACCCAGCGAGAACGTGTCTGTCTGTGTAAAAAAAAAAGTTACGGTTGGCGGGAGGCCTGTTTTTGCAGCCGTTTTAGCGATTATAGGAAATTACATGCAAAGCCAGAGTTCTGATCCTAAGTTAATTTATAATTGGAAAAAACTTATTAATTAGCTATGTCACTCTAATTAAGAATTAGAAGAGAATGTGTTCAGGAAGTCAGTCAGTAGCTAACTGACAGGCCTGTTTGAAAGTCTGGGACATGCAGCTGCTGGCCCTTGTCCACCCTCCCTGGGGTCCCCGTTGTAAGCAGAAGAGGGCCACCCAAAGGGCCGCGAGGGTCCTGGGAAGTGACCACTGCTCAGCCAGGGTGGACGCTCAGGCCAGGCCATCTGTTGCCCGGGCACAAACCACCTGGCTTCCAGGTGGCTCCAGAAGGTGCTAGATGCTCACAGTGTTTACCTGGCTCCTGTTCTCTTTCCAGAGTGGCTTGATCTTCCTTTGCTTTTTCTGAAACCACTCTTAGAAATCCCTTTCTTTCCGTCCGGGGACACATTCAAAACAGGAAGGGAAATAGTCACGGATTGACGGAGTTGCCGGGTTTTGGGTTTTCAAACAAGAGCAGCAAGCAAACGCATCAACAAACAACAACCCGGTGCTTCTTGAAAAACAAGTTCACGACTCTCTGCTCCTGCTGCCCGCCCGCCGATGCCGGCCACTGCTTCTCCTCATTTGTTTCCTGCCTGGCAAAGCACAAGGCTCCTGGACACCGAACTCTTATTAAAACGGAACATGAAATAAGACAATGATGAGCAAGATGAGAGCAAGTGTCTCCATTAATTGTTCTCCAGAAATAAAACATAAAAAAAGAGGGAGAGGTACAGAACAGGAGAGGGAAAAAATACGTGATTAATTTTTTTTTTTAAGCACAACTGCAACCTTTCACATCTGTGAGGATCATCTTGTTAGGGCTACGGGTTTGCTTTCAATTAGAGCAGGACAAAAGCTCAAGTGGGCATTGGGAAGAATTCCTTTTCTTATTTGAATACCAAAAAAGATGTCCCCCAGATAATGATGCTTAAAAAAAAGGAAAAAAGAAAGAAAACCCGCATTAGCACAATTCTGCCATCCAAGCCTATTTGCTGGCAAACACAAGCTTCTGAATGCACTCATCTTATGAGGTTAATGATCTTTTGTTGCCTGCTCTAAGCCTATTACTCATTTTAAATTAGAGGCAAAGTGGTCTGTTTAAGAGTAATTCAAATGGGAAGTAGTCTTTCTTTAAAAAGAAGGGGCTTTAATCCCCTTTTATAATCATTAGCCTGTGCTTAGCTGGGAGACCAAGGTTGTATCTGATCAGAGGCTCTGGCTGGCTGGTCCCGATGCTGCCAGGGAGGAAACTCCTGGGCGAGAAGGAAATCCCTGAGTGTGACCCTGCACCCCCCAGCACCCTGTGGAGGATGTGGGTCTTGGAGAGAACTTGGGGGCACCCCCAGGACAGCCAGGGTTCAGAGCTTGAGAGCTTGGGAGGTCCAGTTTGTTTACTGAGTGATCAGGGAGCACGCTTCCAATTGTTGTTGCTCTGGGGGTGGGGGTGGGGGGCTGAGGAGGCAGCTCCCACCCATAGCGAGCCTGTGCACAGCTTAAGGGAACACAGCCCGTCCTGGTCCTGCGGCATATCCACAATGGTTCTTCTGTGCTTTTGAGCCCCCTGTTCCACCCACGGTGTCTGTCCATCCAGTTGAGAGCCTTCCTCTTTCTCCGCCCCTCCGCTTTTCCAGGCGTGATGTCATCCCATTATAACCCCCAACCCCAAACGCCCTGCCATGGAGTTGATGCCCACTGGCAGCAGCACTTTAGGACCGCATAAAACGTCCTCCCGTGTTTCTGAGACGGTAACTCTCTGTGGGAGGATAAAGCCTCATCTTTGTCCACTGAGTGTCTGCGGGTTTCAAACTGCCGACCTTGTGCTAGTAACCCAATTTGTAACAACTGTGGTACCAGGGCTCATCAGTTCTTAGGAGGAACTGAAATTCTGAAAGGCAACCCTATTCTAATGAATGGGATGGAGTAAGTCAGAGGGTTTGAGCCAAGGCACTGTGGCATGTCTCTTGGGAGGCTGGGGTGGGGGCAGGGATGGAGGATTCCTGATATCTAGTAGGAGATTCAGGTTCAATTCCTTTGCCTCTCATTCCCACCTTCACTGGACGCTGTGGGATGTTAAGGTGCCGTACAGTTTTCAGCAGAGCTTTCAGATTGGGACAGACCAAGAAGAAAGGGCTGCACGCACTGACTGAAAGCAGCCAACCACAACCCCATGGGGCTCAGGGTCTGCGCCCCCAGGGGTTCCTGGCATGGGACCAGGCTTAGAAGTAGTTACTTCCATTGTGCACGGAGCCCATGAGAAAAGTCACAGTCGCTGAAGTGGAAAAGCCCAGGGGACGCGGCACCTGGCCTCGGGTCAGGATCGCAGTGACCAGCTGAGGTCCTTTCTTGCCACTCACCCTGCCAGTTTGGACCCATCGACCATCCCACTGCCCCTGACCCCACAGGTGCTCCTCTGGTGCCCCAGCCATGCCCTCCTGTCTGCTGGATGAACATCGCACCTCACTCAAAGGCTCCCTGCAGCCAAGCTTCCCCTACAGCCCACAAGGCAGCCACGTGTGTGAGGTCCCTGCAGGCAGGCACAGGACTCCCAGAGTCTAGCAGCAGGCGGGGGGCACTGTGTCAGTGGAGGGAGTGAAGAGAGAGGGGGTTGAGGCAGGAGAGGGGTGAGCAGCTGCAGGTCCAGCTCAGTCCCTGCACAGTGGACCCGAGTGGGTCACATTGACTCTAATTCTTGACCGCAGCACCCTCCGTGTTTAGGGCAGAACTGGGCGGTGCAGGCTGGCTATGGAGGGCAGTCAGTGGTCAGACCTTTCTTCTGAGACACCCCCGGAAAGATTGGAACCATGACCCTGCGTCTCCCAGGGCCGGGGTGCCCTCTGTGGAGGAGGAGCCTCTCTATGCGGTCGCTGGTGTTCATCCGCGGTCGCTGGTGTTCTTCCGCGATCCCCCAATAGGTCCTGAGGAGGCCTCACCTGTCTCAGCAGGAAGGGTCCTTGTGCTCCCCTGGCTCTGAGGAAGGAGCTGGACCCTTGGGACCCTCCCTGACCTCTGGCCTTCCAGCGTCTGGAGACACCCATCCCCCACCCTCCCCAGTCAGACAAGGTGCCCAACCCCTGTGGACTCTCAGCATTGGGTGCTCACTTAGGCTGCCAAGGTTGGGAGGTTGGGGGCAGCGGTGAAGGGGCAGGTGGGGGACAGGGCGTGTTCTGCCTGCTTCCTCAGATAGCCATGGTGTAGAAGAGTGACCAGTTCACCAAATGGTCGCATTCCCTGTCCCTTGTACTCATTCATTCATTCAAGCATCATTTGGAATATCTTCACCCGTATAAGGATTTGTAGAGAGGTTAGGAGGTACACTTTCATTGTTTGCAAGATAGTTTACTTGGACATTTTAAGAATTGCAGGCATATGCATGTACACACTCACCTGAGTGTCACTGAGCTGATTTCCACTCACAGTGACCTGTCACTGCAGAGGACAGCTAGAAATGCCCCGGCCGGTGGGGGTGAGGTTAACAGGAACAGCTACCAGGAGCCTTGGTGGCATTCTGGTTACCCATTGGGCTGCTAACGGAAGGTCACCAGCCGCGCCTCAGGAGAAAGATGAGGCTGTCTACTCCCACGGAGAGCGACAGTCACAGAGACCCACAGGGGCGGTTCTACCCCGTCCAACAGAATCGCCGTGAATTGGTGCCTACTTGATGGAAGCAAGTTTGTTTTCTTTTGCAGCTTTACAGGAGCAGGAAACTCCCTCTTCTCCCTGCAATAAGCTATGTGCACACGCACGCATGCGGTGCGTGAGCACACACATGCATATATACGTACAGGTAATTCTCAGAAATGCTTAAATCACACAAAAAGCATGCTGGAGGCTTAGTGGTTCCACGTTGGACTGCTGACCACAGGGTCCACCCTTGGAGGTCAACTGCCGCTTCACAGGTCAAAGATCTGGTTTTCCCCTCCCAGCAAGTTATTCTTGGAAACCCACAGGGGCACTTCTACTCTGTCCTATGAGGCCCTTAAGGTGGGAATCGATTCCATGGCAGTGAGATTGTGTGTGTGTGTGTGTGTGTGTGTGTGTGTGTGTGTGTGATAAAGTGTATCATGGAGCCATAAACAAAATATCAAAGGAATGCAAAACAGTAACATTTAGGTGGAAAATGAACTGTTCATTCAATGGTGACGTGACATCCAGTCTGGGGGCAACTCTGTCAGCACCGCCGAGGGGAGATGTACCT
>NW_022103968.1:3160992-3176059 GCF_000313985.2 Echinops telfairi | reverse complement strand
GGTTTTCTTCTTATTTCTTCCTAAGGAGCATCCATGGTTACTCCAAACCTATGGGGAAAGTTGATGGGGATTCTTTTCCCCAAACGCCTGCTTTTCCCAAACTGATCTTTGGGAAATGATCTGATCTTTGCCCGGAATGAAGCGGACCCGGCAGGTCTCCTTAGAAGCCAGCCTTGACAGGATTCCTTCTTTGTTCCTTTTTAAACGTGTTCTAACCTAACCTCAGTCGCCCAAGACAAGTGTGCTGCTGAAAGAACTGTCTGCAGCCATCCACGGATCGCAGAGAGAGGTGGAAACACGTTTTGTTTGACCGACGCCCATGTGTGCGTGAAGGGCATCCCTGTGGCATTGTTGTGCGAATGGTCCTCCTATGTATTTGAGAACCTTCGGCAGGGGGTCACTCACAAGCCTTGCTCTGACAAACATTGGTGTATACTGATGTTTTTTGTATATGAAATCAGGGGCCTTGGCCGGACCTGGCTGATTTGTATCTCACGTCTCAGACGTAAGGGGGAGGAACTAGTTCAGAAAGTGACAGATCTCTAACAACACTGAGCATCGGTCTCCTGATGAGTCTCTTCCACGAATCACCACTAGACACTAAAATGCGAGCAGACAAACAATAATACATTTCTTGGCTTCTGGGTGCTGGCAAAGAGAGAGATCACTCTCATCATGATTTTTGTAACCATTACTGGTTTAGAAAAACCTCACTGCCAAGGTCTCCAATGAACCCACCAGCACTTCCAGCCGGGCATGAATCATGCCGTAATTAGTAATAGTCATTTTGTGTTGATAATTTGCTTTGTAGCACCTTTCCTTCATGCTGATTGTTATTCCTGAGAAAGAAAGAGTAGATTAACCTAGCCTGTTATTTATTTACTTTTCAATGAGAACGGGACTCCTTCTGCTTATTGGCACAAGGCGCCCTACGGGTTTGCACCACCCTGTTCCTCTTCACATATCCCCAAATTGAGAGCAGATGCATTCCAGCTTCAACTTAAAAAAAACATCCCCCAAAGAGGGGGGGAAGCACCAGTTTGAGAAATCAGAGGACCCCCTCAGCTGCAAAGAGAAGTGGAAAGTAGAAGGAGACAAAGAGGAGAGAGAGAGAGAGCTGACGAGGGAGCAGCTACGTATGTACGGGAAGGAAGCAAAGAAAGAGAAATGAAGAAGAGAAACATCACAAAGTGAAATCTATAAGGAAGGAACAGATGCGCACAGGCGCATGGGGAGCCCGCACGGAGCGCCGACGCGGGCCGGCAGGGTCTCCTCCTGTTGTGCAGTCACCGGGATTCAGAATGGACCCCATGGTACCCAGCAGCCACGCGGCACAGGGATGTGGCCCCGGAAGCAGTTAGAGAAGGTTAACCTCCCCCAGCACAAGACTGGCACGCAGAATTACAGAGGAAACGAGCAAAGGCAAAGATGTCAAGGATCGCGAGTAGTCAGAACATTAAAAGGACCTGCGACTCCATGTGTGTGGAGCAGAACAGCACAACATGGAAACAAAAGAACAGGCAAAACCCCAAATAGGCAGACATTAAAAAACAATGCCGTGTTGAAGGTGATACGAGGAAATAAATATCCCGAAGCTGTCAGCTATTTTATACAAATTTGTGCACATTTTCTAAGGAAAATTGTAGCAGCATATAACTAACTGTACTGAGCAGACCTCTTTAATCTCGCTTCCAGAGGCCAATCTAAGGAGAACAACAGGAAAGACAATAAAGATAATTTCCTCTAGGTTGTTTGTAAAAGCACAAATATTTTAAGTGACGGAAACATTGCACTGGGAAGCACTAGTTAGCTAAATCGTGAAATAGCTGTAAGCTCAAATGCGATACAGGCACTGAAATGATTAAGCAGACTTGGGGTTCATAGAGGGGCACTACGGGTCTGAATCACCTACACGGCGGTGAGTGTGGGGCTTTGATTTAGTAGATAATGTCGCCATCATGTCGCCCCATACACCACCGATTTTGGACATCACCACAAGCACGTATTACTTCTGCCATCCGAGAGATCATAAAGCTGCCTTTGAAGAAAACATTCCATTCATCTTAATACACTGTTTCCTTCTGAAGGACTGAAAAGTTGTTTCCCCCAAAGATCGGAGGATGCAGGCCAACTTGAATTTGTAGTCACATGTCCCAGGGGCACGCCCCCAGGAGATGCATGTGGTTGTGGCGGGGAGCAATGAGGAGATGGGCATATGGAGGAGATGCTGGGGTTGAGGGTTCCGCTGGGAGTACCTGAACTCTCGCGGTCCATTCCTGCAGCAGTCCCATGAGGGTCTACTTGAATGCCCAGTTGACGTGATTACACTCAGGCTATAGAAATCCGCTCTAAGTTGGCTGCCCGGACCCTCCATGTTTTACCATCAGGATTATCTTTGAGTGTTGGATACAATGGCTTGCATTACATTGCATGCACTGCATCCTATGCACTGGTGCTCCCTGGCTGGGAGGGAGTACAGAGGCACTGACTCTTTATCTAGCATTCTGTGTCTGCTATTCTGTACCCGCCCCCTACAACAGGCCTGTGGCTAACCCTGAGCGTCCACTACCAACCCTCCCCACCGCTCCAAGAGCCACTCCAGAGAAAGCCAGAGTGGGCAGGATCCGGGCGGTGGCCTCTGTCCCGATCCTGGCTGGGGGAAAGAGTCCGGAGCAGGGCAGGGCAGGGAAGGGCAGTGCCAGCTTTCTCCCAAGTTGCTCGAGGCAGCACTCAAGCAGCCAGGCAAGGCTTGTTGCTTCGACAGCAGCCTCCAGGAGCCCAGCTGTGGACAGCCAGGGGGGGTAATGGAGGTCTGGCCGCCAACCCTGGGGCCTGGTCTCTGTGGGGTTTCAAAGTGACTCCCTGGACGCCCCACTAGGGCGGTTGGCATTGGCTGCCCGGAGGAACTGGGGAAATGGAACACGCGTCGAGGTTTCTCTCTCTCCAACTTTTTGCTGTGTCACTAATTGCTCGACAACGTCATTGGCATGTATATTGAGCGTGTGCAGCCAATCTGATAACACAGAGCCTCCACCTGCCATTGCATATCATAAAATGCATGTGACATAATGCAATCCGGTACGTGCAATGTATACAATGTAAGCTAATATATTGTAATTGATTCAGAGAGATCATTCTAATAACAACATGTGCAGTGAAAGAAAAAAAGAATTAAAATGTGTTTACATAGCCTGAGCACCGTCACCCTAACAGTTTAAGAAGCAAACAAATAAACAAGCCCTCGTGCTGACCGGGTGGATGACGCATGAGGAGTTGAGGGCATGCTCCGCAGGAACTGCAAGGGCACGTGGGAAACAGTCGTTTGGGGGAGGAACGGGAGCCTGCTCATCTGCCCGACCAGCCTTGCCAGAATGCTCCTCTGGTTCTTTGCATCTGTGTTGACAAATCACACAAATATCGTGTGATTCTAATCACGATTCTAAACACAACTTTCGAGGGAAGACGCGGCTAGAGGAACCGTTTACAGAGAAACCAGGAACAGATAATCGGGGCATTCCAGTCTGTGGAGCATCCCACAGGACCACCCGGTTCTTCACAAGGCAGGGTCCCCAAGCAAAAGCAAGGAGGGCTCTTTCAAAGAGGAAATACGAGAAAACTTTTAGACTTAAAGGGTGAGATAGCAAATACGAGAAAACCTTTCCAATAGTTAATGCTGCACAGAGGGTTATTTTTTCTGTATGTCTGGGTGTTTGGAAATGTTTGCAACAATTTGGCATTATAAACATGTACACCACTATATATATAGACAAATACATATAGATACATATGCATATATAGATAAATACAGAGGTATAGATATATGAGCAGCTTCAAAAGTTTATGACTTAATGGAAAATATGAAAAGATCATGGGATTCTTCCATGAACTTTTGGAAACACCCTCCTATAAATGCACACACACAATATATTCACACACATGTGCTCACATACATACACCCATGCACACACACATCCAGATATGCACACACCCACCCATGTGCACACACGTACACATGTGTGCGTGCCCATACACATGCACGTGCACACCCACCCACATGCACATGCACACATGTGCATACATGCACACACACTCACACACCCATGCACACTTGCACACACACATGTATACATAGCAAAACCTGCAAAATTCAGAACCTGTATAAGGGGGAAAGCTACCAGGAAAAGAAACTCTAATATGTCACACTACAGTGAGAGATCAAAGCATACTCACCAATGCCACATTGATTCTCACTCCTAGTGAGCCCAAGAACGGAGCAGAAGGCCTTGTCAGAAGGCGGAGTGGCTGGTGGTTTCAAACTGCTGACCTTGCGGTTAGCTGCCCAACTCGCAACTCTGACACCCCCAAGGCTCCTCGAAGCAAGAGGTGGGAGAGGGGTAGTAGAGCACCCATCAAAGGGAACTTCGTGAGGCCGGTGCCCTCAACCCTGACTCTCAGGTTTCATAATATATACCTCTACATGCACACACAAATATTTTGTGGGCTGGGGGGTTTTGGAACGCAGGTGGGTAACCCCACCAAGGAGCAGACTAGCAGACTCACAAGTAGATGGGGTCCCTTGAGGCCCAAGGAATCCCCGAGGCAAAGTCTCCTTGAGAATAATGTTGGCCAAGAGCCTATAGATGGAGAGAAACGCTTCCTTTATGGGTTATACATTGATAAAATGTAATAGGCATGTGAGGGTGCCCAATAATTAGGGGGGAAATCAACATAACTTCAGCTCTATAATTACATACTGCTCACTGTAAGATGTAAATCACACACCCGAAAAATCCACCCTTTCAAAGTGTGCAACTTGGTGATTTTTATTCTAGGTTTTCAAAAAAGTCACAAGCGTGTGCTCCCCCCACCGCTCTGGAACTCCTGACATCTTCACCACCTTCAGAGATGGCCCTGCTCCGGTGCCGCTTCCCAGCCCCGGCCCGCCACCAGCAGATTCACTCTCTGGACATTTCACTGGAATGGAGCCGTGTGCTATGTGACCGTCTGTGTCTGACTTCCATCACTCAGCACAGGGTTTTTAAGGTCCATCCGTGCTGTCACGCGGTGCGCCTTAGAAACGCCTTGCTGACCCAGGGACTGACGCAGTGGCTGCAGCCTGGGGGGCGGTGTTTCCTGCGGCTGCACACAAAGTCCCTGAGTCGGAAAGGACTGGACGGCACTAGCAACAGCATTGCGTAACACGTGTCAGCCCTTCGTTCCTTGTCCATAAACCATTCCGGTCCATCCATTGCTAGATCCTTTCGATGTGTGGCTTCCTGATATTCCCTGGGATGGCTAGATCACGTGCTGTTTATCCCTCCTGGTTTGATGGAAATCTGAGCTGTGTCTGCTTGTGGGGTATTCAGAACATTTCTGCTGTGGGCATGTGTGAACACACATCTGCACATGTCTCTTGCGTATTACTACTCGGCGAAGGAATGCCTGGGCCATGGGGTGAACTCTATGTGTCCATTTTTTTTTTTTTAGCAACTTCCAAATCCTTCTCCCAAAGTGGCCACCCCTGACTGAAGGCCCCCATCCTGCATTTTCCTGGGGAGCACCTGCCATTGGTAGTCTTTGGGATTCGTCTCCCCCTCAGGGAGAAGTGGCATCTACTGGTGGTTCTGAGGTGCACTTTTCTACAGGCTGACGAGGAAGACCTGGTGGCCCGGGGCTTAAGCACCTGGCTCCAAGCCCCCGCCCGCTCCATGGGCGAAAGGTGAGGCGGTCTGTTTGCTGACAGTTTACCGTCTAAGAAACCCTATGGAGCAGCTCTACTTTCCCCACGGGGTCCTTGCAGGGCAGAGTGGACTGGACCGCACACAGCGACAATGACGGGTGGTGCCCGTGTAAGTGTTTCTCAGGAGAAATATCTACTCCAGCCCTTTTCCCAGTTGGACCATTTATTTGTATTTTTACTGTTGAGTTGCATGGATTCTCTTAGTTCTGGTGAGTAGACCCCTACACTACGTGGTTTGAAACTGTGTCCTCTCATCTGTGGCTTGTCTTTTCAGTCTGTGGGTAACACCCATTGAAGCCCAAACTGGTTCTCATTCCCATGAAGCCAAATGTATCTTTGTTTTTCGTTGCTGGCCTGTGTTTCTGGTGTCACACCCAGACAATTGCCCAGAGGCCTGGTTCACAAGTGTGTCACCGAGGCTTCCTTAGGGGTATTTGGTGGTGATGGCCTGTGTTAGTCTGGGTACTTTAGAGAAACAAATCCACAGAAACTCCTGTGAAAGAGAGAGTTTTATATAAAGGTTAAGTGCGCATCAAGAAAACATCCCAACCCAGGGCTGCCCAAGCCCACAAGTCCAACATTAAGCCATATGTCCAACACCCAATCCAGAAAGTCCTCCTCCATCTCACAAAACAGATACAGTGATGCCAACTGCCGAGGAAAGCCGAGTCAGTGAAGGTGTGAGCATCTCAGTGCTGGCAGGGGTCTCCCCACGGTGCTCCAGCTCCCAGGGCTGCATCGGGGTAGGTCCGTGTGGCTTCTCCTTGGGGGTGTCTTGCAGTAAGTGAGCCTTGCCAGCTGAAGCAGGGAACAGGCTAAGGCAGCTGCACCTTGCTCCGGCCATCATAAAACAAGAGACCTGAGAACTAAAAAGGCGAGGCTCACTGAGCCATTTATCCCTCTGCCCTTCAATTAACCCCACATGTGTTTATCAGCCAGGTTGGCACAATAAACTAACTAACTCATAGCCGCTCCCTTGCAGACCTGGGTCCACTTGTTACTTTTGGTGCACATTCTAAGAAGCACAGCTTTATGCTCTGGCAGGTGGAGATCCGTGGTCTTGGCAAAACATGTTGAAAAGACAGTTCTTTCCCCACTATTACATCTTAGCACTCTTGTGGGAAATCAGTTGACCATAGACAGAAGGGGTGATCACCGGGCCATCAATTCTAGCCCATTAATTTATACAAGGCGGGTGGACAATGGGAATCAAAGGCATGGAGTTTCCCCAGGGGCATTGTGAAGGCCTTTTGTATGTCTACACGGGTGACACCCTGTGTTGATGATTCACCTCTTATGTCCACATGGATATCACCCTATGGGGATTATCACCACCTTGTCATCATTCTGAAATCCGGATCTCCTTTTTCAATAGTGTTTGGGCTATTTCAGGCCCCTCTCATTTCCTTATGAAGTTTAGGGTCATTCTGTGGTGTCCTGGGTCACTAAACCTGAGCAAGGTCAGCAGTTCAAAACCACCAGCAGGGTCTGTGGGAGAGAGCAGAGGCTCTCTACTGCTGTGAAGAGTTTCAATCTCAGAAACCACCAGGGCAGTTCAACCGTCCTCTCGGGTCATGGGGAGTCTGGCAGGAAGTTGAGTTTCTGTTCAGTTCCCCATGTCAGCCAAGAAGGCACTCGACATTGTGATGCAGATTGCACTGAATCCAGATCAAGCGGGAGAGCGTGGGCACTGGATCCACAGCGAACGTTGCAGCCTGCGCACAGAGGCTGCGTTTCCATTGGCTTCTCTGCTTACCATTTCTTTCCAAGGAATTTTACAGTTTCCAACGTCCACGTTTTGAACTACTTTGGTTAAGTTAATTTCTGAATATTTAATTCTTCTTAATGCTGCTACAAGGAGCCCCTAGTGGCACTATGTGTTAAGCATTGGTTTGTCAGCCCCAAGGCTGGTGGTTCAAACCACGACAAGCTCAGGGGGAGAAAACCGAGGCTGTCTGCACCTGTGAAGGCTTAGTTTACCGAAAACCAAACTGACTGCTGTCAAGCCTATTCCACACATAGCGACCCTATAGGACAGGGTGCAACTGCCCCCTTTGGATTCAGAGCCTGTGGCTCTTTGTGAGAATGGAGGGCCCTGTCTTTGTCCCACGGGGAGAAGCTGGTGGTTTTGAACTGCTAACCTTAAGTTTAGTGGCCCAACCCATAACCCTCTATGCCACCAGTGCTCAGGAAACTTTATACAGGTTTTCTCCGAATGGAAATTGACTGGAGAGTACTGGTTTATACCATCACAAGGGAGCTGTTTTCTTAATATCAGTTTGTTTAGACTGTTCAGGGCTGGTCTCAGGAAGTACGATGCTTCTTTAAGTAGCATGCATTCTATGACTTTTCCATCAGGTCTGGTGGGCCTTGGGTTCTCACAGACATATTCAATTAGCTTCAGGAGGAGGCCCCTTCTCCGCCTGGTCTGCTCAGGGTTGTCACCTTTCCACTCCATCTCAGACGCCCACAGGGGCACTTCTGCCCTGTCCTGTGGGGTCAGAATGAGTTAGAATCAACTCAGTGGTGGTGTCTTTTATTGATAGCCCTTTGAAAAGACACATTTTGGGTGGGACATTCCCGTGCGGGCGACAGGCTCCCATACAGTGTAGCGGACGGATTTCTAGGAGGTGGCCCGACACAGTGTCTGCAACAGTGGGCTCGGCATCCCCACCAGGCTGAGGATGGCGCCGGGCCAGGTGGTGCTTCCTTTTGTTGTACTTGGGCTCGCTAAGGGTGGGAGCCCAGAAGGGCCCTCACGACCCACCTGTGAGGCAGTACCATTCCGTGCTCTTGCTTACAGTGAGCAGCGCAGAGCTTAACCGCTGCACCACCAGGCACCGCCATGTCTTGGGGGGCTGGTGTAATCCCTGCGGCCAAGCCAGGACACAGGTCCTGCTTTGGGAAGCACAGAATGACTGGAAACCCTTCCCTAAAACCCTTCAACCACGCAGCATGGAGCCAAGGCTATGAACCAGCTGCTAGTGTCTAACAGCCTGCCCGCCAAACAGTGCCCTCAGCATTTCCACAAGCCCATCAGAAGGAGCGTGGGTGGCTGTGACCAGCTTCTCCTCTTAGTGTTGAAAAGCCCCCACAATTCTCCTATTCTAAACAGACCTCCCTCAGAAGGCTGGGGTTTGGTTCCAGACCCCCCCCCACACACACACACACGAAGGTGATGTCTTCAGGACCCCCATTCCATCTTTGTAGTAGTTATATAATCATTTGTCAATTTGAGAGGATTAAGAGTGAAGGGGTGGAGTCTAGCCTGTCAATCAGGTCATAGCCAATGAGGCCTCTGTGTGGGCATGGCCTTCTCCTGAGGATTCTGGGAACTCCTGTCTTCCTCCTTGGAGGTGGGAGACACTCTCACTCTCACTCACACCCTGGGAGACATTTCAGCTGACAAGACACATGAAACTACTTAGTGCCCTGAGCTGGAGGAGCCATGTGGAGACCCCTGCCAACACTGAGACCCCTGCCAACACTGAGATGCTTACAATGCGACTGGATCCATAAGACTTCCCAGCCATCGCCTGGGATCTGCATCCGGCATCCTTGCATGTGTGCCATGAGTCTGGAGACGACCTTACAGACTGGTATCAGACACGTGGGCTAATATCAGACTTATGGACTTGAGCTGGACTGGGCCGGGATGCTTTCTCAATATCCAATTGCTCTTATATTTAAAGCTCTTTCCTATCCACACATATCGGTCGGTTGTCTGCTTCTTTGTCCCCCAGCACTGATAAAAAGGAGGGCTCCAAAAGGCTTTTCGAACAGTAGGATGAAAGCATAATGGGGGCGTCCCCACCAACTGCTCTGAAGCCCCCTCCTCTGAGTACCGTCACTTGAACTGTGCTGTGGTCTAGGATGTGTGCAGTAGCCTTGGACAACGTTTGGGAGACTGTGAGAATGACTCAGGTGGGACTCGGAGACCCAAGTGGGCCTGCACTGCTGGGAGAATGGCACCCATGAACTTGATCAACGCACGGTAGCCCCAACCCTTCAATGTGTAAAACACTCAGTATCTCTGAAGTTCAATACAGCAAAGCCTGATGAGACGAGGTCCTCCTGGTCTTAGGCACTTTATCTTAAGGGGTCAGAGGGCAAATGTTCTAGGCTCAGTGGGCCAGGCACTATCTCGACCCCACCGTTGGGCCGGGCGACAGCAAGACAGCTCCTCCCTCCATGGTGGTGAAGTCTGGGTTCCCGTACAGCTCTCCTCATGGCCATTCCCAGATTCACGTGATTGCCCACGCTCCAAAGTGTCACTCTTCCTTGGCTTTGGCTTCCACCCATTCCAGGGTGCTAGCCCATCGCAACAGACGGGGCGCAGACTCAGCCCGCGGAGGACAAGAAAAGAGGATCTGCAGGCACCAAAGCCAAGGTGGACGTGCAAGCGTGTTTATTTTTCTCTCCCAAACGTGGCCGTCCCCAGACTCTTCATGTGGTTTCTGGGTGCCATCGAGTCCGCCCTGACCCATGCAACCCTGTGTCCAGCAGAAGGAGACACTGCCCAGCCCCGCACCGTCCAAATGATTGTTCTTGTACGGGAGCCCCTGTGGCAGCCACGGTGTCAGTCCACCACATCCGGGCCTTCCTCCCTTTGTTCATGTGCTGCCCTTCCACTTGACCAAGCCTGAGGTCCTTCTCCAGGGACCGCTCTCTCCTGACCACACGTCCATAGTGTCGGAGACAAAGTCTTGCCAGCATTGCTGTTACGGAGCACTCTGGCTGAACTTCTTCTGAGACAGTCCAGTTTGTTCTTTTCCCAGTCCCACTCCGTAAAGACTCTGCTTGGAGCAGGAATTAAAAGAGCAGTTTCTCCCTCCCTCCCTCCATGTCTTTCTCTCTCTCGTTCTCCCTGCCCACCCCAGATCGCAAGCCATTGCCTCCTCCTCTACCGCGAAGCAATGCTTTCTTTGTTTTTCTTTAATTTTCCTTCATTTGGATACCTGTCCGCCCCCAGCCACCCCTTCCCTTTGACACCCGCTTTGTTGCTAGCCGGCGGTGAGGTCTGCCAAGTCCCGCCCCTGTGAGGGCCAGGCTGGGGGGAGGGGGGGCTTGACCCCAGGAAACACCATCCTCCTTTCTTTCCCCTTGGTGAGAAAGAGCAAACTTTCTCTGAGCTTCTCCTTAAAATTCAACCAGGTAAAGGTCAGAGAGGAGGAGATGGAACTCAGAGTTATAATAAGGTAGGAGAAATAAAAAATAATGACAGAAATAAATTGTCATAAGAGGCCCACCGTTATGATTTATTGTGATATTCTACAAATTTGGAGGTGATTAAAAGCCACCTAAAATTCACATTAACAAGTCACATAAAAATGGAATTAAACTAGTGGGCATAATGTGGCAGGATGTAAAGAAAAATCATGACAGAAATAAATTGACAGAAGACGATACTATTCAAGTTTTAGCCTGTCTTGCCGCCCTGACAGCAGTCTAGTGTTTTAATTTCAGAGTTGTGGTGGAGTTTTTGGAGTTCATTAAAGGCCCACATTAAGAATCTCATAAAAGTGAGGAGAAATTAGTGACCATAATGTGGCAGAGGAAATAAAGAAACAATAATGACAGAAATAAATTGACAGAAGAATGATACACTTAATGTTTCATTCTGACAATCCCTAATAATAGACCTTACCAAGCCGGAGCAAATGCCATTCATATTTTAGCCAAAGTGCACCGCTAATTAGGCCGGCTCTCGGCACTGGAATTAAATTTGAGTCCCTCACCTTAGAGTGGAATCATTTGAATTCTAAAGAAAAGAGCTGGTGACAGAAGGAGAGAGAGAGAGGGTAAGAGTGAGAGAGATAGAGAGAGAAAGAGAGAGGGGGGAAAAACTTTCGATGTGGGCTTTTCTAATGAAATAAAACCTGCCCCCCCTTCTCCCCATTCTGCAGCTATAATTGCTGATGATGTTGTTAGACAGTCGCGGCTCTCCAAGCTCCTGGCCTATCATTAGGATCCAGACTGGCATTTCGGGAGGCTTCAAACGCAGACCGCGGTGTTTGGAGTCTAATTTAGCACTCATTTCGGCGGCAGGTACCCAGCCAGGTAAACACCGCGTTGTTATAATTAATTACCCCTTAGGCCTGGGCAGGCCATCTCTGTTCCAGCTGACCCTTATAATAATAAGGCTTCCGGGCATATTGTATTTCTTTTGACAGATTAATTAGAAATTCAGCCGTGGCGGTACAAAGCAACCCGGTCATGAATATTTAAATGGCCTGACACAAGAAATCATGAAAAGGCTGGTGAACTACATGACAGACAGGGGGTATTAGGCAAGTAGCTCTAATCAATAATCTCTTGATCTCTTACATATTAATACACTGCCTGCTGTTATTAAGCTCCGTAATAAGGAAGGGGAGAGAAAGTTAGTGTAGCACCGCTGTAGGCCTGGGCGGCCCCGGGTGGCCACGGGGCTGACTGAGGATGCTCAGAGGAGCCCAGCCGCAGCCTCTTCAATCTAATCCAATCTTAAGGAATGGCAGCTCCGAGTGGCACGGACTCGGTAATTATTGGCCTTGACAAGGTGAGGGTGTTTGCAGGCAAATGAGCCGAGCCGGGAAGCGGCCGTCCCCAGACCACCAGCACAGGCCCGAGGCCGCCATGAGGCAGGCGGCTGCCCACCTTGTCGGGCCTGCGTGAGGGCGAGGCGGGGGGAGAATGGGGGGGCAGGCACCAGCCTGTTCTAGGACTCCACTGTCCTCACAGTCACTGATACCAGGGCAGCCAGGTTTACCTCTGCCACTCCCCGTCACACCAAGGCCACAGAGAGAATTAAGCAGCCAGGAGAGCCCAATAGCATCTAAATTCAAGATGGAGGGGTGCTGCCCATCACCGGTCCACCCTGCTAAAGAATGGGGAGGGAACCTGGTGCTCCCCAGGCGAGGCCCGCCCTGTCAGGGGAGCCTGCTCTATGGGAGGCCTGGACTGCAGAGGAAATGGGCAGCAGGGCCATTGGGGGGTTAGTGGCATGATGGGCCCAGGGGGCGTCTGGGGCTGAGAATGTCCCTTCAGGAGGCTGAGGTTGTTCAGTCCCATGTGAGCTGGTAAAACTGCCCCGTTGAGTTTTCTGGACAGGGCTGTCTTTGTGCAAATAACAGGTATTCTCTACCTTTTTTTTTTTTTTTGCACACCCAGCAGCCCCTCACACATTAGCCTCCTGTGTGCTCGCTCTATGTGTGCATCCAGTGTGCATGCTATCCAGTGTGCATGCCTCAGGGCACGTCCAAAGCACAGTCATCTTGACCAGAGCTTGTGGCCAGGTCCCGTCTGCCACAAAGCCACTGGTGGGTTTGAACTGCAAAACTTTTAGTTAGCAGGGACTATCTAACGCTGAGAAATGAAGCAATTCAAAATCTCCACTCGGACTACAGAAGCTTCAGGAGACCACTGAGCCCTGAGAGCTGGAAGGGACCGGCACGTGAGGGGCCGGGTCTCAGCACCAAGGGAGGGTGCGTTCTCCTCTCCCTGTCTGCCTTCGATGGCAACCGTGCTTATTTTGAGTCTGATTTTCTTGATCCAGCCCTGGTGGTCAGTGTGGGTAAGCAGTGCTTGGCCACCCTGGGACCCTGAGGTCACCATGGCCATGGAGTCCAGACACTTGCACCCTCTCCCCCCTACACACGTGGTGGACAGGGGACAGCAGGCACTCCATCACTGAGCACAGGCTGAGCACACTGGCCCCACACTGAGGTGGTCCAGAGACCAGGAACTCCATGGGCTAGCCAGGGCGGGTTCCCTGGGTCACCTGACCCTCAGGCGTGGGAGAAGGGCAGGCTTCCTCTCTGAGATCTGGGCTAGGTCCTTGTCTCTTGAACTTCTGTCCTTGAGAAACCTGCGTGTGCATGGCACCCCTCCTTCTCTGTCTCTCTTTGCTCGTCGCATGTAATCTCTCACTGATCAAACGAGATCGGTGCCAGATACATCCGCACGGGTCCTGCCTTGCTAACAGAACAAGGGTCACCCACTCCAACCAGGATCAGGACCGCCGGCAATGAGGTTAGAATTGATGACGAGTGTTTTTGAGAGAGGCGCAAATTAGCCTATAACGCCCCACCTCTGACCCCTCCCACACATTCATGTCCTTGGTGCGTGCACAACACTAAGATGGGATGAATGTCCCATCTCATCGTTCCCAGTGTCTGGAATTGAGCCCTCGTCCTGAGGCCTCATCTTCTGAGTCGCCTATCTCAGATAGGAGTGGGACCGGGCGACATTCCTTCTCATCGGGGAGCTGGGAAAACCGGTTTGCAGATGATCTCTTTCCACAGTGGAGCAAGCTCAAGGTGGACACATACAAACAGAAGAAACTGGAGGCAGGGAGAAAAGAAAGAGAAAAAGGATAGAATGGGCACCAAGCCAGGTCCAAACCCAGCCAGGCAACGTACATCAGTTCTCAAGGTTTGAAAATAAGCCTCCCTTCTTTGGGACCGGCAGCACGGTGCCTTTCCCTACAGCCTCAGTGTCGGTCGCTCCTCATGGGTCATGGCTGGAGGCCCGTGGGCCGGAAGTTTCAGCTCCACTCTTGATGCATTTGAGAATGACAACTCTGCTCCCCATTGTCCTAGTTCACCTGAGTGGCCCCCTTCTTCCCTTGGGCATGACAGCCCCACCGCCTCATCTTTACACAAGACTCTATCCTTCAGCACATCTTCAGGGAAACTCTGGAGGGCCGGCCGATATGTGACTGTGAAACCAGGAGGCGGTTGCTCCACCCCTGGAGATCCAGGGGACGGGGACGTGGCCCACCCTTTGGAACTAAAGTCCTGCTTCTGAACTTTTTCGACAGTTCTCTTGGTCTCCAGGCTTTCCCATGGACGGTCCTTTCCGTTTTGTGGTACTGATGACAAGCCTGATGGAGCCATGCTGATGCAGCCAGAGCCCTGGAGCCGGAGGAGTCACGGGGAGACCCACACCAGCACTGAGATGCTTCTACCGCCACTGGATCCACTTGGATTCCATCAGTTAGAATCAAATGAATTCCATTAACCCTCTGTGTTAGTCTAGGTAGACTAGAGAAACAAATCCACAGAAACGCATATATATATGAGAGAGTTTTATATAAAGGGTAAATGTACATTAAGAAAGCCCCCAGTGCTATCCAAGCCCATAAGTCCAACATTAGCCCATATGTCCGACACTGATCTACAAAGACCTCCTCAAGCTCACAAAACACACACAATGATGCCGACTGCAGGAGGAAAGCCGAATCCGTGAGCGTGTAAGCATCTCAGCACTGGCAGGGGTCTTCACGTGGCTGCTACAGCACCTAAGGATGCATGCAGATAAGTCCATGTGGCTTCTCCTCAGGGA
>NW_022103968.1:3156451-3160892 GCF_000313985.2 Echinops telfairi | reverse complement strand
GACTTTCCACCCACTGGCCTGTGATCTTCCTGAATTTGGCATCATTGCATGTGTTTCATGAGTTTGAAGAGGAATTTATAGATTGGTATTGGACATATGGGTTAATATCAGACTTATGGACTTGATCTGGGCTGGGCTGGGATGTGCTCTCAATATTCAACTGATCTTATATATAAAGCTCTTTCTTACACACATATGAGTTTCCCTGGATTTGCTTCTCTAATCTACCTGGACTAACACAACATCACTGGAAATATCCTGTGGCCGGTGGCATATGTATTCTCTCAGCAGATGGAGACTTTCTGTACAGCCCTCCTTACCTCTGCCCTCACACCTTCAGCTTTCATCATTCCACAAGGGAACCTACGCCTTTACTATTAGCGCCTGGAATTTCACGCAGCCACTATGCATTACCCAATGCCAAAGCCTCGCTCAGTGTGTTTGTTTTCACTAGAACAGCACCCACCCCCAGCACTACACTGTGTTTAACTGCCTTTGTGGTTACTGCTCTCGGGTGCTATGGAGTTGACATCCACGTTCTGGGCCCACCGGTGCTTGTCCTTGAGCTGAGTTGTGTAACAGTCGGACACAACCCTGGGCCATCCTCACGATCGTTGCCATGTTGGATCTTCCTCTTTACCACTGAGCATCCACCTTACCCAACCTGATGTCCTTTTCCAGAGAGTATCTCTTTCCCTTTTTCTTTTGCCCCTCCCTAACAACATGCCCAAGGGTGTGAGATGAAGCTGGCCGTCATTGCTTCCAAGGGTTCTGGTGGCATTTCTTCTAACGCGGACTTTCAGTTCTCCTAGCCGTCCAGGGGTCTATCCACGTTTTCCCCCAAACCATCTTCTCCTGTATTGATTTATCTTCAGCGTCCCTTCTTCCTTGTCCCTCCGGCTGTCACACGAGGCTTGAGTCAGGCTCATGCTAATAGTCAAAGGGCCGTCTTTGCGCTTGAACACTTCAAAGATTATTTAATCTAGTGGGGCCATAACAAAATTTTCTTTTTCATAGGTTAGGAGGTTAGAAGTCCGATTCAGGGTCTGGGACCGAGGGGAAGGCTTTCTCAGTCTATTCTGGAGACAGGTCCTTGCCTCTTCTGAGTGTCTGCTCCGGGGAAATCGCTAAGTGCCAGGAATCTCGGAACAGGCTGACTCTAAATACTAATCCTTCATCAATCACATACCAAAGACTGCCCATTCCCAAATGGGATTATCACGGCAGGCATAGGATTAGGATATTTAGCACCTGTTTTTGGAGATACAATTGCATCCACGATAACTTCTCGAGTGGATTGAAATTGTGTCCTAAAAATGATGCCAGTGTTCCCTCCCCTACACCTGTCAACATGACCTCAGACGGAAGGAGGTCTTTCTGTTGTTATGTTAACAAAGACACACCACAGTAATGGGCAACGTCTTCTGATCAAGGTCTCATGAAACACGTAGTGAAGGTACAGAATCTCACACGGGAAAGAGATCTCATGGGTCTGCTTACCATAAAGTCTGCAGTTCAAACCCATGGGCCACTCCTTGAGACACAGATGAGGTTCTCTGCTTCCCTAAAGATTTACAGCCTCAGAAAGCCAAAGAGCAAGGTCCAGCCTTTACTGGAGGTCACTATGAGTCAGGATTGGTTGGACAGCAGTGAGCTTGGGTTTGAGTTTTCCCGCTCAAAAAGGCCAGCCTTTCCACATCTTGATTCGGCTCAGCTTAGCCTCATAAATACCTCCCGTGGCTTGCCTGTGTTTTTTTGTCTCATTATAATTTCAGTGAGTTTTAAAAAGTGCAACACATAATTGTCAACACACCTGTGTCAACAAGATGTAGAACATAAGACCAAGATGCGCCCGCCTCTCACTCATAGGCTATCTCGGTATCTGACATTAACGGCAATAACGAAAATCTGCCATCAGACGATGGGCACACGAAGGACGTGTGTCTGGCGGTAACAAGCACCAAGGTGTTGTTGAGGTGATCGCTGGCAGGAAGCGAGGGTTATGTGTCGATCCGTCTGTGCTGAGGTTGTTGGTGGTTTGGCAGTTACATCACGATGTGGCCATCCCTCATCTGTGGTCTGCTGTGGACCTTCTCCCTCCCTGCTGACTTTCCTCTGATGCCCTGCTCTTTGACACCCAACCATTTGGAGGAGGAGCGGGCATCACCCCCCATGGTAGCCGGGATCCGGGTTCTTTCAGTGAGTGCCAGTCCCTGAGGGATTGTGGGTAGTGTGGAGATGGTGTCAACATCCAGCCTACAAAACTCAGAAATAGACTCACACAGGCTGCAGCCACACAATGGCTGTGGTTGACTGACGCTCCTGCTGTTACCCAGTCTTCAGGTGGCTCACATGTGAGCTGAAATAGTTGTGCAGGCTGTCCAGACAGAGCTCTTCAGTTAGGGACAGGTACCACCCAGTGTGGTGTGGCCTCTGCAGACCCTGGAACACTGAAAGGACAAAGAGAAGTCCAGGGGTTTGGCCCAAACCCAGGGTGGCCATGCCATGCCACCTGCCAGCCAGGGAGCTTGGCACAACAGTTGACCTTGTTGACCTTCAGTTTCCACAACTCTGTGATGAGGGGTCCTATTGATGCCTGTACACCCTGTGTTTCCCACGAACACTCAACAAGCCCACCAGCTGACAACCCCCATGGTCTGAGATTTGTTGTCTGTGACGATGATTGTGCAGGTTCCAGCTTGGTCTTCTCAGATGGCCTCTGCAGCCGAGTCCTAGGCCCACTCTGAGGGTGCAGTGGTGGCTCAGCTGCAGGTGACTGGCCTCCAAGGGTGGAGACATGAGTTCGGTTCCTGGCCAAGCACAGCCAACACCCACCTGCCAGGGAGGTGTCTGTGTTGGTAGGACACTGAATAGTTCAGGGGCGTGAAACCTAACACGGGGCCCTGTGTTAGGTTGTGAAATGGTGACAAAGGTTCAGTGAAGAGGACAGGTGGTCCTTTGTGCCTTCAGGACTCCGTGGCCTCCCTTTAGAAGCCCTCCCCTCGGTAGGAGTTCGCCCTCTGTACTCAGGCAGACAGGCAGACTCAGCACAGCCTAGGGCTGTTTCCGGGAAAACCATAAGCACGTCACAGCCTGGCTTAGCCTTGCTGCCTGCAGCCTACAGGACAAGGGCAGTCCCGGTGGGCCCGTGTGATGCTCGGTTCAGGTATCCTCATGGGCAGCATGGAGAGCAGTACCTGGTCTCTGCCCCAGACCTGCCAGGCTGCCCCCTTAGCCTTGGGCTCCAGCTGTGCTGTCCTCAGATTGAGGGTCTAGGAGGAGGCCTGCCTTCCTCATTCCCTTCATCCGACCAGCTGTCCCGATGTCCTTCTGGCAGCAGGGGCCCCGATTCCAGAACAAGGAACAGTCCCAGGTGATCCGCCTGTGGGTGCTGTGCTGTGGGTAGGATGGAGCTGCTGGGGGAGGGGGCAGATTGCTCTCGAAAGGCCACCTCTGGGGGCAATTCTCAACCAAGATCATGGGTCCAATTAGCAGTGAGTAAGGAGAGAGGACTCTGGGGCAGAAGTGAGATGGGGGAGACCCATACTTTTGTTTTAAATCATGCCTCCTGAGGGTCAGGGGCAGCCAGCCAAGTGGGGCCACAGCTGGGAGGGAAGGGCAAAAGTCATACGGGAATGTTGAGATCTGTCACTTTAAAATATGGCTTCACCCGCTCAGGCTTCCAGGCAGGGGCCTCTCCCACTGTGAGGCAAGGAGCCAGGGAGAAGAGAGGCCGCAAGTAGCGTGCACGAGGTGAAGCTGGAACAGAGGTTGTGCATGTGTGACCTACACCTCTCCATGCATGCACATGCACGGGCACACAGCCATGTGAATGCAGGAGTAAAATCATACACACATCTCTGAGAACACAGAGACACTCACACAGGTAAACAGACAACATCAGACATTTACACATCATGAACACACATACTCATGCAAACATACACATACACACAACTATATACCCATACCACACATCCACACATGCAGCCCACACACAGATGCACAAATACACACACGGAAATGCTCACATATACACATCCAAAAACACACATAATACCCTCACACACATTTATACCTGCACAAACACATTTACACCTGCACATATTATTTCATGCATAAATATTCACACACCGCATGCACACATACATATCTGCACCATGCAGAAAAACATGCATGAACACACATGTTCATAGGAGTATGCTTACACTCTCACACACATGTACACACATGCATACATAAGTAGGGACACACACCACACATGCACATACGTGTCTCAAATATGAGAGGCTTTCGAAAAGTTTATGAAAAATAGAATCCAAAGAGAGTGAATTTTTCAGTGAGCCTTCCGAAGGCCCTCATACACACATACATGAACACATGCATGCTCACACACATGCACATGTGCTCAGACACATTCTCACCACACATAAAATCAACA
>NW_022103968.1:3154009-3155993 GCF_000313985.2 Echinops telfairi | reverse complement strand
AAAATATCTGCCAAACAGAACAATGAGACCCTTTTAAATCCCCCAGCGAGCCACGATTCAAACCACAATTTACAACTGAGCATATCATCTGACGTGTTAACCAGGTGTCCCGGGGTTATTGTTTGAAACCCTACCTTGGTTTAAATCAAATGAAGAAAAGCCCAAAGTCCAATTAAAATCCCACGTAGCCCCTGATCGCGCGGGGAACGAAGCCCTTTGTTGTAGCTTTGACCACAAGACTCTCATAAAATCCTGGGCCATCCTTTTTGCCCTCCCCGTTTCTTATTTCTGGTCAAAATTCTCCCAGCTTCCCGGCATTTCCTGCTCCTAAGCGAAGGGAGCCCCCCAAATAAATCTAGGAATTTCTGGTTTCATTTTAGTAGCATCCTGGACACTCAGGCTGAGTTTGACAATTGAGTGTTGTCGTGGGATATTAAAATCGTGCACTGGGCCCATTTAAGCGATTATTTCATAGGCTGTCCCTTAATCAGTTCCGTGCCTCCGCCGGCCCCTCTCTGCCAACATGTGTCTATAGTATTTAATAGTTCAGTGACAACAAGTTTATGTTGCTAAGCTCCAACCAGTAAACCCGGCCCGAATACCTCCCCAAACTGACTTTGCAGACATGGACCAAGGGATGGAGGAAATGGTTGTCTTCACGCGGCGGTAATGACTTCCAGACCTGACCTGTCTGCCTTTGTCGGTGGCCACTTTGCCCTGTGCCCATCTTATCCCTGAAGTCACTGGGTCCTTACACCTTTGTAGTTTCCACTGGGGGTTCGCCACCACGCGCCTCTCTCAGCATCTAAGCTCCGGCGGGCATCTCCCACTGCGCTTCAGGGGCGGCTTCCTCCCAAAGCACAGGCGGCCGCTGCCCTTTCCAGGCGATGGGGATGAATCCGAAGATGTTTCCCACTCCCCTCGAGGTTCTGTGAGAAACACGAGCACACACCTGTGTGTGCCCTGCGTTAAGGAAGAGATTTCCTGCCTGGTTTCCACCCACCCACAAAGACAGTTTTTACTGGGTTGATGCTTCTTAAAGGCGTCCTCTTGGGCCCCGCCTCTTTTAGACAATTCGCGATGGACCGGCTCCTTGGCTTGCTCTCTGCTTGGTCCCTGCGATGGAGAGGAAAGAGGGAAAGGACCGTCCGTCCCGGGCCACCCCCTCTGTGGACAGCCCTGTAGGCCAGGCTGCTGGAGCAGATGCGGCGGCGGTGGCGGGCATCTTCGCGGCCACTCGACCATCCTCATCCGCATTGTGCGTGGGCCTGCAGGACCTACAGGCTTTGCCTGCAATTGGAGTCCTCAGTTGGCAATCACCCCCAACTGTTCCCTTGATTCTTCATGATCCACTCCTGTGGGAGGCCCCACTCGGTGTGACCGCTCCTGAGAGTCCCTTGGCCCAGGCCTCCACTCCATCCATCCTGATGGCGTGCATGGTGCCAAGCAGGACACCTGGGCCCAACTTCCAGAGGCAGGGAGGGCTTGGAGCGGGCGGGTCAGTGTTGGGTGGGCTGGAGGCACTAGATACAGAATCACAGACACTAAAGCCCAAGGCAGACGTATTGTGAGCTGCTGTGAGTTACCCGACTCCATCCATGGCAGCCTCATGCACAACTGCAGTAGACACTGCCCGGTCCTGCGGCAGGCAGGCCCACGGGGTGGGGGGAGGAGTGTTTCTGGATGGGAGTGCTGTGACCCACAAGGATTGAGGAAGTAGATGGCCAAGTCATTCGTTCTGGCCCATCTTGGCCTCACATACGTGTGGACCTTTGGGAGGAGGAGCCACTCCCTGGAGAAGGACGTCCTGATTAGTGAGGTTGAGGGCTGGCAACGTCTAGGAAGGATCTCGGCCAGACGGCAGGACTGGGTGGCTGGGGCACTGCCTCATGTACTGCAGTGTAAGAGGACACTCAGGCTGCACAGAGCCTTGTTCCGTCACACATCGTAGCCTCACCAGGGGTCAGAGCTGACTGGACAGCAG
>NW_022103968.1:3125938-3150576 GCF_000313985.2 Echinops telfairi | reverse complement strand
GTGATGCACCTTTTCTTTACATAAAACTCTCTCTTATACATGAGTTGCTGTGGATTTGTTTCTCCAAAGTACCCAGACTAATACAGTCCCCATTCCTCACACACAGTGGGGATTCCTTTTTTCACACACATTGCCACCCATTCCCTACACATAGTGGGGTTCTCATTCCTCGCATGCAAGTGCAAGCCATGTCATCTCTCACGTACTGAGTTCCTATGGTCTTACGCACAGTGGGTCCCCATTCTTCACACACAGTGGGGACTGTGTTCCCCCCGACAGTGGATGTCTGATTCCTCCCACACAGTGGGGACCTTGTCATCCTCCACAGTCAGTGCTGGTCACCTCCCACATTTGTGTTTGTGTAGATGGTTTAGACTCTGGAAGTAAAAAGATACGGGTGGGTGGCCAGGTTGGCTTTGAGTGAGCAGGTCTGAAGAGATGCTCTAAGCACCTGGGGGCCCCTGTGCTGAGAGGACAGGTGGGGACAGAGAGACACCATGGACACTAGGAAGAGATGCAGGCATCACTGCTCCCCACTGTGAGCATGGCCCTTTGGGATGAGCTCAGTTCCCATGTCCAGGGTCCCCCAACAGCACACCTCCCACAAAATGAGTCACCTGTCAGCCAGGGGGTCTTGCCCACACTGCCTCCTTCCACCACGTGAGACCCATTTCCTGATGGACACCATCCTGAGGCTCTTGACCGGATGGTGTCCAGGTGGAGCAATTGGTGTCCACCTGTGAATGCTCCCTGCCTCCTGGCCCTCTGCCTTGTCTCAGGCCTGTCCTCGGGTCTGCAAACATGCATGACTCTCCTTCCCTGGCCACCTTGAGCAGGGAGGCCACTGAGCCTGGGACTGGTATCCCTGCATCTGTCAACAAAGCCCCAGATGGCCAGGACAAATCCGCAGCTCCCACCAGCACACCCCATAGAAGTTAAGAGCCCCATGGTGGGGTGCTGGCAGGATGTGGGCCCCACACGGTGTGAAGAGGCACTGAGAGCAAGGAGGGCTTAGGTGGGTGGGGAGATGGTGTGGGGTGCCTCCGAGGGCCCAATGAATTGACAAGATGCAATGACACAGGAAAAGTGGCAGCAGCCCAGGGCCCGTAAAGTAGCTGACCACCTATCTTCAAGCCTACAGCCAGGGCACTGATGGTCAGTGCAGGGGAACAACTGTGCTTTCAGACTAGTGTGAAAATTTCCATTTCCCCAGGAAAGTTCTTTAGCAAAGCACTCCTGTCCTGCCTCAGAAAAGGGGTTGGAAAGCTCTATCCCCAGGGGCAGTGCCTGGCTCTTCTGGGAATGAGGTGCAGCTGCCAACCCAGAGGGCTCACAAGGCCAAAGCCTCTAAGGACCAGGAGCAAGGCCCACAGGAAGCTGACCCAAGAAGAAAAGGCACCCAAGGGTGCCTGAGGAAGACACTTCACATTGGTGGTCAGAACAAACCTTGTGGGGACCAGACAATGTAAAGACTATTGACAGCCTGTGTGATCATGGATGTGCATGCTGATGTGTGTGCATGCATGTGTTTGTAGGTTTGAGCATCTATGAACACATATGTGCTCATGGATATGCATGCATGTAGGCATGTTTAGGTGTGCTATGTGTGTATGTATATGTGTATAAATACGGGAATGTATGTGCCCGTATTTATATGTGCATGCATGTATGGTGTATTCACGTGCACACTTATATATATTTGAATATTAACGAATGCATAAGTATGATGCATGGACATGTATGATTGCACACATGTGTATGCATATATGTATAGGGAGATTTGTGTTTATACATGCATAAATATGTGGTTGTATGTGTGCAGGTATCTATTCGTGTGTCTGTTATTGTGTGTGTATCCATTTAGTTTGGATGTCTCTGTATTTATATAAATATATTTATTCATATTTGTGTGCACATAGGCAGGTGTGTTTATATATATAGCAAGCATGCATGCATTCATGTATTTTACATGTGCAGGTGGACATGTCTGTGGATGCATAAATGTGTGTATTCTGTATGTACACACAGATGCATGTATATGTTCTGTATATGTATGTTGGTGTGCTCATGCATACAGGTGTGCATGTTTAGATATGAATATGTATGTATGCAGGTGTGTACAGGTGTGCTTGTATCGCAGATATATCATATATATATATCCACACACACATGATCTCTGAGCACTGTGCATGCACATCATGCACGTGTATGGTAATGTGTGTTGCATGAGTGTCACTCCATATCTCTATCATCTATTTTGGTGTCCACACATTTGATGAATGTGTTTCTGGGCTGCACGCATGCATCATGTGTTTATGTGTATTTGTGTATTCCATATGTGCATCCTGTGTGTATGCATGTGTGTCTCTGCTTTGCCTACATGTCATATGCGATTGCATGTTCACACCTGCATCACATGTGTTTCAGGCTCCATACATGCATGCATTCTGCTTGCACGTGTGCCCCACAAGTGTACAGTGTGTTTATTCATGTGTTTATATGGTCCCTGTGTATCGTGTGTGCACACATGCTCTGTAATTGTGTCATGTGTTATATTAGTCTGGGTAGACTAGGGAAACAAATCCACAAAACTCGTATGTATGAGAGAGTTTTATATAAAGGGTAAGTAAACATTAAAGAAAGCATCCCAACCCAGTGCTTTCCAAACCCGTAAGTTCAACATTGGCCCATACGTCCGACACCAATCCACAAAGTCCTCCTCAATCTCACAAAACACATACAATGATGCTGACTATAGGAGGAAAGCTGAATCGGTGAACGTGTAAGCATCTCAGCGCTGGTAGGATCTCCATGTGGCTGCTCCAGCACCCAGGGCTCCATCAGGGTAGGTCCATGTGGCTTCTACTTAGGGATGTCTCACAGGAAGTGAGCCTTGCCAGCTGAAGCAGGGAATTGGCTAAGGCAGCTGCAGTCTGGTCAGATCATCAGAAAGCAAGAGAACCGAAAACTAGAAAGGTGAGGCTCACCAACCCATTTATCTTTCAGCCCTTCAATTTATCCCACGTGTTTATAGGCCAGGTTGGCACAATAAACCTTAACTTTCTCATGCGTCTTGCCCTTTTTGCATTTCCCTCTACTTAAGTCCCCTGCTCCTTCTTTGTATTCCTCTTCCTTTCTGTCTCTTCCTCCCCTTCCTTTGTCCTTGTGAAATACCGAGATGTGCCGCCTTCCTGTGCAGAAAAGCGGTGCAGATTTTGACGGAGCAGAAGAGTCCCTTCGCATCAGAGTTCCGGGTCCAGTAGACCCAGCCGCCAACGGTAGCTCGGATACCACCTCCGGAGGTGCACTTCTCTCCTGTGGCCTGTCTCCCCTCAGTGGGAAGCGCTGGGGAGGAAGACGGTGCATCTCCTCGTGCATGCATTGGCCTCTCCAGCGTGTTCCTGGACGTGTGAGGAAACAGAGTGCGCCCGCATTGCTGTGCAGTTCCAGCGAATTTAATTAAGAATATACACAGCCGAATGTCAGTGGGATTGCCTCTTTAATGCTACTTTATTGAACCTTCTACCAAGCTCCTTTTTATGTATATCAGTTGATATACAATTAATCCCTTCTCTTGTGAGGGAGCGAGGGGTAGGGGGAGGAAGCCAGCACCTGAGGTGGGGAAGTATCCGCTAACAGTAATTATAGGCAGCTGTTCACTAGGAGACAGCCACCCCGGGCCTGCAAGGGAGAGGCTGGGGGCGGGTGCTACTCCCCACAACAGTCCTCCTCATTAGACTTGACCTTCCCAGCTGCTGGCTCCATTTGTGTTCTTCCTCGTGGTTTGTACGCTGCAAATCACGACATCTTGTGAAGACCGGCTCTTTGTAGCAGCAACAAAAGAGCGCATGGGCCTCCACAGAGGAGCCGCAGCCCCTGTCACCTAGCAGGGAACCCGCTGTAACGCAGGTAACTTTTCAGCCACTGGCTGGGGCGCGTGGCACCTGCTGGATGTCATCAACGAGATAAATGTGTTCCCCGGGCTTTGAAGCTCCTCCGCCCAGTGCAGCCCCCAGCAGTCAGGAGGTAATTGCCCGGTGCTGAATGCACCCAGCAAGGCGACAGCCACTTTAAGCCAGATCCCACGTCCACATGAGCCCGGCAGCACAGCGTCACCACGCATGGCAGACAACCTGGACAAGTCTGCCGCGGCCGGGGATCTGAGCCCGGAGGAAGCGAGGCTATAGATCCCAATGGAGTGGCCAGGCCAGGATGGCGGCAGGGTGGTCGCGCGCCGAAAGAGGGGTAAGGGTGCATCTCTGCATCCTCTCTCCCTTCCCGTTTATGTTTGTAATAAACTCACTCTCACGTAATTAGCCTCAATTGTTTTTATATCTTCTCAGGCAACAATGCAGGCAGCCTGGGGAATACGGTGGTAATCTGAATACCTGTGTTCATTTACCCCAATCACTGTGGTCCCAGCCAGGGCAAACTGTTTACTGTGAGGAGCTGGGAGCCTCTTCCCGCTAATGACCTTTCTGTTTCTCCAATAACGTCAACAAGCCGGGGAGGCGGCCTGCGCCATTAAAGCCAATTGCCTCTCAAGTTACTGAGGGACTGGAGCATTTCCTCATCTATTTCCACTCATCTGATGTAACTCACATGCCACTTTCTTGTCTTTAAAGAAGGGGAAAAACTGTGGCTTATTGATTTGCTTCTAACAGAAGACCAACCTAAAAGCCCCGATGAATTGTCACTCATTATTGAAATTACTGAACACTAATTAAACTGGCAGCTCAAGTCCCAGCAGGCCGCACTCCTCTGAAGCTGAAATCCAGACACTTGGACAGTGGAAGAAGGGAGGACGGTGCTAGCAACCACCGGGAGTGTAATAAGCTTTGCATTAATTTTTGCTTCTTAAAGGCACACAGCCCCCTTTGGCAACGGCCTAGCCTGCAGGCATCCTGGCAGGCTGGGGTCCCTCTCCTGCTCCTTGGCAGGGACTAGAGATCCAGTGTGAGAACTCCCTGACCCCCTTCATCCCTGGTCTGCAGAGAGGGCTGAGTGCACCGCCCACCAGTGCACCCTGGGAATGCACAGTTCAGGATGCCTGCAAAGAGGGCATCCGGACAGCAGGCTGTCCAAGAGGGACAAGGTCTCATTGGTTTAGGAGGGACGGGGTCAGCCCAGGCAGAGGAAACTGAGTCAGGCTGGCCCCCAAACCATGTGACAAGCTTTCCAGGAGACGGGCTATGCCAAACAGACTTTCTAGTTCAAACAAACAACTGCTTTGGCCTATTTTCACGACGGCACAAACTCTCTATAAATTATGCATGATCGTGGCGGGTCCGCCTCCTTTGGCCCCACCTATGAGCTGCCCGTCATCTGCTCGGCTTCAGAAGGGGCAGGTTCTGGGGAAGAGCTGGTCCAAGACTGACACTGGGAGCCCGTGACCTGTCGACCCAGGGAAAGCATTCCTAATGGGGTCCCCGGAAGCTCCCTGGAAAAGCCCCTGTGTGGGAGGGAAAATGGTGCTTGGTGGACAGCTAGGGGTCAGGCATTTTCGGAAGAGAATTTTTATTTCTGTAGAGGGGTGTGTGTGTGTGTAAGGCAAAGAAAGGGATAGAGCCCAACAGCTCTTGGGAATGAAGAGCCCTGGATCGGCAATAACCCAAATGCGCCCCAAGAAGAGGTGCCCGCACGCCCTGGAGTGCGAGTCGGCAATAAAGACGACCGTCTTCCCGGAACCTGCAGCGCAGCAGTGCTGCTCTTTGAGAACCGGGCAGTGTAGGAGCCAACATTCACACTGTAGTATGAAAGGACCTTCTCGGACAGACACGTTCCTGCCCAGTCACGTGGAGGAACGAGCTTCCCGGGAGGGTTGAGAGGACATGTGGGAAACAGAGACACCATGCGTGGGGGCTCCGACCCTGGGACCACCCTCAAGCAGAAGGAGGAACCAGCTATGTCACCCTTAGGGGACACCCCAGCATCAACCACAGCACCTGAGTTGGTTCATGTCACCCAACATCACTCTCACGGTGTAACTTCAGCATAAAATCAACAGAGGTAGGACCTTCGCTCTCAGAAAGTTCTGGTGTGTCCTGGAGCCCTGAGGGGAGGGTCATCAGAATGAGGAGCCCCCCTGCTGTGCTCTGGTGTGGGACCCTCCTGGGTAGGGGCTTTGCCACGATCAGGAAGTTCTCGTGGTGCACCTGAAGCACGGTGGGACAGGTGGGACCATCGTGATCAGAGAGCCCTGCAGCCTGTGGTCACACGCTGCCTGGGAGTCCCACGTGGGCTTTTCCAGTTCTTGTAGGTTCCCTGCTGACGGGTGAATGCCCGATTGTTTATTCTTCATCGCATCCTCTGTAATGGCAATAAACGACACCAGGGCAAAGCTCTGTGGCCCCGGGAAGGGACCCGCTCTCTGTGTGTAGGAAGAGCAGGCGGTGGCAGCACTCCAGCTCTCTGAACGGCAATGGAGGTTCTGAGAGCAGACATTCATCCTCGGGAGAGGGGTGCGTGCAAGGATCAGGGCAGGGGACGCAGGGACTCCAGACGGATTACTAGTGTGCTACCACTGCGTTGTCCTGCTCCCCGGCCTCTGGAACATGGTTCCCCCTCTTCATGCATCGTTGTCTTAAAGTTTAGATTTCTGATACTAACATTGCCCTAAAAAGGAAAGAGAGCAATCCTTAGAAAACCAGACCCGCGTTTGGTACATAGCAACTGCTTAGGACAACTTTAGGCTCTTGAACTTGGACTCGCGGACTGTTCTCTGCTCCTCTGAAAGCTGACATCAACGATCTCTGTGGAGCTCCATGGCTCTGCAGTCCCTGCTGCATGTAGCCTGGGCTGGTTCACGATCTTTGCTCCAGTTTCCGCACGCTCGCGCCTCACCCTCTCTCTGCAATCAAGCAGTGCTGTCCTGCGTCTCACAAGCTCTGTGAGCTCGTTTTATGACCATATGTAGTTCTGTATCGTGTGTCTTCACCTGCCTGCTGGGAGTATGGTAGGGACATGTTGACACCCCATGTCCAGCTATGTGAACTGGGTTTTATTAAAAATTTGCTGGACAAATAAGACTATTATTAAGGTATACTCCACCTCCTTTCATTGCTTGATCAAGCATATGAAGGAATGCTATTAAAATGTGATGATGATGATGATGATGGGCTCTACTCATTGAGCCTTACAACGCACCCACTTATTCTAAGTGGCACAAACACGCACCCATGGGTGCACACTCACCCATGCATACACTTAACCCACTTATTCTAAAGACATTGCTGTTAGGGAACGTTGTGTTGGTCGTGCCTCCGATTGATGCTCTCTGTTCAGCAGAATGAAACTCCACCAGGTCCTGTGCTCTGCTCACGTCCACTGTTACGTTGAACTCATTCTTACAGCTGCCCTGCCCAACCCTCTTGATGAGATGTGTCCTCTTTCTCACTGAGTCTGTGTTTTCCCGAGGTTGGTGTCCTTCTCCAGGGACTGGTCCCTCCAGGAAACATGCCCACGGTGTGTGAGATGAAGCCAAGCCAGCTTTGCCTCTAAAGTGCACTACGGCTCAACCTCCTCCAAGAGTTTTGTTAATTCTTCTGTAGTTCGCGGTATTTTCACTATTCTTTGCTAACACTGTCATGCAAAGGCATCACATCTTCTCTGGTCTTCCGAAGACACGGGTGGTGTTAATTATTGTAATTGCACACCCAGGAGGCACAGGAAAAGAGATCCCTCTTCTCAGGTTGCCTGGCCAGTAATTGGGGACATGATACATATGACAGGATGGTGTTAGAGCAGTGGTTACCAGTAAATGGAGCCAAGTGAGCATTCATAACCAGGAGTAAACTTGGAAATGAGTAAACATGGAAAGTTATTTGATTTGTCTTGTCTGT
This sequence comes from Echinops telfairi, assembly GCF_000313985.2. Classification (NCBI taxonomy): domain Eukaryota; kingdom Metazoa; phylum Chordata; class Mammalia; order Afrosoricida; family Tenrecidae; genus Echinops; species Echinops telfairi. Next base: position 3,142,735 of record NW_022103968.1, on the reverse strand, counting down.
GAAATAGGAAGACCCCGGTTACTTGGGAGGAGGCTAGGTTTCGCAAGACTGGAAATCAAGATGTCTACATCCATACTTGTTTCCCAGCTTTACACTTCTACTGAGTTTTAGGGGATTTGGGGGGCTGGACAAGGAGAGAGATTGTGACCAGGAGACAGCAGCATTGCACAACAAGTTACTTCTTGGGCTCAGCATATTGGTGGTCACCTGCAGGAGTGCTGCCCCACAGCAGAGTGTCTCCCAAGAGACATGCAGCGGAGGCCACCAGAAGAGGAAGGATGGGTGCTATGTCTGTCTGCATCAAGGTGGACAGTCTCTGGGCCCAGGGGCTTCCAGGCAGCAGCACCTTAAGGCCCTCATCTCTGCAGGGTTTACCTTACAGGCGGGTGTACGTCGGTTTCACAGGATAGGCTATGAGACAGGCTGGGACTGAAAGTCTACCTATTGCAGCTAGTTTTTAAGACACTACGAGGTGTGGAAACTTGAGTCTGTGCCAATGTCTTCTTGGGCAAATGGACATCTACTGGCTGTGAAGAAGTACCCACACTGGGGGAACACAGAGACGTTTAAACTCATTTCCATAGCAACACTGATGTCATATGAGGGGCATTTTGGACTTGTGGTAATCCGAAAGCTTAACAAAACTGAGCAAAGCAGAGACTACTAATTACATTGAAAATTACTTGTCTCCTTTTCTGAGCAAAGGAAAACCATGCCCTATAAGCTGTACACTGTCTCTCAACACCCACTCTTAACCTGCAGGTTCCACAAAAGATATGTAAAGCAAGTCACAGTGTGACTTGTTCTCTCCATCGGCATATATTTGCACCCCTTCTCTCTTTCACTGGCTAGAGAATAATATCTTTTATTTATAATATTTTGATGGAAAACCTTAAAATTTAAATATGCAAATTTAAGCAGATTCCAGCAAAGTCTAAATTTGAATAGCTATTTCTATCTTTGTCCTGAAAGAGGAGAGAATCTTAGCATACTTTTATTCCATCTCAAATATTCTCCAAATGCCTACAGTATGGTCTCTTAGTTTATTTTGAGCTCAATGAAATATACTCAGAGGTTTTGTTGTTGTTGTTATTGTATTTTAATGACAACTCTTTTGTATATTTTCATTTCTTGGTCGATTCCTATTCACAATTTCTGGATTTCAGTACTTTTGTGTGCGTGTGCATGAGCATGTGTGTGCATGTGTGTGCGTGTGTGCATGTATTTCACCCCCATTGGCTGTCATGGACTCCTAAGTATTTGTCAGCAGATCTCTGACTCTGAGTCCTTCTCTGTCAGGTTAAAAAAAAATCTGTTTCACCCCATTCTTGAAGGATTGCTTGAATGAAAGAGGGTGTCAGACCCATGATCACGTAGCAGCCTTCAGCAGCTTCAGTGTCTCTTACAAAGCCTTGTCCCATTGCTTCCCGGCCTCTGTTGACCTTGGGAAGAAGTCTGCTGTCAACCTAATTGCAGTTATTTTGGACTTAAATTGTTTTCTCTCTGGTACCCTTTCCACTTTATCCTTGATCTTCTCAAATTACATTGTGGTGTGTCTAAATGTCAGCTCTGCTTTATTCTCCCTGCTGGGCATTCAATGAAATCTTGGCATTTAACATATTCCATTCTTTGAGTGTGGAAAATTCTCAGCTATCATCAGGTCAATTATTGCCTCACCATTATTTTACCCATTTTCTCTTCAGTGAAAATGAGGCAGTACGCTGGCTCTTCTCAATCTACCTTCAAACCTCTTTAGTTTGTTTTATTTATTTCTTAAATACTTTCTTTTTGTCTCTTCTGATGGCCTGTGCTGCAGTTCGGGCGTTTCTCATACTTAGCTACTTATGTTTTCAGCAGTGGTCAATGGACCTGCAGCCCTGGGCTCTCCCCCTGACTGCTAGAGTCATCTTGAAGCCACGCCGGCCGGATATTCTATTGGGCAACTGGACAACTGAACTGCAGAGTCAGAAGAGAAGAGCCTGGCTAGTCTCACGCTCTCCAACTTGTGCTCACCTGGCCAGGTATCCATCCCAGGGGGGGCATACATGTCAGATTCCTGTGGGTCGGTCAGCTGTGTGGCACTCATTGTCCAGTGTGAACAGTGCTGCCATGGGAGCGATAGAAGGGTCAGGACACGGTCCTTCCCATTATCCTTGGTGGCATCCACTTGCTGCTGCACTCTAGAACCTTGGCATCCAAGGGGGCAGCAAGACACTGGCCTCAGAGGAACACAAGCAATTCCTCCCAGTGCAGTGTGTTGTGTGTTGTTGGCTGCCTTAATTCAACCCCACCTCCTTTCGACCCGGGCATGAGGGAAGGAGGCATTGCCTGGTCCCACCCCACCCCTTTGATGGATTCCTGACACGTATCCATGACCTGAAGACACGAGCCCCATCCACGAAGGCAGGCTGAGTGGCAGTGGCACTGAGTGAACGAGATTCTGCCCCTCCGCTTCTTGTTCTTCTGTAGGAGACTGCCCAGGGAAGCTGCCTACAAGGGGGCTGCCACAGGCACGTGGGAGAATGGTATGCAAAGGTAATGGCACCTCCCCCTGAACTTTTTGAAGCCCTTCATACACATGACGGATGGTTTATTCACAGTCTATTGCACATATGCATTGTCCACTTTCGGGCAGGGACCTGTGAAAGTTGGACAATAGAAAGGAAAAAACACGCAGACATTTGAGCGGCGGTGCTGGTGAGGAGTGTTGACTAGACCTTGCCGGGCCAGAAGCATGAACGGATCTGTTGTAGAGGAATTACAGCCGGACGTGTGGAGAGCCTGAGTCCTGCTCACTGTGGGCCTGTCACCAGGAAAGCGCAACCACTAGAAAAGGACCCCAGGCTTGGTCAAGTAGAGGGCCAATGAACTGTAGGGAAGTCCACCAGGAGACTAGTGGATGTGGTGGCACCAGCAACAGGCCTGCATGTCCACAGGATAGTAAAGACGCCACAGGACCGCACACTTCACCTCGGTGGTCCAAGTGGTCAGCTCAGCGGCATCCGGTAGCCAAACACAGCATGTTGCAGATAGAGCATGCACGATCGATTGCAGTTGCTGCTGTCTTTATAGAGAATGGAGTCTGTATCTACATGTAATTATATATATATATATATATTGCACATGCAAGGGGACTTCAAAAAGCCCAAGGGAATAGTTAAAAGAAAATGGTAAGTTTTCAGGAACCCGTTGAGACCCCAGTGTACATGTGCAAACCAGGAAAACAACAGGTATTTTCTAGGGCTTGAATGAGGCCATGGTGTTGGCTCTGTAATGCCGGCTATAGGACAGAAGGACACCCCGAGTTGGCAGCCATCTCTCAGATGAACCTCAAGCTACCTCAGCCCTCGGGTCCTGGGCTTGGGTCCAGGCCACTGGAACAGTTTCCCCTCATGCACAGTATGCTGGGCTCCCGAAGAGGGGGAGAGAGAGCCCCGGACCCAGGGTTCCCCTGGGGGTCCTCATGCCCCTCAGACCTGGCTGCCCATGTCTCAGAAAAGAGAGCCTGAAAATCCAACCGCTGCAGACCTGGCCATTCCAGAAGCCAGGGCAAACATTGCCAAGGGAATTTTGTTTTGTTGCTCATTGTAGAAACACAATTGTTGGGCCGCTCTCTGGATCTTACTTTTGCTCCGACTCCTCGTCAAGGCGAGAACAGGCACAATCAAAGGGAGAATTTGCTACACGATGCCGTGGACTGGCCGTGCAAGAGCCGTACCAGTAATGAGGAGCTGGGGACAGAGTGGCTAAGCGCAGGCTGCTCTCTGAAAGGTTGGTGGTTCAAGCCTACCCAGTGATCTTTGAGAGAAAGCTGAGACTGTCTGCTTCCATAGAGACTTACAGTCTTAGAAACCCCATAGGGCACTCCCTAGTATTATCCCCTAAGGCCCCTCCAGAAACCTGGGCACCCTCGACAAGAGGGGAAGACACCGGAGGGGATGCCATCCTTTGCCCATCCAGCAGCAACAAACCCGGCCTAGCAGGTGAACCGGGCTCTGGATGCTTCCTACCACCTGTGGGGTCGGAGTGCACACTCACTGAAGAGCCCTGAGGACACTTTACTGCTGCTTTTTATCACCCCCTCTTGGCCTCTCGGGACACATAAGAGCCTTTTATTCCCATCTCTCCTCCAGGAGCGCCTTCCGATCCTTCTCAGCCGGAGCCGTTTCTTCCTGCCCCTGGAGCTTGAGTCCTTCAGGCCTCACCCAATCCCAGTGCAGCAAGGAACGCTAGCCCACGTTGCTTTTCAGTTACCCAGCGCTCCTCTGAGCAGGGATACGGCCACCAAGGTTAGCCAGACATTCGCTGGGGGCTCGGCCATGGTCACAGTGCCCACCCTTCCCGGCCCCCTGCCTGCACAGCACCCTCCATACCCAGCCCATGGCCACAGGCGCCGGCTCCTCTGCAGAGCTGTGCCGGGAGCCTGGCGCAGCACCGAGATTAGACGTAAGCCTTTAGTCTCTCTCAAGTGCTTAAATAACCGCCTCTCCAGGCTCCCATCAATGCTGCTCAGAGCAGCCACCAGAGCTGCATTTTATCTTAATTCTTAAACTCTATCTCAAAGAAACCTCTTCCTGGGTCTCTTTTGGGGCTGCCTGTGCTCATTTAGCATAGCAGCCTGACCCACCATCTTGACCTTCTACTTAATGAAGCCTTCTCACACAGCCTCTCTCACTTCAGGAGGAAGACGAGACGATGCCTTAAAGTCCTTCGAAGCACCTTGGGGCTTTGAAGCACCTTGGGGCTTGGGAGAACCAGCTCCACAACATGGCGATAAGTACTTCCCAAGACCACCGCAGCCTGCTGCCACGAGAGGTCCCTCGGTTGTTCCTATTTATTTACTGTAGCCATTCGAATCCCAGGAAGCGGCCTACATCCTGCTCTAATTGCATGTGCCGTCACGAGTCTGGACGTTTTCCTAAGAGGGCCCTTCCCAGCGTGGCTCTGTGCCCTGAGCGGGAAAGGTCACATCCCTGGCCTCCAACTGGGCTGGTCTGACTTTGACATTTTCTTGTTAGGGAGAGAAGGGCCCAGTGGTAAGTTGGTGGGGGCGGGGGTGGCGGGGGTGGTGGTGCAGTGGGCAAGGGGCAGGGGGTGGGATATTTTCCCTGAGTGGAGGACTTGGAGAAATCCCTGATGTTCTAAATCTCTCCCTTAAAATGAGCTAGTCATGAGACTGTTAGGGTGCTTTGAGGTCAAGCAGATGAGGGGTATTTGGGAAAAGCTGCAAACCCTAAACTGTTATGAGCTGACCTTAAAGGTCATCAACTCTATGATTCCTTGCCCCTTTTTGAAGGCTGGGGAGGTTTTTCTGCGTCTTAGAAGGTTGTTCATGGAGTAGATTTATCCACCTGTGCAGAAAGGGTCAGGGAAAAGCAGAAAGACGCTGAGAGATGGACTGACGCAGAGGCTGCACCAGCAGGATCGCATGCAGCAATGCTGGTGAGATGGTGGAGGACCAGGCAGCATTATTTTGTGTGTACTATTATCTAGATACGTCTATCTAGATAAGATAAGCAGGATACATAATTTTTAAGAGGTTCTGGGGGGACATGGGAGAGGGGGAGGCGGGGGAAAGGAAGTGGGTGTTAACAAACCCAGGGACAAGGGAACAATAAGTGATCTAAAATTCATGGCGAGGAGGGTATAGGAGTCCTGGTAGGGCTTGATCAAGGGCAATGTAACTGAGAGAAATTACTGAAACCCAAATGAAGGCTGAACATGATAATGAGACAAGAGGATAGGAAATAGAGAAAAGAACTGGGAGGCAAAGGGCATTTATAGAGGTTTAAATACATATGTAAATATATTTATATATGATGATTGGGAAATAGATCTATGTAAATATATTTATATATGGTGATGGTAAATAGCTCTATGTAAATATATTTATAAGTTTAGTATTAAAGTAGCAGGTGGACATTGGTCCTCTACTCAGGTATCATGCATCAAAGGCCCAGAACAAAAAATCATTTCATTGCGAATGACGGGGAGTGCGGAGTGGAGACCCAAAGCCCATCCGTAGGCAATTGGACATCCCCTTACAGAAGGGTCACCGGAGGAGACAAGCCAGTCAGGGTGCAGTGTAGCAATGATGAAACATACAACTTTCCTCTAGTTCTTTAATGCTTCCTCTCCCCGGCCCCCCACCCCACTATTGTGATCCCAATTCTACTTTACAAATCTGACTAGACCAGAGCATGTACATGGGTACAGATAAGAGCTCACAACACAGGGATTCCAGGACAGATAAACCCCTCAGGACCAATAATGAGATAGAGACACCAGGGGGGGAAGGTTGGGGGAGATAGGGGGAACTGATCACAATGATCTACCTATAGTCCCCTCCCAGGGGAATGGACAACATAAAAGTGGGTGAAGGGAGACAGCGGTCAGTGTAAGACATGAAAAATAATAATAATTTATAAATTATCAAGTGTTCGTGAGGGAGGGAGGGAGGAGAAAAATGAGAAGCTTATACCAAGGGCTTTCATCTAACTGAGGGTCCTGACAGGTTGAGCCTCAGGGGATAGGAGTCTGACAAAGACAGGCCGGCTTCCAGGAGGTGACAAGCAGAGTCCATGAAACCCTCTCTTTTTCCTGGAAGCACCCCTCACCCACAAGAGGCGGAGGCAGATTCTGTTACGCGTCCAGTCCAGTCATAGACACCAGACCAGGAGACGCAAAGCCAGCCTTTCGAGTCTCCAGGACAGGCAAGGGCAAGTGTGGGGGATGCTGGGAGGAGTGGACAGCCTGGCCAGGGGTGGGGGCCAAACTCTTGCCCTGAGCTGCCCCTGCCTAGCAGAGCAGGAGTGAGAAGCTCCCATCGCAGCACAGCAGCAGACGGGAGGTCGTCAGTGTGAGGACCCTTTGTGTGCTCCCTGGAGAAGGCCTTCCTTCCTCCTGTGGTCAGTGGTCTGTCCTTAGAGGGACAGAGAGGGGCTGCAGGGCAGGGCGACTGGGGGGCATGTCCCAGGGAGAGGCCCCCGAGGGCCTCAGACTCAGAGAGGTGAGCAAAGCGCCCAGGGATACACAGGCTATTTCAGCCTCTGAACGGAAACCAGGAGCGGGAAGAGGAGGCGCAGCAGGAGGCTGCTTCAGAGAGGAGATGCTGCGGACAGAGAGGGCAGGACCAGCCAAGATCAGAGCTGAAGACCCCTCCACCTGCCCACCCGCTTTCCCAGCAGCCTCTCTGGCCCACCTCTGGGGGGTTCACTCCGTAAGACAGCCCCCTCTTTCCTCTATCAGGGAACATGAGGGTTGGCATCTGTGGATTCTGAGAACAGGCAGAGTGGTGTCCCTGAAAGAGGTGTCATCTCCTTCTCATGGGACATTTGACAAAATGGAGGTGTTCTCAGTGCCCCAGCGATGGACTCGGGCCTGCGGGGAGGAGCCGGTTGTAGGAAATGTGGATAGAGAGGTCCTCTTGGAAGCCTTTCTCCCAGCAAAATGCTCCCTGCAAAGACCCATGCTCTGGGCCATGTCAACGTGCCCTTGTTTGGTCAGCGGTGGGCGCCAGCCTGCTTTCACAGGGTCCATGGACTCCGCAGCGCTCTGAAAACCAACAGACCCGCGCCGAGAAGGCAGTGCCGCCTTCGATCCGACGGTACCCGGCTGGGTAATGGCCTCCCCAGGTAATTCAAGCTGATCTGTGGTGATGACCAGGGGGGCGGCGATGATTGTCATGTTAGTAAAAAAAATCAAAACAATCATGTTACGTCAGTTCTACCATTAAAAGACTTGCTTCTCTGCAAATTTTTGCGCTCAGTAATTAATACTCTGGGGCTCGCCGCTGCCGAGCCGGCTCTCCAGACACGGAGGTGCCACTCACCTGATAATTATTTCAGGAAACCATGCACGAACGAATGTGATTGACAAACGCAGCATTGCTGTAATTGCCTCAAGCAGAGTCGATGAGAAAGGCGAAGGAACGAAGGCCGTTAACTAGTTCCTCGCTCCTCTATCAGACGCGGAGGGCTCCGGCAGAGAGAGCCCGGCTGGTGCCACGCGCAGACTGTTGTATGCATCAAATAGCGAGATCAGAACCGGCGGGCGGCATCCGGCAGGGTCCTGCCTCGTGTCCCAGCGTGAGCAGGGACCATGACGCCATGTTTCTCTGCTCTGGGGATGGGACCAGGCCCACTTCTTCGTGAACCTGGCCGGCAAGGATGCTTCCCAACCAGGCAGCCTTGGCGTCGCTGTACGACTTCATGACAAAGGCTCGCAGGGCCACGTTGGTTCTGGTGGCCGGAGAGAGGCATTCTCAATGGCCGAGTGCAATCGTGCTTGGCCGTGGACTTGTGGTGAAGTCCTGGCTCTGAGAGTCCTCCTTGTGCCCCCAGCAGACATGGGTTCCATTTCTGATCCACTTGCTGGTCTGCCTCTCGGTGGAGGGCCCCCCTGGGGGATCTGTCTGTGGGTGGGGTGGGTGGAGGAAGGGAAGAGCCAGTCGTCTGCTCCTTGTCCTGGGTTTCAACACTGGGGAACCTTGGCTAGCTATCGCGTCTTGGTAGCATGCCGTGGCTCACGTGGTCGAAGTGCTGGGTGGCTTTCACAGCCCCCCACTCGCCCATTCCCCATCCTCCTTGTCTCTGAATTCCCATGTTTGAGCAAGACATCCAGCACACAAGAAGCACTGGGGGAGGACAAATGGACAGGAACTGGCCATCTGCAAAGATGAGAGATGGTGTCCCTGAGTCTTGAGATGCTTAGCCTGGGACCAGGCTCTTGGAGAATCCAGTTTGGAGAGAGGACTTGGCAGGAAGGAGAAGGGCAAGGCTGTGGGGTTAGGTCTCCCAGAAGCTGTGACACACATATACAAAGCCAACACAACAGACACCTAAAATGATAAACCGTCCCCACGCAGCCATGTTCAACAAGATTGGGCCGCCGACTGTGGGGAGCAGGTAAAATATGCAGACACAGGGCTCAGGTGCCCCACGGGCTTGTTGGGCTTTGGGAAGGAGACTGGGGCACCTCAGAGTTCGGGGCCAGCTTGTCTCTCTCCAGGGTCAAAGGGCCCCCACCCCCGACTCCCAAGGAGCGGGGGTGATTGCAGACCTCTAGCAGGAAGGCAGGGGCAACCTGAGAGTTGTCCCAGAGGCACGCGCTACAAACACACCCCTGGATTCTCTTCCAGTTTCTTCCCTCTCATCCAAATTCCATCGGGTGTTGCCACAGCTGCTGAGCCTGGCCCTGTCTCAACAGACACGAGTCTGCGCACTGACCGTCCCTGAGCACATGGGCAGTGGGCCTCTTTGCGGACACAGTGTGCTGTCTGCAGACTATGCGTCTGAGCCCTCCCTTTCTCCCCAAATCTTGAGCTAAGCAGGATCCCTGGCCAAGGGCTCTGGAAACCCACTGTCCGAGGTGGTCATCCTGTGAGCTCTCACCTGCGCCCTTGGGGGTGGCGTGCCCTCCCCACAGTTCCTGCCCCCTCAGCGAACAGTGCCCTTAGCCTTTTGCTAATGTCACAGGTTGGGGTCTGCCCACACTGTGTCTCCATTGACGCTGATTGGCTACCCTCCTTGAGGCTGAGCACTACCTCCTTGCCGACAAGGTACCCAAGCCCTCTCATCAGTGAATTATTGATGTCCTTTGGCCTTTTTTGTCTGGCAGAATACACTGCTTTCCTGACTGGTCGGGAAGAGGCGTCCGCGTACGAAGGCTAACCCAGGGTCATGGGGATCTCTAATGACTTTCACCCCATTGGCTGCTCGGCTCCTAATTAGAGATAATTTCGGTGGGCTGTTTGGTCTCCATCTAGCCCAGGGTAATAAATGTGGATGCACGGGGGGTGAGAAGTGGCCAGAGAAGAAGCCCCCCTCCCTGCAGAGTCCACAGCCCATTGGAGGCTGGAGGCGGCCAGGTGGGGAGTGGGGGAGGCTGGGAGCTGGACTTTCTCCATATTTGCATCATCTCGCTGAGCTCCCTCTGGCCTCTGTGTACACAAGGCTGGCGAGCACATTCTCTCCTCAGGACTTAGAGGGTACCGAGTGACAGTGGTGTGTATTCTGTTGTGTTTGCCCCTCCCTCCCACACGTAAGTTGGTGCTGTTTCTATGCAAACATTTGCCGTCTCCTGCACGTTATGAACACACAAACTCAGGGGCATTCGGGGGGCACGTGGGCAGGGGGAGCAGGGCTTAGTCATCAGGGCTCACCAGTCAACAGTGGTCTGTGGTCTCTCCTGTCAAGACCCAAGACCCCCTCCCTGCCACCACCCCTGGCATTCCTTGGGGAATATTGCCATTTCAGAGACTAAATGATATATATGTGTGTGTGTGTGTGTGTGTGTGTGTGTGTGTGTGTGTGTGTGTGTGTTTTTATCAGTGGCCTCACGATTTCAGCCTTTCACTGCTCTGCAAGTCTCCAAAGAATACCATCTGGCTAATTTTCACAGTTTAATTTCTGTGTGTCCCGTCACCTCTTCCTTGATATTTCTATCAGCCTCAGGCCCACAATGGGTGCAGACACACAGGGGTTCCCCTGCTGCCTGAGTCAGGACAGAGAGCCGACGGTCACCCTGGCCTGAAGAGCACTGAGGACATGCTACCTTCCCTGTGGTCCCCAGCGCCCATGGCGCACGTCATCACCGGGAAAAACTTGGGTCAGCAGCTTGACGCTAGAGAAGCTGACATCACAAAGGGAAGCGGGGATCACCTTGATGGAAGCTCGGCTCCTTGGTACAAGGTGAGCAGATCTCCTGGGCTGGGCAGGCAGCATGTTCCTAGGAGCGCCTGACAAGGGGGCATTGTGAAGGAAACTGTCCGAGCGGCTGGCATTCCCTCTGTCCCCCACGAGCTCCAGGACCATGCTTGCCGAATACATTTTTCTGTGCACATGGCTGACTGCCTTGAGGTCAGTATTCCAGATGATTGGTCCAAACTCATCCCCCCAGCTTACAATGGTGCCTAAGTGGCAATGGATTTGGCCCTGGGATGCGCACTCGGAGCAGCAGGAGGCCCCGCCCTCTGGGCTGGTCTGTGATGTCCACCATTCCTGACCAGGTCTTTTTGTTCTGGTGGTGGGGGACTTTGCACTCACCCTTGGCCCAACGCAGACCCCCCCGGCCCCCCCACCTGCCCCACTGCTCCAGCGGGCTCCCTCATCAAACGCGAGAGGCCTGGCAGAAATCTGCTCCTCTGAACTCTTGGGGACACTGAGGCCCTGCCCAAGCTGTGGGGGGGAGGGCAAGTCCAGAGACCCCTGGGAGGCAGGGACTCCCCAGCACTGCTAGGGGCATTGGGATCCTGGGTAATTCTTGGCTATGAAGCCTCCTGAGGCCATTTAGTTATGCCAGCAGTCCAGGGCAGGAGGCTGTGTCCTACGCAATGCATAGCCCAGACCTGCCTGCTTCTCCAGCATGGACCTGGGGGTACAGGATGAGAAAGGGCAGCACAGGGACATGGGGACCCGAGGCCTGGCATGCAGGGATTCAGGGCACCGAATACCTGCTCTGTGAGACCTGTGCTTAGCCAAGCTCCCAGGTCCGAACCTGACTGAGGCGTGATGCACATTTCTCTATACTTTTCTAGGGAATCCCTCACAATCTGCAAACACACAAGCACACGCTCACATACACCTATGCACTCTCAAGGGCACTTACATTCCCACTTTTCTCTCTCGCTCACACACACTCCAAACACCATGCTCATACTTGCATGTACACACCACACACCTTCAACAACACAGGCATCCTTTGTGCTCACACTCATGTGCACACATGTGTGTACACATGGTCATACCACGGTGCATGTACATTCACATGTGCACATGATTAACACTCATGTGTGCACACATGCATCCACACACATGCACACACTTGCATTTTGCAGCTGACCACACATGTGCATACCCACACATGTATACAAGCATGCATGCACACAGACATGCTCCCCGCTGGCCAATGCTGAGAAAGCAGACGTATTCCCCTCTTGGAGGATGCGCCCTCCTGCGGTCACCTTCCGATGGAAATCAAGAGGGCCGTGGCCCACCCCTTGACCTGGTGCATGTGATGGTTCCCAGAGGACACCCCGACTTCAGTGTGCTGCGATGCTGCTCCCTAGACTCTGCGGGCTCAGGGCTGGCCAGGCTGCAGGGGAGCCGGGAAGGCTGTCACGCCCAGCTCAGGCAGGCACACGCTTTGTTTGCTTGGGGCTTGGCCATCCTCGTGCACAGATGGTGAGCCTTCCAGCCCTGGTCCCTGACATGCAATCACTCTGCCTGGGGTGAGAGGGCTGCAGGGATCAGGTAAGGAACAGATGCGTCTTTAAACACAACCTATTCGGGGTGACCCCGCCTGCGGCCCAGGGTTTATAATGGCTGGTTTGTCTGAAGCCAGTTGATTACCAGGCTTTTCTCGGGACGTTAATATTTGAACCTGTTACTCGTTTACACCACCTAATGCCTCCTCATAATTTTCAGTGTGTGTGTTTGTACTGTTAAGTGTTTTTGCCTTCAATTCAGAGTGTTGCCTTCAACCCAGAACTTGGCCCTTGGTTAAGTACCAAGATAAGATTCTGAGGCTTGTAAGGAAAGCCCAACATCAGAGTGGGCCCTGGTGAGTCCACCGCAATAAGGCACCCAGGTTGGTTCAATAATGATGGCTCCATGTGGGAAACTCTTCCTATGGCCAAAAAGCCAGAGGGACCCCTCAGAACCCAGCCTCTGTGCCCCAGAGACCAGAAGAACTTGATAGTCCCCAGCACCCACCACCAAATTCTCTGATTAGAACCACACAGAAGGCCATGGACAGAGAAGGAGAAACCATTAATAAAACGGGATGCTAGTCTGACAGATGCTAGTCTGACTGGTGAATCCCGAAACAGCAGCCCTGAGACACCCCCGGTCCTGGAACAGAACGCGCACGATGGACCAGCTTTCAGACAAGCAATGGACAAATTTGCTGCTGAGCAGAGAGGCGAGTACACCTCAGCCCAACCACGGGAGATCACAGAGACGCGGCTTGCTGCAAAGCAAAGAGGCTGAGAGGCTGGAGGAGGCAGAGCAGAAGGCAGGGCATAGATGGGGGAGCTAGGAAGTGGATGAGCGTGGTGGCAGAGTGGATTATGTTCTGGGCTACTTACTGAAATATCCGAGGTTCAAAACCACCGGCGGCTCCTCAGGAGAAAGATGGGTTTTCTCCTCCCATGAAGAGTCACAGACTGAGAAACCCACAGAGGCAGCTCTGCTCTGCCCTATAGCACCACAAGGAGTCACAATCGACTCGGTGAGTTCCATTTGGAGGAAGCCGTGAGATACCTGATGTCACATGGAGGGCATTGCAGCCAATGCCATGGAATGAAGTGCGCATGCAGCTTTACACAGTTCTCTCGGCACACACCTGTAGATATTTTTTTAAGTGGAAATCAGTTTGTTCTGTAAACTACCACCCACAACAATACAATTGAATACAAAGCACAACCGGCCTGTTGCGATCCTGCTAAGTTCAGGAGACCTTGCTTTGCGTTTGCACCTCTTAACTTTGACCCTAGTCCTCTCACCTGGGAAGCTGAGACGTGCTCTCTGAATTATGTCACAGAGGCCATAATGTCAGCCTGGCTGCCCTTCTGATGCCATCCTGTTCTGCGTGCTCATTGACACATCCACTGTCAAGCCTGAGAAGAGGGTTCTAATTGAACAATAACTTTTGGGGCAATCAAAAGTACTGAAAGATGTGGGTCCCTGTCAGAGGGACTGTTTCATCTCTCTGGGGGAGGCCTGTCTGGGGGCAGAAGGTAGTCAGAAGCTAGCACCTGGACCCCAAGTCCCCAAGCCCCAGAGTCTGGTCAAGAGACCATGGAATAGGCCCCCTGATGGAGAGGCAGTAGTCCCTTTGTGAGCCTGAGCAAAGTGAGTTCCTGCCCGTTCCCAGAGGAGTGGACAGGCATGAAACAGCACTGGATCCCAGTCTCTGGGGTCCCAGTCTCTGGATCGTCTGCCCACCCATAAGTGGCTGTGCCAGCTACCCACCGCAGACCCGTAGCCAAACCCACCACCATTCAGTCCATTCTGACACATAACGACCCTTTCTCAGTAGGACATAGCCATCTCTATATCTGTGCTGCTCTAGCTTGCTTCCAGCTTGCGGCTTGACTTGGAGCACAAGAGAACCAGGCCATCCTGGGATGTGCATGTGCGCGCGCACGCACGCACGCACGCACGCACCGCTTCCTCCACCTGGGAGCAGGTGAGCTTGAAAAATACCCCGGGCCTCCCCAGTTCTCATGCAAGTTTATTGTTCAATGAAACAAATTCATGGATGCCGCTCTCTTCGCTGCTGGTGAGGGGGGTTCCTGAATTATCTGCGGCGCAGGAGGAGATATGTCAACGTTGGACCAGCAGACATGGCTCGGTGGAGGCTGGCCCCTTGGCGGGGAGGCCTGGGCTCTGAGACACCATCTCACCTTGGTCCTGTCCCAGTCTGCCGGCGCTCCGCGGGACTGCCCGTGACATAACCGCCATCAAGTGCGCTGCTTGGCAAAGGTGCTGTAAAGCCCCTTCAGCTGAGAGAACCAGAACACCGCCTCTTCTTTTGTCTGGCCCGCCCTGCTTTTTGTGCCCGCGTCCACCCTCTGTGTCTTGGCGGCGAAGGAGCAGGGGCTCGGGGAGGCAGCCGAGGGAGGAGTCCTTTAATTGTCTGAGCCCTCGGTGCTGCAGCGTATCAAACGGACGAGGAGGATGAAACAGGAGGCTCAATAATTAATTTTCCTGTTTCTCACCGGTGGAGCCGCGCCAGCCCCTGCTCCACATCCCAGGCGAAGGCGGGATTCTGAAGTTTCACTCATTAGCTCCGTGTTGTATGAAAGTACCTCTGTTTTCAAAAGGCGAGGTGACAAGAATGAAAAATTTGCGCTATTAAAAATATCCCCGTGTCAGGGGCTTTCTGTGTGAGGACAAAAACCCTCGATTCCCTCAGATAAATAATGAAACAGATGGTTGTTGAGGGGTGAGAGGTCAGCCCTTCCCTGTTGACTGAAACACAAGGTCGACTTAAAAGGTGGTCACAAGTTACTGAGGAAGGCGCCCTAGGCCGGCTCTGCCTCCTAAGGAAATCGGGTAGGGGTGCCCTGAAGTTCCTCCCCCACCCTGGCTGGGCACCCTGGCTGGGAGGGGGATGGCCGGCTGCCGGGTGATGGGGAGCCCTGGTGATTAATTAAACCTACTTTCCTCTCAGCATCCATGGGAGACGGGCTAATATTACGATTTCATTAATTCCAAACGGACAGGGGGGTCTCCATTCACATTGGTGGAAAGGGTCCATCAACACATTTGCAGACACATACTCCCATGCCTCCCCCAGCAGCCTCCCCATCCAGTCAGCCTGGGGCCCCAATGTCCAAAGGCCCTTTCTCTCTGCCAAGCTGCTGCTCAGCCCAGCACGCATGGGCTCACAGCTCAGGATGCTAACCCGGCAGCATCGTTCTTTAGCGCAAATTGTTCAATCATTCCGACACGCAAACATTTCCAGGTAATTTCGACAAATCCCCATTGTGATCTAATTTCTTATTAAGCAGAATAAAGCCGTGTGGCAGTGCAATTAATCAGTTTGCGGCTCCACTGAGAAGCCTTTGCGACAGCGGCGTCCCTTCTAGTCCTAGTTTTTTGTTTTGTTTTGTTTTAGATTTAAGGGAATATTAGAGTAAGGCTCGCCGGGGTTCCCCTGTGCCTGCTGCCAACCTTTGTCTACACCCCGTCACGCCTCGTCGGCCGGACCCTCGCCCAAGGCTGAGACAGGCAGGCACAGGAGGGTGTGTGCGCACGTGGGCACTAGACAACGGGGAGGGCAATTACCTTTGTTTGGGGGTTCTGCTTTCACCAGAGTCCCTGTGCACGTCACAGGACCCGAGTCTTCCTGTGAACGCATTGTGTGGACTAAACTCAGACATAGAATAAGTCCTGTTGATGTGGGCCTGTATTTACTCATTTAAAAATTTGTATTTTGTAACTCTTCTGCCTGGAAAGAGAGAAGCAGCCTGCGAAGGGCTGGGTGCCATGGGGTGATGGAGGCGCGGGCTGGTGGCTGTGGGATGCCAGTGCCGGGTGAGCACCTCAGGCAGGCCCTCTGTGTCAGCCAGGGCAGCTCTTCCTCAAAGGCCACTCTCCCTTCCCAGACTTGGACCTAACTTCTAGCTGCCGCTGATCACTAGGGCATTGGCGAGGGGCCAGGATCTCCCCTGGGGGCTGGGCAAATGTCCACGAGCAGTAATCACAGTGATCAGAACCCCTGGCCCCAGCTAGCTGTATGGGAGCCCCTGGAAGGCATGGCTGGGTGTTCATCTGGGAAGATCTCGCGCAGACAGAGTGGCGGTCCCTGAGGCCTACAGGCTTTTGAGCAGAGTCCGTGAGGGCTCTCGATTCTTTCTTCTGACCTAATTTTCCCAAGGAGGACGGTGGGCCAGTGCATCCCAGTGAGAATGTGCCACACTCCAGTCAGCCGGAGGTCAAGCGGGAGGTGGAGGAAACCCTTTGGACTGCGCTTAAACTCTGGGCTCACTCAGCCCCTTCTCTGGGGGGGGGCAGTAGCTGAGAGTCACTGGTGATGGGGAGGGGGGCACCCCAAACTGTCACTTATCACACATCTTGTAACATTTGTGTGGGCTGAGGACCTGGCTGTACCCACCTGTGGGTGTTGGGGTGGGGGTGCTGTAAAAGACAAGAAGACCATGGTTTGGATGCCCCGGGCCTCTGTGGAATGTGCATGACGGCCGGCCCTGTCAGGAGCGCTGGTGGGTGTGGTGGGTGGGCTGGGTGCTGGCCCTCTAATCCCAGGAGATCTGCGATATGAACTCCTCCG